>NW_023270389.1:43896308-44453635 GCF_011800145.1 Mirounga leonina
CCCCCCCCGCTCCACTGTCACCGATGTAGACTTGCCCATCTCACCTCTTTTATCCCCCATTTGGTTTCCTTAGATACCCATTACCCCTGAGTGCTAAATAGTATATACCTTCTTTTAAAATGTAAAAATGAATTAAAATAACTTTGCCTGATGATTTCATCTTATACTTGGCATTGTCCTTGTTCAGAAATTGTGGCTATCTGGTTGGGAATCACTGAAGTAGATACACTTTAAATGTTAACAGATATACACATTCTTATTTGGATGGTGTTCAGTATTAAACTGGTTTGATTTGGGATTACTTCAACAAATATTTCAATATTCCAAGTAGAAAGTTCTGGAAAAACCGTAGATTTTTCTTTTCTCCCCCATGTCATTGGAGTCTCTCAGTATCTGAGAAAGGCTGCATGCTGGAGTAGCAAGTGGACCGTGGGAGGAAGGACACTGGGTTGGAGTCCCGGTTCTGCCATTGCCTGGCTGCGATGCTGGGAGTGTCCTTCCACGTCGCTTGGCCTTTGTTTTCCACTGCACTTTCTTCTAGCTAGAATAGTCTGCAGTTGAACATTTAGTTCATGGGTCAAATTTCTAAGGTCGTATTTGCACTTCATTTTTAAAAATTGGGGTTGAGGAGTCGAGCGAGCCAACTTTGGGGGGGGTGGTAGTCATTGCCTGGTTCCGTTCACATCCCAGGGACACGGGGCCAGAGCCCCTGCCTTGTGGCTGGACAAAATCTCCACCTGCCATGGTCAGTGCTGGGCTGACCTACACCAGCTGACTGCCTTCCCTCTCCTGATCTCTTTCAGAACTCGTGATCCCGGACTCGGCCAACGTCTTTTATGCCATGAACAGCCAAGTGAACTTTGACTTCATTTTGCGCAAAAAGAACTCCATGGAAGAACAAGTGAAATTGCGTAGCCGGACCAGCTTGACACTGCCCAGGACAGCTAAACGGGGCTGCTGGAACAGCAGGCACAGCAAAATCACCCTCTGAACGGAGGGACCGGTGGCCCCTCGCTGGCCAAACGCAGAGTGGGGCTGAGAGCAGGCCGTGGTGATTGCAACGACCATCCAGTGTTAGAGGATCGTTGGTGAAGTCAACAGATACTTACTGAGTACCTCTGGTGTGCAAGACACCAAGATGGGCATTGTGGGGAAATCGGGGATGAGTTTGACAAGGAAATGGATGAAGGTTTCACCGATTCTCTTTGACCTATTTGAGACTGAAATGCAAAATTACCCACTTTTATAAATATATATATATGTGTATACACATATTAGGGATGTATGTGTATATATATATAAATATATGAGGGACTTATGGGATATTCTGGACTATGGAAAAAGGAATTTGCACAATGGCCTGGGATGTTGAGGTCACTCTTTACAGGGAAATAGAAAGAACTGAAAACTGAGTCTCCTACCTTCCAAGTAAATGGAATCAGTCCTAGGAATACAGTGTCCTTTGTGCCAGTATTATACGAAGTCCAACCACGTTTATAAAGGGAAAGAATTCCCTTCTCCATCAAGTGCCACCAGAACACCTGCGCTGCAGAGGCCGGAACGGCCACGGCTGAATGAAAGGCCGCTTCCGAAAGGGTTTGGATGAGCCAGTGGGCTTTCGACCTCTGCCCGCATCTGCCACTCTCTGCAACCCCGGGGAGGGAGGGCAACGAGGAGCTTCGGAGGCCCGTCTGACCCGCCGGTGCAGCCATCGCGACACCTCTGGAGTCAACACAAGCCCATTTTGATTTCTGGCACTGTGTTTCTGTTCCCCCGGCCCCCCCAGCGAACAGACCACAGCCATCGCTGCACAAGTAGCCATGCTCTTTGGTAGCTTCTGAGCCGGAAAAAAAAGCACGAAAGAACGGTGACTCGCTCGGACTCTTACCTGTCTCGGAATGCCTCTACTTCGTGGCCATTTCTGATCGCCGCCTTTTGCGTGGAAAACTGTATGTCTGGAGTCTGTCGCCATCTGGATCCTAGTACCTCTCCGTTACGTGCAATTTGTTCCTCAGGTGTAGAAATGCCTACTGCGATGGACTCTGGTGGATCATTTTGAGCCTGTGAGAGCTTTGTGAATGGCGAGCGCTCTGTCAGTAGCCCCTTGGAAGATGTTCCCTGCTCATAGCAGCGGCCTGTTTGACTTACTAACTTCTACAGCATTACTGTGCCTAGTCACGGGGAAAGAAATGGGGCTCCATAGACCATCTAAATCCTTTCTAACGAGGTACATTTCTTCCAGAGGGAATCAATAACATTTTCTTTTCAGGTCCCCACACTTGCTGTCACAGTGTTACTGTTAAATGACATTTTTGTCTCTAGGAACACCATCACCCTCTCCCTTCCAAACCTGAGCTGTGCTGTGGTTTGAACTAAAAAGCCATAATGTGGGATATCGACATGTGTAAGAAGCACTTTCAGAATGTCCTTTTTAAGAAAAAAAAAAAATTCTCAAAATACCAGTTTTTATTCCAAAAATAAAAAGAACCAACCCAGATACGAAGTATAGATTGTAACATGAAGCTTTTTTTCTTCCTTTTCCCTAATCCTGTTAAGACAGCTCCCCAAGGTTACGTGAGACTTATGTCATGTAAATAGCCATATGAAATCTGCAAGAAACACCAGGGAAAGTTTGGAGATGCGTGGCAGTGGACCAAAGAATGAGCCAGGAAGGCCTCGCATTTCCTTTAGGTCTTTCTAGGAGATCAGACGGTGCATTAGAAGACCGACTGGGTTTCAGCTGGTCGAAAAGCACTTTCTTCAGTTTGCAAGGCTCGTCCGATTTGTACTTCTGTGCTTGGAGGAGAGATGGCCGGGGTGCTAGACATCATGGAGATTGAAGTAAATGTGTCCTCAGCCTGGATTACTTGGTTTGCGGGTCGCAAACTATAGGACCCTTGGCCTGGTTTAGGCTGTGGCTGCGAAGACCTAGGAGTCGCGCCTGTGTGCTCGCCCGGTGTATTGTACTGTATATGTAGAGTCTAGATTTATATACTGCAATGTAAAAAAAATATATATATATATATATATTTTCCTTTTTTAAAGACAGTGGAAATTCCACGTAGATAAAACATAGCCTCATTTATTTAATGCCACTTTCAATGTCTTAAATTTGTTTCCTGGTGGACAGCTGGGTAATGCTTTTAGCTGCTCGCATGCTTGTCTTTCTGCATCTCCATCGTCTGTTTACCTTTTGGTTAAACTAATAAACTGGTTTGGGACTTGGTTGGCATGTGCTGCCAGACCCAAGGGATTGTATCTGGAGTATTCATCAGGTGCGTTCTGGGTTCGCATCCGGAGTATTCATCGGGTGGTTCTGGGATCCAGATGTGTCCGTAAGCTTGTCGCAAGCCCACTCTGGCTCGGCTGGGGGGAGCAGAGGGACAGCCAGTGGAGTTAGGAGGGGATCCTCTCCGCTGGTGATGTCACGAGCATTTGGGGGAGAGAGTGACATCCTTAGGAAACTGCAATCTGGCATGATGCCTTGCCAGATTGCTGTGCTTAGGAGTCACGCGGTGGGGGACACTTAAAGAGAAACCTGAACTTAGGATCCAGGGCAGTACTTGCCCCCTTTCTGACAGCCTTTTCCCTGGTCTGCAGTTGCTACCATCTGTGTAATTCTTGAAAACCATCCGTGGTGCTCTAGAAGCCAGGAGAGCCTCTATGAAGGGAGGAAAGAAGGTTTTCCCAAAAGACAATCGGAACCAGTCCAACTTCCTCAACAGAGACACATTATTGTCATTTCGTCATATTTCCAAAAAGTTTCCAGAATTATTGTCCACTGGATTCTTAAATGGATCCAAATCATCAAATTTTCTGGACCCTTGTGGGATTTTGGAGAGAGCCAACTAGGTGTTTTAATCATTGATAATATGGGGTGGGGCCGGAAAAAGAAACGGGATTTCTATCTCTGGCGCTAGGTGACTATTTTTTTTTAAGATCATTCGAGAAAACTGGTCCCCTTGTTTTGCCTCTGTCTAGAAGCTGGGCTTGGTTACTTTCTGCCCAAAGACATAGTGTCTTAAAACTTCCTTCTTTGGAGCCTTTTCAAATCCATCACGTAGCACAAGACCATGAGGAGGCAGACAGTGTTGCTCCATCCCTGATACCTGTGGCATCCAGAAGCTTCCCTGACGCCAATCCTCCTGTTCTCCAGATGCTGCCGCGGTGGCACTGGTTACAGCAGGTACCCCCAGTTCCGCGGTGAGAAGTTACTTCCATCGTGCTTTGCGCTGCCGTTTCCCCTAGAATCTGAGAACAAAATACTTCTGGAAGAGGGGATGGGTTAGGCTAGGTTTGGTTGAGCTGAAGTAAAAAACCATGAAACCTCAGTAACTTAACGACAGTTTTATGCTTCGTCCCGTCATGGTATATTGCAAATCGGGCAGCTCTCCGGAGGGGCTCTGCCCTCACAGTGGCTGCAGGACCCGGGCAGCGTCCATCTCGCCGCTCTTCCATCTCCTTCATCTGAGATGAAATAGAAACCAGGCAAATTTAATTCTTGTAGGCTCAGATTTTGAAATCCAGGATTTGGTGTGGTTTCTCAGCATCCCTACCCAGAAAACTGAGGAAGCAATTCACTTATCTAACAGTTTGAGGAATCCAGTGAATTTCATATTTCCTTAAGAGTTGGAAGCCATCTTATAAATTGCAGTCAGTCCCCTCAGATTACACATATGGGGGCCGAGGCCCAGAGCAGTCGAGTCAGTAGCCCAAGGTTAGGGGGCAAAGCTCTGAGTTATCAGAACCCCGTTGTGTGCATGCCACACTGGGCTGGCACCGAATCCAGGAGGCTCTCTTGGCAGATATTCCTTCACAGTGTCATAGAATGGAAGAGAATGCCTGGAGTGTGAGTCTGTTGGCTCCATTCCCAGCCTTCTGAGGATGAGAATTCACACAAGCTGTCTTGGTTCGATGGGCATCTGGTTGTTTCTTTAAAGTCTCCAAGGAACATCCTGCGGCTGCTCAGAGCACTGCTACCTGTTTTCCCGGGCATTATTCCATCTCACAGCTGAGGAAGCAAAGCCGTAAGGATCAGGAGGACATTGAGAGTTTGATCCCCAGCTAGGACTGGAATCCATTGCTGATCCATGAACTTGCGCGGCCCCCCCCCCCCACAACTGGGGGATGGGGTGGGTGCAGAGGAAGAGTCTCCTGCAAGAAGAGCCAACTGGATGAGGAGTTAAAGGAGGAGTGGATGTGACCAGGGCTTGGGTGCCATCCAGGAGCACTGGGACTGGGCTCAGCCTCTCTGTAAGCCAGTTATCAGTACCCAAGTCCTTTATCTTAGGCTTCTCAGAAGCAATCATTTTTATTCCCACCATTGTTTAATCCCAAAGCAACAGTTTGTGGTACAGTTCCAATTTCTTACACAAAGGGTACCAGTAAATCAAACTTTTTTAAAAAGTGAATAAACTTCTGGATTGCTGCAGCCATTAAAAAAAAAAATCAAGGCACCATTTTCAAAATGGGAGAAGCATTCTAAATGAGACGGTTAGCTCACCCCCAGACATATATTTGTGATCCTCGTTGACACGCAAGGCTCCAGCAAAATGTCATCAAGGAATCAAGTTTGATCAGCTAATAATCAATATACGAGGTTTCATAGATCTGGGGTTAGTGCTGCCAGCTCCATTGTGTATTGGGCTCTGTGTGTGAGAGACAGACAGAGATAGACACGTTAGATGTTAGTGAGAAAAGAAACAGGTCGCTTGGGTGACACCAGCTGAGCTGCACAAAAAGGGTGGAAAGAACAAAGAATTGCCTCTGAGCATTGGTTTTGTCTATATTTTTAATTTGCTGGGTTTATTTTTATGTCCCTCCCTGTAGTTTCTTCAGCTTGGCTGCCTCTGGAATGGGCGTTTTCATAAAATCTCACGTCGGAGCAATTCTGGGGCCAGCTTCGCAGCCCCCGGTGGTCCAGAGGGGGGCTCCCCTGATGTTTCCCATCCTGGGTGAGGCTGGACAGACATCTGGGCTCTTGCGCAGGGGGGGACTTGATTTTCAGAGTGTAGTGGATAGCACCCTCTCTCTGGTCTTCAGAGAAGCTTAGAAAATAATCGACGACGTGTCCTCTCCCAAAATACAACTGGCAGTTTAAAGAAGCCCCCACTGTGCCCCCCTGGCAGGAGTTGAGATGTCTGAAGGTTGATGGTGTGATCTGCAGGGTCTTAGTTGCTTTGGAAACCACCAGCCCTGACTGTGAAGACTCGAAGGGGCTATTACTGTTCAGACTGGCCCCAGAGAGGAAGCCCTGTGCAGAGGGGCGTGGGGGTGGACGGGGAATTTGAGGGCAGGGGGAAGAGGTGGCTTCCAGGCCATGGCACTCAGAGCCCAGGAGAGAGGTGCGAGGACCAGGGAGCAAAAGACAAGTTCAGGCCCTGCAGCAGAGGGAGTGAGGCCGGCACCTGCCAGGAGAAGTACGGAGGGAGCCGGAGGGGAAAATCATACAGGGGATCTTTCGAGCGGACGTGGCAGCGCCCGGTGCTCACAGTGACCGAGGTGTTGCTGAGCTGAAGGGCCTGCCGAGGAACCAGAGGAAAAGGCCGGAGGCCCGTTGCCCGCCCCCCACCCCAGGCCTGTGGAACAGCAGCACCTCCTTGTGCGGCGAAATCGTCCCTGACCAGGGCCATGGGCACAGAGGGCCCCTTCCCGGGGGAGCACAGAGGAGGGAGGACGGAGCAGCAGGGAGCGGGCCTCCTGGTGGGAAGACTGTCCCCAACCGCAGAAGGAATCCAGTGGAGGCCCTCGCGGGAGCCCCCGCCCGCTGTGTGTGGCGGCCCAGCTCTTTCCCGGGAGGGACCCTCAGCTCAGACGGGGCGGCTTCGCACCAGCGGGTCGCTCCCACCATCATGGCGCCGGGCCCGCCGGCCCCCGCGAGCTGCCCGCAGTCAGCCTCTCCGCAGACCGGCCGCGGCCGAGGCTTTTCCAGGCTGCCTTCCCACCCTGCGGGTGTGACAAAGTGTGCTTTCTCTCTTTTCCAACCAGCCAGAAAGGACTTCTGGCCACCACGCGTCAGACTCTTCAGCCCGGTCTCACTGCCCCGTGCGGACTCGAGGCCACCATCAGCCTGCGCACAGAGTCCCTCACAGGCCACTGCCCTCTCCTGGCCCTCCTGCCTCTGCCACATTTAATCAGAACGCCCTGGGAGGGAAGGTTCTCTCTAAAATAATAAACCTCACCCCAAAACATACAACACGCGCATAATGATTCTCTCCAAAGCTGCCTATTCTTTGTTTCCCGTCACCCATGACAACTACTTTCTCATCGAATGACCAGCCTCATTGTGACTTTCCCCTTGTCATTAGTTAACTCCTCAGTGAGCTGATCTCTTGTCATTCGTGGATATCACCTTTTTTTTTTGAAGTAGGCTCCATGCCCAGCACAGAGCCCAACGTGGGGCTCAAACTCACAACCCCGAGATCAAGAACTGAGCCGGGATCAAGAGTCGGGTGCTCAACCGAATGTGCCACCCAGGTTCTCCATTCATGGATATCACTTCTGGATCATTTCTCTACTACTCTACTCGGGGAGAATGTCTAAAGAGCACACTGTAGGGGGTGCCTGGGTGGCTCAGTCGTTAAGCCTCTGCCTTCGGCTCAGGTCATGATCCCAGGGTCCTGGGATCGAGTCCCGCATCGGGCTCCCTGCTCGGCGGGAAGCCTGCTTCTCCCTCTCCCGCTCCCCCTGCTTGTGTTCCTGCTCTCGCTCTCTCTCTCTCTGTCAAATAAATAAATAAAATCTTAAAAAAAAAAAAAAAGAGCACACTGTAGGAACCTCTTGGGAAGACTCACCTTTATTTTACACTTTATTTCACCATAAGGGAAAAGATCCCCAAGTCTGTAGCTGAATGGGAACTTCTCTTGTTTTAGGCACCAGCGTTTTCCTGGAAACCTTGGCACTGTTTGTCAGGAAAGTAACCAAACCTAGAATTCCCCCAGAAACAATGGCCTCTGTATTCATAACAGATGATAACCCAGGGAGAGAGGGTGGCTGACATACCTTGCCATCGTGATTGGGTCTCAATCTTGTTTCCTGTCACCTACCCCAACACATCCCCGACTTGTCAGAACCTCCAGTCCCCCATCCCTCCCCAGCAGGCCCCTTCCTAGCCCTACACCTTCGCAGTGCCTAGAAAGCATCACTACCCACCAGACCCAACCCTCCTCTCTAAGGGCCCACTCACGCCCCCACAGCCAACACAACTGTCACCTTCCAGGCCACCTTCCCAGCAAAGCTGCACCAACAGTCTTCTTGGGCAGAAGCGGGTTCTCTGAGGTCCTACAATTTTGTTCCTGCCTCTGAAATGAAGCCTTCCTGCTTGCATGGCTGCTCCACCGGCCTGTGGACCCCCCAGCAGTGGGGATCTTCCCTCGTCCTCTGAGCATCTTAGTGCCCAGCGCAGGGCCTGAAACAAGGCAGTGCTCACACCTGGTTTGGGGGAAACTTGATCTGAAATTTGAGGGGTCACAGAAGCCAACATGGATTTTCTCTCTCTCTCTCTTTTTTGCCCCAGGATCAGGTTCTTTGGCCTTGGACAAGCTAGTATCTTTCAATGAATGGTTAGACTGACCTATAGCACAAAACTACAAGATGGGGCCCCCCTTACCACCCTCCCACTGGGGACTCCTATCTTTCTCCAGCCTAGAAAGTTTTTCCACTTACCCACCTCTCCCCAGCAGTCTAAAACTCCCACTGAACAGGAAAGTCAGTGACCACCTTTTCTTGTCTGCCATGGGGGTGAGCAGCACTGATTGATGGTCATCTCTGGCCTCCGACATCCTTGGTCCAGTGCCAAGGTCTGGGAAGGTCCAGCAGCGTTGGCCATTGGTCAGTGTTGGCAGAACCAGTAAACAATCACAGTGTTGAGCTCTTTTTTTTTTTTTAATTTTTCACAAAGATCTCTAGAAGGCAAGTAGTTTATCATTTCCCCTCCCTGAAGTGATACGGCGTGATAGGCAGTGTAGGATGCTGGGATGCCGGCTCTTTCTCGTCCTCCAGAGTTCCTGCAGGAGGGCCCAGGGAACCCAAAGCAGGGCCGGGGAGTGTGTCCTCTGCAAATCGTAGGTGCTCAGTCCACTCTCAGCAGTACCAGCACTGCTGAAGTCAGGCTCATCGTCCAGAAGATCCCACCTTGGATCCCGAGACCCAGAGAGGGATCCAGATCGGGATTCCAGACTGGGTTAAACTTCCAGAGGCAAAGAGCAGGTGCCATGGCGGAGGCAAAGGCCTCTGACACTGCAAAGGTCAAATGTCCTGACTTAAGACTAGAGGGGACGCAGGAAGAATAATGCGGTCAAGGAACCCTAGGATTGTTGAAGGGACGACTTTTTAAAAACAAATGCGGGTGTGTGCAGAGCACAATGTTCACAACAAAAGAGCGCTGCTTGGGATCCCAGACCCGAGCAGGTGGAAGCAAAGGCTGTGCTGACAGAGCCAGAACTTTATTCACAGTAGAACAGTCCTAATCTAAAATTCTAGAATTTAAGACCAATACCTTTTAAGAATGAGAATTCATAAACCCATCAGACCAGCTGACAGCAAAAGGAAAAAAAAAGTTCTCTATTAAACAAAACCACACAAAAGTCAACTCAATCTTTCTCTACTGCCAATCTCCCGACCACCTCCCACCCTATTAAAAAAATATATCGTGAACATCAGGCACACTGGCACGCACTCAAATATGCAAACAAAATACAAAATACCCAAGGAAACCTTAGGGATCACCCAAGGGTTTTTCACTAGCTCCCCAGATGCTCTTTCTGTTTTTCTAGAAAAAAAAAACAATAGGCTCTGACAGGTATGTCTAAGCAGTAAAGACTGAGGTCAGCTGAGATCCCCTTCCTCAGCCTCGTTGCTTATTAGTCAATGTGGAAGAGCATCGACGATAAGTCAAGCAGGAAGGCTGAGGCCGGTGTTCTGTGGAAGGCGAGCTGCCTTGTTGTCCTGCAGCCTGGGGGCCCTCACCAGGGAGCACTGAGCTGGGTTCACGCAGCAACCCTGCCCGTGGGCTCTGCTCCAAAGCGTGAAGGTCAGGGAGGAATGTGTGGGGAGGGTATTTCAGGAGGCAAAGTCTGACTGCTTGCAGGCGGGCGAACACAGACCTGAGGCAAACCATCATGAGATATCTGAGGAACACAGACTGTGGAATTGGCAGAGAATATGTAGCCCAACACTGCATTTTCCAGAAAATCACTCTCTGAGGAAAGCGGGGAGGTCATCTGCCCAGGGCGCTGACTCCGAGAGCTTCCCTGGATGTTGGCCTAAATCAGTGGATCGGTCCATTGTTTCTGACCAAGGTCTGTCATCTGAAATGGAAAAGCATTGTGCTCGCTTCGGCAGCACATATACTGAAATGGAAAAGCATTTGTTTCCAGATGGTGAGAATCTCCCACTCCACAGGCCTCCCTGCAAGAGCCAGGCTGGGAAATGCAGGAGAACCAGATCATACACTCACTACTCCCCAGGGTGCTATGAAAGCTTGAAAAATCTGTTTCTCTGCCTTATCTTACATTTTCCCCACATTTTGTAGAATAAATAATTCAAAATAGAATGGAAAACCCAGGCAAGGACAGTTGCTGGCCTGAAAACGTGCTCTGCCTCTTAACAGTGACTCATAAAACTCACACTCCCAGTTCGTTCCCAGGCTCAGGTCTGGAGGGGAGAGCGTGACATGTCGCAGCAGCAAAGAGCCCCCTGGAACACGAGTTAGACACCAGCCCGAACCCCTTTATATATTAAATTTATCTTCATAAATAGAGCATCCTAACTCAAGTGACCACAATACAAGGCCAAAGTCTGAGTTCTTTTTTTTCTCAAATATCTACACAAACCTTCAAATATCTACTAAACTCTACCCACATGGCAAACTTGACACCTCTTTAGGAGACCTTCAGTTGCCATGATAGTCAAAGGCCAAGTCTCAGACAGACCCAAATATTGGATCCCTCTTGGATAACGAGGACTAAGATGAACAGCTCACTTTGGCTCATGAGAGAATTCTTTTAAACCAAAGCCCAATTAATTTGCTTTTAAATGATTTGATCCCCCTCCCTCGCAAACTTGTTACATACACAAGTTTTCAAGGTCACATGAGACCAACGGATGTGGTCCAGTTGGCTCGACTGCCTTGCCCGCCCATTTATTGATGTGACTACTTTCTCAGGGATGAGTCTCTGGGCCATGCTGTTCATCCTTAATGTAGGAAGCAGTACCACACGAATAAAGACTGAAGGGCTAGGTATCTGGATTGAAGTTTATCTTGATGGTTGCCATAAAGCCTATCTTCTAGCCATCTTAGGAAATTTGGGTTAAGTTTCCTCCTTATCCTCCCCTGTCAAGAATATATTAATTTTGCTCAATCACAGTAGACCACTTTGGTTAGAGGACTGTGACCACTAGAAGAAACTGGAGCAAACAGATGAATAGCCCATTAGAAAAATCAAGGGTAGTGAATCCCCCACAGAGCCTTCATAGCTCATCCCTCGAAGGCACAGCATCCAGGGAGGTTGGTGATGGCAGGGCCTCTGTGTTCTTGGCGTTGCGGTGGATGTGACCTTGCTTCCGGGACTTCCAGGAATGGGTCCTGTCCCAGTCGGTGGCCACTGTCTCATTGTCCCAGATGGTCGAGGTCTCCGTGTCACTCAGATACCCCGGCTGGCCTGTGTAGTGTGTGGGGTAGATGAGCAAGGGTTCCGCAGAGAAGGCCTTCAGGTCCCTGGATTCGTAATACTCCTTGTACTCAGCTCTGCAAACAAGAGGAGTGCAGGTGTGTGAGGGGGTAGGGCATTTAGCGAACGGGGACAGGGGGCCGGGGGGGAAGAGCAGAGGGGTCCTGCTGGTCATCTCTTACATTGCCGTGGAGGCCTTTGATGATTTTTAAAGTTGTGTCCTTTGGGGAAAAGTTTAGTCTACAAACACAATAAAAGTTTCTTTACAAGCTTTCAGATGATCTAAACAAACACACAAAGAGAAAGGTCAGGATATTTCTGTTGTTTTTGGTTGGGCTCGTTTAAAACATGAATTTCAGGTCTTACTCTAAAAGCTGAGAATTAAGCTCTGTTGGACCATCACGAGAGATCAATGTGATCACTTTGTGGGAGATGCCCTGTTCTTGGATGAATAAATTAGTTGAGATCTGGACAGCAGTGGTGGGATAAGTCACATGGTGTAGGCTTGGAGGCATGCCGGCTTGGCTCTGCATCCCAGCTCCCCGTGAGTGTAAAAGGGAGGACGACTTGCCCCGACCCCGGGGCTCCTGTGCAGATTACACGAGGTGACATCTGCTTGGCTCTGAGCTCACTCAGTGCACCGTGGCAGTTGGTTTCCTTTCTGTTACAGGGATGATGTTTGACCTCCATGTTCCTGCTAGGACACGGATATACAGTTAGCTGTACCAAAGACGGTGAGGAGATCCATCTTTGCTGAGGACAGGACACCAAATGAGCCAGATGAAGGACAGGAATTCTCAACCACTAAAATGAAGCCCAGCTAGTAAGGAGATCACCCGGCAACTGAGAGAAGGAGCCCAGGTTAGAATCTGCTCTCCTGCTCCATTAATGAATTTAGGACTCATTGATTGAGCAGCTATTATGGGTAGAGTTGGGACTAGGTTCTCAGGACACAGGGATGTGAGACTGTTCCTGCCTCAGTGGGCTCACAGGTTAGTGGGGAGGCTGACCGGTAAACCACCCATCTCCACACCCATCAAACAACACTAGGTCAGAGTAAGCTCCTGCGTAAGGGGAACCCTGAGCGTCACACTGCCTTCTTCCATAGATACCCTGCTCAGGGGCCACCTCCACCCTCCCCGAGCCTCTAACACATCTCTGTGATTGCAGGTCTCACAGTACATCACAAGGACCGTTCATGAGTCTGAATTCCCGACCAGACTGTAAGCTCTGCAGGGAGGGGGACCCCTGCCTGCCCAACAAGTACACACAATGGACTGAGAAATGAACTGAACACTTGAAGATGCTCAGGAAGATGACCTTCACCTTCAGGTATATGAGTTTTTGGAAATAAGAAGATCAAAACAAGGAGAGGACCGAGCACATTATGTCCAGGTAAACTACACACGGGGTATTACAGAGGGCTGCCATGCAAGACTTGCCATTTCAGCCTCAGCTTCCCCATCTGTACAAGGGGATAGTCACTCCAGTCAGACTCTCTGAGTTGTGATTATGGAAAGATCATTTAGGAAAGCAGGGCATGCTTTAGAAAATACCACGCGCTACCAAGAATCCGAGGAGCACGATATATGAGTGGGGTGAGCCCTCAAAGGGCAGGCAGTGCGGGGAGACTCACACAGGATGCTTGTTGTACATGATTGGCAGGAACTCGTCCACTGGCAGCATCTTCCCAAAGGGATCGGCTCCAACCAGCTTCTGTGCTCCTTCCAGAGAGATGACGTAGCCCAGCGTCCAATAGGAGTAGTCAGCTTCGACCAGATTTCCCACATTGGGTACCGCTTTCTCGGGCTCTTTCACCTGCATCCTCTTCCTGCCGATATAACTAGAAGGAAGCGGATGGAGGAGCAAAATTCCAATTTGAATATTAGACATCCGGAAGAACAGAGCACAGATTTGCGGATACTTTTGAATGCTGGGACCGACTGTGCCTTACATCAAAAATATCACCACAACGTGCATCCCATCCCCAACGATGACTGGCAGCTGCCATGAAGGGGGCCATTTTCCTGGCTCCATTTACCAACATCCCAACTGCTCTTGCCTAGCACTGTGCTCCAGCCTGGAAGTTAAACTCTAGAGAGACTAAAAGATCCCTCCGATCATTTCCCAAAGACGGTATGTGTTTACAGAGGTTGGAAGTGGACAAAAAGGGCTCAGAGGGGAGATCCCTAGAGTTTCAGCCTTCGATGGTCTCCGGTTAGCTCTCCAGATGCTGACGGTAAACATAGGACAGAAAAGGCTGTGGGGAAGACACAGTCTACAATCAAAGACCTGGGAACCCCAGTGGCCCCAAGCGGGTCCTTCCTGGGAAGAACGAGTGACAAAGCCTGCCTGGCTTTCTCTTCCTCACACGTACCTAGCTCCGCCCTCATTTTGCTCTGAGAAAAGCACCTGGCCTTCTCAAAGAGCTTCCACAACAGCCATTCCAGCTTCCCCACAGTCTACTCACAGACCTGTGATCCGTCACTTCTGTCTGGACCCTGCTTGCTTTCCACCTGCCTGGAGCAAGCTGAGAAGGTGAGGGCTTCCTGCCTGGGGGTAAAGCCCTGCCTTCCTCTGTTTTGCCTTAAGACTCTCTCTTTCAACATTTAAAGGACTGCTCTTGTCAAGACATCTCGGGATTCGTGGCATGAATCGTCGTTCACCTTCTCAGGACACCAAACACAGATCCTCTCAGCCACCGTCCCTTCAGACTAAAGCGTCTGAATTTCTCTCATGTACCATCAAGTGGAAGAGAAACTCCCACTGAGCCCTTGACATGTGGCTAGAGTGATAGGACCTGAGTTTGTACTCAACAGGCTCATTTTACATGGTTTAAATTGAAATTTTAAAATAAAATTGAAGATGTGTAAAATATTTTTTCCATTAAACACAGTTGTTTCAGTAGGACTGCAGTTTATTGCAGCGGCTGAAAACTTAGCATCTAGACTGAGATGTGTTGTAAGCATAAAATGCACACTGGATTTAAAGATGGTAGAAAAGGGGCACCTAGGTGGTTCAGTCGGTTAAGTGTCCGACTCTAGGTTTTGGCTCAGGTCATGATCTCAGGGTCCTGAGATCCAACCCCATGCTGGGCTCTGCACTGGGTGTGGAGCCTGCTTGAGATTCTCTTTTGCCCTCTCCCTCTGCCTCTCTCTCTCTCCCTCTAAACAAACAAACAAACAAAAAATGAAAACACTTCCAAACAAAAATAAAAACAAAAAACAATGTAGACTGTCTCATTAATAGTTTATAAATATTGATTACATATTAAAGTAAAAATATGTAGAGACATTGGGGTAAATAAAATGTATTATTAAATTCTCCTAATGTATTTTTTAGCATTTGAATGGGATCACTAGAACATTTCAAATGATGTGCGTGGCTCATGTTACGTTACTGCTGGACAGCGCTCCAGTGGTTTGTTCTACTCCTCCCGTTTACTGTTTCCGTTTCTGGAGAAATGTAACATAGCAGCCATGGACCACTTATCAGCTTTCATGTTTGAGTTTCAGTAACATTTGTTTTTGTGCATTTTAGAAAGAGATAGGTACGGGGCGCCCGGGTGGCTTAGTCAGGTAGGTGTCCGACTCTTGAGTTCAGCTCAGGTCATGATCTCAGTGTTGTGAGATCAAGCCTGTGTTGGGATTCATGCTCAGTGCAGAGTCTGCTTAAGATTCTTTCTCTCCCTCTCCCTCTACCACCCCAAACGGCTTGCATGCTCTGTCTCAAGAAAGAAAGAAAGAAAGAAAGAAAGAAAGAAAGAAAGAAAGAAAGAAAGAAAGAAAGAAAGAGAGAGAGAGAGAGAGAGAGAGAGAGAGAGAGAAAGAAAGAAAGAAAGAAAGAAAGAAAGAAAGAAAGAAAAGAAAGGAAGAAGAAAGGAAGAAAGGAAGAAAGAAAGAAAGAAAGAAAGAGAAAGAAAGAAAGAAAGAAAGAAAAGAAAGGAAGAAGAAAGGAAGAAAGAAAGGAAGAAAGGAAGAAAGGAAGAAAGAGAAAGAAAGAAAGAAAGAAGAAAGACAAAAACTTGAAACCACTGTCATTCTTTAATAGTATATAATTGATATTAATGGCGTATTTTCACTTGATCAGTCTGTGAAATTTAGAAAAGATTTTTGTTTTGTATCCCTATCATTCCTTATACCCATATCCTTATCCAATCATTCTGCTTTCTTGGATCTGTCATTTTTTTTAAGATTATTTATTTATTTATTTAATTGTCAGAGAGAGAGAGAGAGCACAAGCAGGGGCAGGGGCAGAGGGAGAGGGAGAAGCAGGCTCCCTGCTGAGAAAGGAGCCCGATGCGGGGCTTGATCCCAGGACCCTGGGACTATGACCTGAGAAGAAGGCAGATGCTTAACCAACTGAGCCACCCAAGCATCCCAAATCTGTTGGTTCTTTGTCCCAAGAAATGCACCAGCTAAGCCACAAGTGGACAAGGACATGTGTCAATCATAAGTCTTGGACTCCCCAAGTCCAGTCCTCTGATTCCGAGGCTTAAGTGAAAGTTGTCTTTGCAGGTCATGTGAGCATAACATGGCTTCTAGGCTCCATGCCCGTGAGGCGTAGCCACCGGCTGCAGAGCTCTAGACTCAGATTGAGGTGCAGGGACTTCTGGAGGGTTATAGGAACAGACAAGGATCCTAAGGGACAGTGCAGAATCTAATCACATGGCTGACATCTGACAGGGAGCCAGTCTCTTTTTATTACACAATACTGATTTCTGGGTCTCTTCCCCATGGATTAGTTGAGTCACTACTAGGTTTCTTTTGGGCTCAGAATGGTATGTTTTCTGAGAGAACAAGTATTCCACTTGGGCCCACAGTTAAGTTTCCCTCCAAGGATGGGAGGAGTAGGGACAGCTTGTCCGCTGCAGCTACTCCAAAGGAACAGGCTCTGATTTGATGAAATTGCCTTCGACACACAGCTGGGGAGCATACATAATGCTTAGGAACTTTCTGCCTCACTGGACAAAAGTAAAAAGTGTCATTTGGTTTGAAAAGAAAATGAGAGAGGGGGGTGAGAGACAGAAGAGAGGGAGGGAGGGGGACACAGCTTGAGGGGGAGGGGGAGAGAGGGAAGGAGAGGGAGAAGGGGGGAGAGAGAGAGAAACAGAGAGAGAGACAGAGAGACACTTAATTCCCAGAGACAGCTACCAGAGCATTAACTAAGTGTCAATTCAGAACCAGCATTACATTGGTAAGCCTTTGCACACTTCCCTTCCCAAGAGAGGCACTCTCATGCTGACCTTCAGCCCCCATACTCTCAGAGGCTACAGAGGAAACCTGCTCTCAAGTGTAACACAGGACTCTTGCCCTTGAATGAATGCCTCTCCCTCTCTCTTCACACCTCTCCATGCACCTGTTGCTTCCCTGGTGGGACTTCTGCTGTGCTCCCACATGAGCGCTCAGGCTGAAGACCCCTCACCGGCAGGCAGGCTCCAGGTCTCACCAAGAATCTCCCACAGTTTCTTTCTCAGCCACAGAGTATATAGATGCAGAAACCAGGGCCTGTCCTCCACTCACTTCTTGTTTGTGGGAACATTTATGGAGAGAAAGTTGGCAAAGTGGAAGCGTGAGCTCTATCTCCTACCAGCTGGGGAGGTGGAGCTTGTTGCCCTTGAATAGGACTGAGTCCTCTCAGTGTTCTGGGATAAGCTTGTCTTGCCACTCACATCAGTTCCCAATCCAGCTGGGCCTGGTCAATGTCATCCATCAACTTCATCAGCTTCTTCTTAAACTGATGTTCAAAGCGCACATCATCCTCAATAACCAGAGTCTTCTCCAGCTCTCGGTCAATCACCTGTGAAGATCATCAGTGGGAAGAGACCTTATGAGAAGTCCAATACCTATTTTTTATTAGGTGAATATATATTAAAAAGTCAAGAATATAGTAGCACAGTATGTAATAGCTCATAACTGGAGTCTAAGCAAATGCCATCAATGGTAGAGTGGATAAATAAACTGGGGTATATTTTCAGCAATGAGGATGTATGATCTACAATTAAATGCAATGTTATAGATGAATCTCCCGAATGTAATCCTGAGAGGCTATACCTCAATACCCTATGGTTCCATTCATATAAACAAAAGTACAAAAGCAGAAAAAACTATTCTGTGCTATTAGAAGTCAAGATGGTGATTACCCTTGGGGACTGTTCCCTAGAAGAAAATATGGAGAAGGTGCTTCTGGGGTGCTGGTAGCCTGTTTCTTGAGCTGGGTGCTGGTTGACATGGCTGTATTTTTATTTCATTTGTGAAATTTCATTGGCCTGTATTTTACGATCTATTTAATTTTATATGTATTTATTACATTTCACTTAAAGTTTAAAGAAAAAAAATAGGCATAGACTGGGTCATTCAAAGAGGGAAGGCAGTCAAGGGGTCCTTCTTTAGGGACTTTCTCTTGTGGGAACTGACCGTTAATCAAGAGCCCCACACTCCAATACCTCCCTCCATCTAAGCCATGGGTTCAAGTCCTGGCTTTGCCACTTCTTACCTAGACAAGATATTTAATTATTTTCTCTTGGATAAAATGAGCCCATGTGTCCTGACCCACTTCATATGATTCCTGTGTGACTTCTTGTATGAAATCATTTAATAAATGATGACATGCTAGATACATACAATACAAGGCATTCCTACTAAGGATAAGGATACGTCAAAAGGAGTGTGGCCAGGCGCCTGGGTGGCTCAGTTGGTTAAGCGACTGCCTTCGGCTCAGGTCATGATTCTGGCTGGAGTCCCTGGATTGAGTCCCGCAACCGGCTCCCTGCTTGGCAGGGAGTCTGCTTCTCCCTCTGACCCTCCCCCCTCTCATGTGCTCTCTCTCATTCTCTCTCTCTCAAATAAATAAATAAAATCTTTAAAAAAAAAAAAAAAGGAGTGTGGCCTCCTGAACATGGGTATCTTCCCCTGTTATCATCTCAAGTGGCAACAAGGCTCCCTTTCACTGTTTGTTGCTGGCCTTGTGTCAGAGGGAGACACGAGGTAACAGAAACTTCCAAGCATATTTCCAGAACAGTTATGGCTTCACTCTATATCTGGCTGTAATTCACCTACAAAGTCCCACTTTCCTTCCTCCTTATTATAAAACTGCATATGTAAAACAAGCATTATTTACCTCTTTCCAGACAGAGTAGTGGCTGAGAAAGCAGCCGATTTCACCCCTGGTGAGAGGCCTAGAGGAGTAGGGATCTCGATATCCAGGCAGCATTTCAATATTCAGGGCCTTCAGCTGACTTGTGTTGAGTGCTCTGCATGACAGAGAACATGTCTGAAAATTAACAAGTTGAGATGTCCCCCCTACAGAAGCCAGAAAGAGAGAGTTCTGGATGTTCCTCAGAGCCCTTCTGCAATTGAGGAAGACTTCTCAGGTTTCTCATCATCCCTTAGGAGCCCCTCAGGGTTAACGTGTCATGGCAGCATTACAAGCTTGGCAAAGACAAGAGGATGTCTTATACTGGGTATATCCCTCACAATTGCCAACGTAGTTCTAAGTATTACCAGTTTTTTTGACAGCTTTGAAAAAGTATTTTCCTAATGAAGGACAAGTGGCTAATAGCATTAAATACTAGAGGGGATGAGGACAGGAAGAACTGTGTACATGTGCATGTCTTTCCTTTGGGCCTAATTTTTTTTTTGAAGTTAAGAACAAAAATAGCGGAGACAATCTTGTGAGCAGAGAGAAGTGACTCCCTACATACAAAGTGTTCTCAACAAGATTAACAGCTGGTTCTCAGAAACCATGGAGGCCAGAAGGCAGGGGGTTGACATATTCAAAGTGCTACCCTGAAAAAGACTGTCAACCAAAAATTCTATATCTAGTCAAACTGTCCTTCAAAAATAAAGGAGAAATTAAAATATTTCCACATAAACACAAACTGAGCGTTTGTCACCTGCAGATCCGCTCTACAAGAAATACCAAAGGGAGTTCTAAGGCTGATATGAAAGGAAATTAGAGAGTGACATAAATCCATATAAAGAAATAAAGAGCATGGGGACATGTAACTGCATAGGTAAATATAAATGACAGTATAAATGTTTTTCATTGATAACTTTTTTCTCTTTAAATTTTCTGATTTAAATTATAGCTGTGTAAAGCAATAATTGTAAGTCTCTGTTAAAGGGCATATAGTATAGAAAGAAATAAATTGTTTGACAACAGTAGAACAAAGGATGGTGAAAGGAATGAAGCAGTATAGAAGCTAAGCTTCTGTAGACCACTGAAATTCAGCTGGTTCTTTTAATCAAGATATAATTGACATACATTATATTAGTTTCAGATATATATTGACTTGATATTTGTATATATTATGAAATGATCACCGTACTAAGTCTAGTTAACATCTGTCACCCCACATAGTTACAAAATTTTTTTTCCTGTGATGAGAACTTTTAAGATCTACTCTCGTAGCAACATTCGAATAAGCAATGCAGTATTGTTAACTATAGTCACCATGCTGTGCACAGCAGCCCCATGACTTATTTATTTTATAACTGGAGGTTTGTACCTACTCACCTCCCTTTATCCATGTTACCCACCTTCCAACACTGCCTCTGGCAATCACCTCTGTTTTCTGTATCTATGAATTTGGGTTTTTTTTTTCTCTTTAGATTCCACATATAAATGAGACCATCTGGTATTTGTCTTTTTCTGTCTGACTTATTTCACTTAGCATAATGCCCTCAAAAGCCATCTATGTTCTTACAAATGGCAGGGCTTCCTTTTTTAATGGATGAATATTTCATTGTATACATTTATATGTACCACATCTTTTTTACCCATTCATCCACTGATAGGACTCTTAGGTTGGCTATTGTAAAAAATGCTGCAATGAACATGGGGGTACATATGTTTTGTTTTGTTTTGAAGTTGTTTTTTCATTTTCTTTGGATAAATACCCAAAAGTGGAGCTGCTGGATCATATGGTAGTTCTATTTTTAATTTTTTGAGGAAGCTCCATACTGTTTTCCCTAGTGGCTGCACCAATTTACATTCCAATCAACAATACAACAGTGTTCCCCTTTCGTTACATCCTTGTCAACACTTGTTATTTCTTGTCTTTTTGATAATGGCCACTCTAAAAATATGAGGTGATATCTCATTGTGGTTTTGATTTGCCTTCCCCTGATAATTAGTGATGTTTAGTACCTTTTAATGTACCTGTCGTCTACCCTTTAATGTACCTGTTGTCTAAAGAATGTCTTCTTTAGAAAAATGTCTACTTAGATCCTTTGCCCATTTTTGAAGTCAAGTCATTTGGGTTTTGTTGTTGTTTATGCTATTGAGTTGTATGAGTCTTTATATGTTGTGGAAATTAACCCCTTATCAGGTATATGATTTGCAAATATTTTCTCCCATTAGGTAGGTTGCCTTTTCATTTTATTGATAATTTCTTTTACAATGTAGTCCCACTTGTTTATTTTTGCTTTTGGTGTCAAATCCAAAAAACCATTGGCACAACTAATGTTGAGGACCTTATCCCCTATGTTTTCTTATAGGAGGTTTGTATTAATATAAACCAGATTGCTATACATTGAAATGGTCATTGTAATCTCCATGGCAGTCACTGAGAAAATAACTACAAAAATGTAGTAAAAGAAACAATAAGAGAATTAAAATGATAGAGTAGAAGATATCTTTTTAACCCAAGAAGGCAATAATGAAGAACAGAGGGACAAAAAAGATGTAAGACATATAGAAAACAAATGGAGACTGACAGACATAAATTGGGTACATTAAATATGAGTGGATTAAACCCTACAATCAAAGGCAGAGCTTAGGAGAATGAGTTTTTCAGAACATGATTCAACTATGTGCTGTCTATAAGAGACAGACGAGATTCAAAGACACAAATAGGTTTAAAGTGAAAGGATGAAATAGGATGTAACCAATAACCACAAGAGAGTTGAAGGAGCTATATTAATATTTGACAAAGTAAACTTTTAAACAAAAGCAATTATTAGAGATAAAGATTAATAAAAAATCAACCCATCAGAAAGACAAAAATTGTAATTATACATGCACCTTACACCGGAGCAAAAACATGAAGCAAAAACTGAGAAATTGAAAAGAAAGATACTATTTAGCAATAATACTGGGAGACTTTAATAAGACACTATCAATAATGGGTAGAACAACAAGGCAGAAGAACAACAAAGAAACAGAAGACTTGAACAACACCACAAACCAACTAGACCTGACATATCTATAGAACATGACACCCAACAGCAGCAAAATACACATTCTTCTCGAGTTCACATGCAACATTCTCTAAGAAAAACCTTGTGTTAAACCATAAAAACCATATAGATAATAAATTAAGCCTCAGTAATCATATAAGGCATGTTCTCTGACCACAATGGAATTAATTAAAAATCAATAACAATAGGAAATTTGGAAAATTCACAAACATGTGAAATTAAACAACACACTCCCAAATAGCTAATGGGTCAAAGAAGAAATCACAAGGGAAATGAGACAATAGTTTGAGATGAATGAAAATGAAAACAAGGCATACCAAAACTTATAGGATGCACTTAGTGTAGTACTTGGGAGGGTTAGTAATAGCCATAAATGCCTATATTAAAAAAGAATACCTCAAATGAATAATCTGATCTTCCACTTTAAGAAATTAGAAAAAGAAAGGCAAAGTAAACCCAAAGCAAGCAGAAGGAAAAAATTAGGACTAGAGTGGAAATAAGTGAAATAGAGAATAGACAAACGATAGAAAAAAATCAACAAAACCAAAAGCTGGTTCTTTGAAAAGATCAACAAAATTGATAAACCTTTAGCTAAGCTGATCAAGAAAAAAAAAAGTAGACTCAAACTATTAAAAAAAAAAGAAGGAATGAAAGAGTGGGCGAACACTTATTGACCTTAGGGAAATATAAAGGATTATAAGATAATACTATGAACAATAGTATGCCAACAACTTAGATAACCTAGGAAAAGATTAATGAATTGTTAGAAAATTACAAATCAATGACTCAAAAAGGAATAAACATTCTGAATACACCTATAACAAGTAAAGCAGTCGAGTTAGTAGTAAAATTTCCCACAAAGAAAGATCCATAATCAGTTAGCTTCTTTGGGGAATTTTGCCAAGCATTTAAAGAATTAACACCAATCTTTCACAAACTTTTCCAAAAAACAGAAGACGGTAGGAACATTTCCCAGCTCATGCAATGAAGCTAGTATTATCCTGGAAAAAGACATCAGAAGAAAACTATAGGCCAATATCCTTTATAAATATAGACCCCAAATTCTCAAGAAAATACTAGCAAACAAAATTCAGCAACATATCAAAATGATTATACACCATGATCAAATGGGATTTATTCAGGATTGTAAGATTGGTTTAACATGTGAAAATCAATCAATATAATACAGCATATCAATAGACAAAAGATCACATGACTACACAATCATCTCAATAGGCACAGGAAAAACATTTGACAAAATCCAACTATATATGGATTGAATGTTTATATTCATCCCAAGTTCCTAAGTTGATGGTATTAGGAGGTAGGGCCCCAAGTCATGAGGGTGAAACTCTCATAAATGAGATTAGTGCCTTTACAAAAAAAGACATGGGAGAGGGTGCTTCTTCTCTCTCTGCTCTTGGCTATGTAAGGGAACAGCATGAAAATAGCATCTACAAACCATAAAAGGGACCTCTCACCAGAATCCAACCACACTGGCACCCTGCTCTTGGACTTCTCAGCCTCCAGAACTATGAGAAATAAATGTTTATTTTTAAGCCACTAGTCTATGGTAATTTATTATAGCAACCCAAACTGACAAAGACACCAACACCCTTTCACAATAAAAGCACTCAATTAAATAGGAATAAAAGGGAACTTCTATTCAGTAAAGACCAACTATGAAAACCCTCCACACACTAATATCATACTTAATGGTGAAAGATTGAATGCTTCCCCTAATATCAGAAGCAAGACAAGGATGTCCACACTATTTCTATTCAACATTTACTTGAGGATCTAACCAGGGAAATTAGGCAAACAAAATAAATAAATGATATTCAGATTAGAAAAGAGGAAGTAACACTATCTACATTTGCAGATGACATAGTCTTGAATATAAAAAATCCTGAGGAGGAATACACACACACACACACACACACAAACACACACTGTGTTAGAACTAATAAATGAGTTCAGCAAGGATGCAGAATATAAGATCAATATGTAAAAATCAATTCTATTTCTATATACTTAGAAGTAAGCAATCTAAAAATGAAATTAGAGAAACAACTTCATTTACCATAACATCAAAAAGAGTAAAATACTTAGGAATAAATTTAACAAAAGAAACACAAGACTTCTACATACTAAAAGCTACAAAAAATCAAAGAATTAAAGATCTAAATAAATGGAAAGATATCTCATGATCATGAACCAGAAGACTTCAAGTTATTATGATAGAAATGATCCCCCCAGCTGAGCCACAGATTCAATGCAATTCTTATAAAAATCCCAGCTATCTTTTCTTTGTGTAAAATGAAAAGCTGATGCTAAAATTCATATGGAAATGCAAGGGACCTAGAATAGCCTAAACCATCTTGAAAAAGAATAAGAAAGTTAAAGGACTTAGACTTTCTTACATATAAAGGTACAGTCAAATGATAGTGTGGTATTGACATAAGGATTGACATAATACATCAGTGGAATCCAACTGAGAGTCTAGAAATCAACCCTTACATTTATAGTCAATTGATTTTGACAAGGGTGACGACAATTTAATGGGGGGGGGAAGAATAGTCTTTTTAACAAATGGTGCTAAGAGACCCAAACTATGTGCAAAAGAAGGAATCTGAATCCCTATCTCACACCATATAAAATATAAACTCAAAATGGAGCAAAAATTGAGTGTGAAGAGATCTCTATGAGGTAGAACTATAAAACTCTTAGAAGAAAAGATAGAAGTAAGTTTTGGTGACTTTGGACTTGGCAATGGATTATTAGATATAACACCCAAAGCGGAAGCAACAACAAAAATGTATATTGGCCTTCATCAAAATAAAAAACTTGTTTTGCAATGGATGCCATTATGAATTGAAAAGACAACACATAGGAGAAAATATTTGCAAATTGTATATCTGACAAGAGACTTGTATGAGGAACAAATAAAGAACTCTTACAATTCAACTAGTTTCCCCTGGTCCATGTGGCCTATAAATAAAATTTGGGCTCTTAGGTATTTGAAGCAGTGGTTCCCAAACTCTCATGCACCAAAGAAAATGTTGCCAGATTTAGCAAGTAAAACATGGACCATCCATGTCAAATTTACTTTACTTTTAAATTTGACCATCCAGTCAAATTTAAATTTCATATAAACGATGAATAATTTCTTAGTGTAAGCCCATGCAATGTTTGGGATGAATTTAACTGAGTGTCCTATATTTTATGTGGCAACCTTACCTAAGAATCACTTTGAGGCTTAAGTTCAGATTCCCAGGTCCTGATTCAGCAGCCCTGGGCTGGGACTCAGGAAGCTGCTCCCTCTTAACCTTGGAGACCTGACATGGGTGTCCAGGCCACATTCTGAGAAACTCTGATTAAATTCTCTGAAAGTCATAAGAAGCTTCACAATAGCTTCTAGCCATACTCCTTAGAGCCGTTCACATTCCAAACTAAGAAAAAACACGGAACTGCAGGTTTTACAAAAATCTACGCCTTGAAATAAAGTGTCAGATAAAAGGGCAAAGGAAAGCAAAATAATAAACAACAGCTACAGCAAAACTCTTGAAGGAATTCAACGAAGTTCCCTGTGGGACTTTCCTGCCATATTCTTGGGAAAGGTGATCAGCCCAGGCAGGCTATGGTAAGATCTCACACAACAGGATATACAGATCGTTATGCATTTTTCCTCATTTATTCTCCTCAGGTGGCCCAAGTTTGGCCACTTTGCTCTAAATCAGTCTCTAAATGCAACTCTAAATGCATTCCTTCCAATACACTTTGGAAAGCTGGAAACCACCACAACCATTGCAAAAACCCCCAGAGAAGGGGGAAAATCACTTCCACTGTGAGCCTTCAGCATAATGAAGGCCAGAGTTCCCTGGATGTTGAGTGGATTTCAGGCCTACTCTACATGGTGAAATTAATTTAAATGCTGCTATCATTCATAAAGCTTTTCCCAAAGTAGGCTGCATGTGGCCATTATAACAATGTGTCTATCTTCTAATGACTCTAGATTCCTCCTGCTGAGCATTAACCCTCTGTCAGAGAGGGCACCTCCCCACTCCAGCCATATCTGCAAGGATTCAAGAGAAAAACCCAACCCACTTTCCATCCACAGCCTCGACAATCTTGACCTCAATCTCTTGCTCGTACAGGGTGCGTAACATCCGGTCCCGCCTGTCCTTTCTGCGCTTGAGGTTGATCATGAAAATCTAACACAGAAAGAAAAAAGGAAAAGAAACACAGATCATTCAAGTCTTACTTTAGGCTGCTTGAAAAGTTAAGTAAATGTAAGGACCAAAGTTTTAATTAGAATAAGGAGTGGAAGAAAATAGGGAAAACCGTGGTGAAGATCTGTTTGTATTTCATATCAAGTCAAATCATATTAAATCAAACAGAATGACTTTCGAAACTGAACCATCTGCAGTGACTTCACCCTCTCTTTGTTTCTCTGATGCTTGTTGGTGGACAGGTTTGCCGTGTTCTTGAGATAGGAAAGTTCAAAAAAATTACTCTTCAGGAGGCCAAGTGTGAATTAAACCCCAAATAGAAGACTCCGAGGTAGGAGGCAATTGGGCAAGTGTGTTAGATTTGTCAGCCGATGTAAGTCTATATCCTGACTGTTATTTATTAAGTGCCTTGGCCCAGTTCCCGTGCCTCAGTTTCCTCATCTGTAAAACTGGGGTGATACTGGTCCTATCTCATGGGTTCTAAATATTAGCTATTCTTAAAGTTCATATCCACTCTAATAAATTTCAAGTCATTCAAGGAATGAGAAAAATCTAGTCTTAACACATTCCTTGCATTTCCAAAGGTTCCAAACAGAATTATCAAGGTCTCAATGTTAAGAGCTTCTTGGCCAGAATTGTTCAACTCCCCTAGAGACAAGGGAATTTCTCTGAAAGAAGTAAAGAGAAGGGGCCCTACCCTTGGAGGCAGCCCTTTGATGGAAGGGAGAAATGGAAAAGCATCATTTCCACAACATACTAGTCCATGAAGTCCCCAAGAATATGCATCCAGATTCCTTCCCAAGGGGGTTGGGTCCATCTTTAGCCCCTCATCTTAGCCCCTACATTCCTGATGGCTGCCCTAAACACATACATATCATGAAGCCATGGCAGGGAGTTATGGAGAGTGAGACAGTCCTGATTACTCTCAGATTTAAGGAGCCACAGAAATACCTCAAGACTCATGAACGCTATTACAGGTAAATATGTGTATTCCCAAGGTCCTTTTGCTACAAGTAGTAACAAACTCGCTCTGAACATTAAATTAGTCCTCTAAAGTATGAGACTTCAGCTGCCAGCAAGAAATATTGATGACACGTAGCATGGAAAAGGAGAAACCCATAGGAATAAGTTGAATGATGTTGGCTTCATCTTGACTTAACCACCAGATGACTTTGAGGAAGACACTGAATGCTTCAGGGTCCAGTTCGCTTGTTCATTAAAGGGGGCGTTGAACAACTTCATCTTGCAAGTACAACACAGATTAAAATGCCTATGATATGTGGTTTAGATAAAGCTTGCTTTATGTCATGCCTAGAATAAAGAAGAAACTATGTCTTGTAACCAGCCTGGCGTTCAGACTTTACTAGAGATGAAGCTTTGGTTCACATAGTCATTCTGAATGTAATCGTCACTATGTTCTATGTTTTACTGAATCAAAACCTACACTAAAATTTCAACCCTTCCTTCCAAAATATCCTCACTTCTATCCATGTGTAAAGCTCTGAGCAAAGAAACTGATGGGAAAACAAGATGTCCTCTTGAAAGAAATTATCCACTTAATTTAAGGCAAAGTGAATTCAGTGCATCATGATTTCATTACTTCTCTTGATAACCTGAGTATTTTTTTAAAAAAACATAATTCTGTGGTGACTCTATTTGCCTTGTTACTTGGGACTTCATAACTTAATGGGTTGTGTTCTTTTACATTTCACGTTCTTCCTGTTTAGGATCACAGTGTGATGGGCCATGTTTCATCCCACAATTTTAAAAGATATGGAAAGGAAGGGGCATTTCCTCCTGTGTGTACATGGAGCTGCCCAAGGTCACTCCAGGAGAACAAAAACAAACCCAAACAACCCCCCCTCCCAGATGAACAGAAATACAACAAATAGTCCCCTCAAACCAGAGACCTCTAGTCTGGGAAGACTTTTGTAAATAATAATTCAGTCCCAGCTTCTGCCAGGACAAGTGCAGTAAAAATTGTAGCCATGAAGGAAAAACTCAGACGGCTTGCTCATACTTAGTGAATAGTAAACAGAGAAAGAGCCACAGAGCCAAACACAACCCAGACACTACCAACAAGGTCATGGAGTTCTGGGAGAATGAGAAAGGCCTGTGAAAATCCCTTTTTCCACCATCTTATCTCTCTTCTAGAGCCCAGGTTAATTATTTCCTGCACCTGTATCACCTCCTAGAGTTGGCATTTTCCAAAGACTTCTAGGGTGACCCAGTCCTTACACCCCCATCCAAATGGAAGGCCAGAGCTAGAAGATCCTGGTTTTGCCCCATTTGATTTCCTTCGGCTTGGTCCCCATAGGAATGTGTTTAACTAGAAAAATGAGTCTATGTGAAGACACTTGTGTTCTTTCACCTGGAGAACTGAAGGCTGATGAGAGTTGCAGGGAAGGACAGCTCTAGTAAGATGTGGAAGCTGGGACAGTGTGTGGTGTGGACCAAACTTTTCTGCAGCCCCAGTTGTTTTTAAAAATTATTTGCACTTTATTCTAATTCCTCTCTTCCACATTAAAATCATCTCTTCTCATTCTGCCCTCTGTGGAAACAACATCATAGCTGCTAACTCTTTCTATTTAATATTCATAAAATATTCTTTCCCATTCCTGAAGCCCAGATTCATATCAATTTTATAAAAGAAATACCAATGCCCATCCCAGGAGCTTTTAGATGGCTGTACCTGGGGACATGTGTGACCCAGCACAGAATGATAAGCAAGGCTTTTTCTTTCACTGGAGCAATGGCAAGAGCACACAGCGCAAAGCCTGGCCTATAACAAGCCCAGAATCCATGGAAAAGTTCTATCTCAGTGTGTGGATTCCTGAGGCACTGTCCTACTCTTTAGATCACCAAAGTCTTGAATCCTGATCAGCAGCTACATGACATAAGGGACCCGCAAAGGATTCAATGACTTGGAGTCACACTTCGGCCACTCCCAAGTAGCTGTTGTGTATATTACCAAGAGAGGTATCTCTTTATATTCTTGCTTCCTTCTTCATGCAATCAAAACCTTATATTAAATATGGCCCTCAGAGTGCTATTATGAAGTTCTTACCCACTGAAAGGCAGAATTTTACAACAGGTTTCTTTTTTTTTCTCTTTTTCTTTTTCCTCTCAACCCTGCCCTCAACCTTTCTCCGTGGAAGAACAGCACAGAGAAAATAAAGCACAGACTGTTCCAGAATGGTTTCTAGCCACTCAGAATAAAGTTAAGGTCCTCTAATACTTAAAACATTATCCTCTTTACCCTTGAATCTTTATAGAAAGGTTTACAAAATACAGCAGTATCTGCTCCTAGAAAAACATAAAATTCACTCATGATTAAATACTAACTTCTTTCTAACCCAATGATTAATTTGTTTTTACCTTTTACCTTTTTAAAAAAATTATTTATTTGAATATAGTTGACATACAATATTACATTAGTTTCAGGTACATGTGATTCTCGTTTTTTTTATCTTTTATTTTTATTTATTTTTTTAAATAGGCTCCACACCCAACATGAGGCTTGAATTCACGACCCCGAGTCCAAGAGTCGCATGCTCCACTGACTGAGCCGGCCAGGCACCCCAAATGCTCCTTTTTTAAGATAAGAAAGCTGAGACATGACACAAATTGGGTTGTTTTCCCAAGACCTCGGTGCCTTTTCAGCAGCCAAGCCAGTTTTGCTGACTCTCCGATGTAAGATCAGGCTCACACTCCAAAATAAACATGTAAGCATGCCACAATAATGCACATGTGTGCACGTGCACACATGGGCACCTTTCCTACCTCATCAAATCCCATCTTGTCTGGATATTTAGGGACAGCTGAAACAAACTGGGAGGGTTCCATTGGAGGACCATCAACTGGAAGACACAAGAAACACACAGAGTGCTTTGTTAGTGAAAGGCTCAGGGAACAGAATTCCATCCACACACCTGGTGTCTAGGAACACAGTCTGGATGTCCGGGGCAGGGGATAACTGCTCAGCAGTTCTCCAGGACTGAGTGGATACACAAGAACCCTGATGGCCAGGGCTTCCAGAATGCTTGTTCATACGCAGACTGCAATATTCACTCCATTTCCCTTAAGACTTATTTTCAGAGGAGATGAGAGTCAGTCTAGGATGACGGTTAAGAGTGAAGGCTCTGAAGTCAGATGATCTGGGTCCAAACCTTGGTCTGGGAAGGTCTGGAAGAGTTAAGTGACCCTCCAAGCCTGTCTCTTCATGTGAAAAATCAGGATAATAAAAGTGTATCTCTTGGGGTGTTGTGAAATTTAAATGAGACCTGCATGCAAAGCACTCACCACCAGTAAATTGACATAGTAAAAACTCAGTAACTTTTAAGCTATTACTTACTGTGGCTCATAATGAAAGACCTCAAAAGTAGGCCAGACTTCTCCTAAATAATGCTTTCTCTGTATATTTTAAAGGGGACTAGTCTGGGACTATTTTTATCCCATTCAGGCAGGTTTAGCTACAGGTATGCAAAACGTCCTTTATTTTAACAGGAACTTGCTTTTGAGGGCCAGCCCACATCCCAAAACTTGGTACAGGGCTAACAGGTAAATTTCCAGATGGGAGGCACACTGCATCTTAAGTAATAAAAGATTCATTTATTTCATACTCGAAAAAAAGTTTTCTTTACAAACTATACATTTGAAAGGTCGGAAGCAATGCTGAGTGGAGAATCTGGAAAGGTCTTGAAGATTTTTGGAATTGTAAATCCAAAGTATTCATTTGGTTTTCCTTAAAGGGGTCATACAAAGAAAACACAGTGAGAGCTGGTAACTTGGGTGGTTTGAGGATCTGTCGGTGGTGGCCATCACCACTATTCAGCATTACCCATCTCCTCCAGTCCAGGCAGATGAGAGGAATCACTTCCTCAGCCTTGAAGTTGGTCATGGCCTTGTGAACTGCTACTTCTCAGCTCTCCAAGCCCTCCTTCCATTCCCACCCTTGCCCACCACAACGGTCACAGTGGATGTTGATAATGGAGAAGCCGCATGTCTGAAGCAGCCTAGAATGATGTGCCAGTATCGGGAGGACAGCTGCCCAGAAGGAGGCCAGGACCACTGCGGACTTTGAATTGCAAGAAATAATGCCATTGCTGTAGGAAGCCAGCGAGATTTTGTCACTATTTGATATCCCAGCATAACCTCTTCATCCTTCTGACTGAGATACTGCCCAAAGAGTATTATTTGTTTAACTTACTCTTCCCTGGGATATTAAAGAGAAACCATGACATCCAGTTTCACTTATGATTGAATGATGTGAAGTTCTAGAAGGTCGTGAGACAGGTTTCCTAAGCCAAACACAAGAGTTGGTCTCATTCATTCAAGCCTAACCCCTATGGTCACATTTCTGTGAATACACAGTGCATGTGTTTCTGTTTCCATTAGAAGCCCAGAATATTTTGTTCCTTTCTGCTCCACCCCACTCCTCATTAATTTTTTTTTTTAAATCAACAAATATTGATGGAAGAGCCACCATGTACAGAGTTAGGCTTTTGAGAGAAAGAAACTTAGCATACAAACTCCTTTTTGCTCATAATGTTGTTTGAGGAGCTGTCTGGCTCTGCCTCCTTGGGTCTTGGAGTTGGGAGGGGGTTATATTTTGAGTTCCTCTTTTCACGCTGTTGGTCTCTGTTTGGCACTCACATGGCCTGCGTGGCTTTAACATTTCAGCCAAAGAGACTGCTTTTAGCCATTTTGCTTCCATCAAACAGGGGCAGTCATTGCAATCACAGGACAAGTGTCCCCCACAAGCCACAAATGGCTGGCTTCTGAAAGCCACCATTGAGCAAAAATATGAGAAATATGTCTGGGTTTTGTCCCTGAAGACAGAGCAAAGTCACTGGGAAAGACAGGGAATGATACAAGTTAGACCTAAGAAATTTACTGTGCAAGGAGAAGGGATGTGTCTTTGCTTCATCAGAGTTGAAGGTCAGGTATATCCCAGCTTTGGTTGAGGTCATTTCTGACTCCATCGTTCATAATTTATCAGTCCCTCATTGAATCCCTCCCTAGACATAGCCCCTCACTGTGCCACACCAATTGAGACAATATGTTTTACTGGCTACTGGATAGTTTCAAGACCTAGGAATAATAATCACAACTACTATGATAGAGATCTTATTATCCACTGAACTCTGGGCTACACTCTTGACATATATAATCACAGTTATTTAATTTTCATGACATGTACCATGGGATAAGTATGAGAGTCCCTATTTTTACAGATAAAGAAACAAAGGCTTCAACAACTTGCCCAAGGTCACAGAGCTGATAGAGCCGGTACTTGAACCTAAGTCTGACTCCTGAACCTTTTACCCCCACTCAGCCTGCCCCCAAAGGTGGTCCTTGGAGCCATTGGCATCAAGTTGGTCTTGGCAACTGGGCTGAATTCACAGAAGCTCAGTTAGCTAAGTCGTTGCTCCTGGGTGACCACCACTTGTTGCTTTTTCTGTAGTCTACACTGGAGCACACATTATCCAGCAGTGTACCAATGCGCCAGCTCAGTCATGCCCCCCAAAATATTTGAGAGATCATGCTTGTACCAAATTCTAACTAAATCATAATCATTTAATCATAATCCTGAGGTTGTCCTGAACTTCTTGGATTGCTGTAGCCACCACCCTAGCTCAGATCCTCACTCACCATGACTGGGCTGGGTTTTTTTAAATTTTATTAATTAATTAATTTATTTAAGAGAGAGAGAGGGCATGGGCTGGTGGGGAGGGGCAGAGGATACTCTCGGGCGAGAATCTTAAGCAGGCTCCACATTCAGCACGGAGCCCAATGCTGGGCTCAATCTCACGACCCTGAGATCATGACCTGAGCCAAAATCAAGAGTCGGATGCTTGGGGGCGCCTGGGTGGCTCAGTCGTTAAGCGTCTGCCTTCAGCTCAGGTCGTGATCCCAGGGTCCTGGGATCGAGCCCCACATTGGGCTCCCTGCTCTGCGGGGAAGCCTGCTTCTCCCTCTCCTACTCCCCCTGTTTGTGTTCCCTCTCTTGCTATGTCTCTCTCTGTCAAATAAATAAATAACATCTTCAAAAAAAAAAAAAAAAAGAGTCGGATGCTTAACCAACAGAGCCACCCAGGTGCACCCATGCTTGGGCTGTTTTAATATTTTCCAAACTCTCATGCACTTGGTCTTGCTGCATTCTAACTCGTTATGCACACTATTGTCAAAATAATCTTCTTCTTCAAGCACAGCACTGGTCTTGACCACAACAGTCACACTCAACACTTTGCAATTTGTTAAGTGCTTTCATATTCATGACATCATTTGTCTTCATTTATCTTTTGGTTGTTTTTATAGATGAAGAAATTGAGACTCACCCAGATGTAGACTTGCCCAAGGTCAAATAGGGAATAATTGGTGCCAAGATCCAATAGTGAGTGATTGGTAATATTATTAGACCTTCCGACTTCATGTCCAATAATCTTAATAATCTTTACATGACATTCTATGGTTCCAGAATGTTGTTACCGAGAAGGGCACGTGAGATCTCCCATCACCTCATGCTCTGACTTGCAAGACCAATCCCCTCATGCCTTTTATATAACCCATTGACTTCTTTCACCTTGACAAGATCTAGCCTCCTGTCATTCATCCCCCAATTTTCTGTACAGGAAGCACATTCCCAAATTTTCTGTACAGCTCCTAACATATGAAGTGAGTAGATACATGTAGAATGATGGGCAGAGTGCTTCCTGTGCACCTTAGCTGGTGCTACACCCCGTCTCCCACCCCACCTCAGCTCCTCACTCTGCTCTCTGAAACTCCAGTCTGTAATTCATCAACTCTTTGACATTTTTAGTCTCTTACTTTCTCTGAATGTCTCTTTACCTTTTTATTTTAACTAAAATTTGGCTTTCCTTGGAGGACACTGCTTCTCCTTCACCCGTCAGAGTAGAAGCTGATTTTTCTTATCTCTTCCAATTCATTCCCAAACTGTTTCCCTTTCATCCCTCAAAACCCCCAGCTTCTTTGAAGTGTATGTTAGCACCCTCTGCCCCCTAGCCATGCCCCCCTCAGCCACTGATGATGACAGCCTTTGGCTCACAATCTCGTTGTTCCTGCCATCATTCTTCAAACTTTAGCATCCGCATGGTGATCCACCTGACAACGGGGCTGCTAGGTCCTGTACTAACAATCATTCTTTCAGTGACCCACTACCATGTCTGCCTCCATCACCTCTTTCATGTACTCATGTCCATCGGTATCCAACCTAGATTTCTTGGGCTAGCACTCTAACCACCCCTTGTAAAGACTCTTGATCTGCTTCCACTGATCTTGCTTGGTAAAATCCCAATCCTGCTTAAACTTGATTATCCACTTACTCAGCCCCAAGAATACTGCAAGAGAAATTCACACAATTGTGTTGACTGAATCACTTTAAAATTACAACCACAGATGTCACATTGGCACTCGACACTGCCAAATGATGCAGCTATGCTTCCATAGTAAATTTACTTTCCCACTCTCCGAGCTATCTGTTTTATGCCTTGTCCTCTTTTCCTGACACCTCCAGCATCTCTCTCAAGCTGATGGACTACATACCTCATAAAAAAAATAGTCAAAGTAGACCTGCCTTTTCCTTCCACCTCAAGTCCACAAACCCAGCTGCATCTGTACCTACACATTCTTTCTTCCCATCTGCTAGGGTGGAAGAAGCCTCTCTGTTCCCACCTTGGACAACTTCTCCAATACTGTCTTAGATTACAACGCCTCTTGTTTTCTCAAGGACTTCAGCCTCACAACTGCCTTCTTCTCTTCTACATCATCTGGTTCTCCTTATACACTGAATCCTTCTTGTTAGTATATGAATATGCTAAAATCTTGTTGGTATATGAATATGCTAAAAAACAACACAGAACAACTTCTCCTTTGATCTCTCATTCCCTTTCGGCCACCATCTTATTTCTCTATCGCCATCTCAACAAGCTTCCACTTTCTCAACTCCTCATTGTCCTTTGGCCTACTCCAGTGGGCTTGTGTCCCCATTATTGCACCGTAGTAGCTCTTATCAAGGTCATCACAGATCTTTATCTTGACAGAACCAATGTTAAATTCCCTATCCTCATGTTACTGGACTTCTCAGCCACAGCTGGCTCCTTCCTGAGACACTTCTCAATTTTTCCTTTTAGCTTCTTGGCTGTTTGTCTCCCCCAGGGATCTCTCCTGTTCCCTCCCCTCTTCTCTTTCTATGATCTTTTACTAAACAGGTTCGCACTGTTCCATGACTTCAAATGTCCTTTTAATGCTGATGACTTTCAAATGTCTGTCTCCAGCTGGAGTATCGACCCTGAACTCCAGACTCATATCCAAATATCTCTTAACTTCTTCACTGAGATGTTTTAAAAATATCGTAAGCTTACATGACCAAAACTTCCCTCCCCAAATATTTTCCTATTTCATTAAAGGGTATTCCAGGCCCAAATCCTGGTGTCATCTGGATTCCTTCCTTTCCTTTGTTGGCTGCATCCAGGTCTCTGTAAGTCCTGTTGGCTCTACCAACAAAATATATCCTAACTCCATCTGCTTCTCATCACCTCCCTGCTACATCTTGCATCCCAACCACCATCTTCTCTCACCAAGAGAGAGGAACTGCTCCTCCTATACTCAGATGTCCACACCACAGACTGAGTAATCTTTCTAAATGCATACATCACATCATGCCACTCCCCCCGCCCCACCCCACATGTTATCCCATTACTCTTAAAATAAAATCTGAATTTTTTGCTGTGGCTGCAAGGCTCTGCTTGATCTGGACACATCTTCCTTCATGACCTCATTGCCTTCTACTCAACTCCTCTGTACTCTGACCACATTGGCCTGTTGTTCTTGGAGCATCACAATCTCTCCTAACAATCTTTGTAGTTTTTTGGGGTTTGTTGTTGTTGTTGTTGTTGTTTGTTTTGTTTTAAGTAGGCTCCCTGCCCAGCGTGGAGCCCAGTGCAGGGCTTGAACTCATGACCCTGAGATCAAGACCTGAGCTGAGATCAAGAGTCAGACACTTGGGCACCTGGGTGGCTCAGTTGGTTAAGCGACTGCCTTCGGCTCAGGTCATGATCCTGGAGTCCCTGGATTGAGTCCCGCATCGGGCTCCCTGCTCGGCGGGGAGCCTGCTTCTCCCTCTGACCCTCCCCCCTCTCATGTGCTCTCTCTCTCTCTCTCTCTCATTCTGTCTCAAATAAATAAATAAAATCTTTAAAAAAAAAAAAGAGTCAGACACTTAACTGACTGAGCCACCCAGGCACCCCTGTAGTTCTTCCTACTTGGAACACTCTTCACCCAAGTATTCATGTGGCTGCTCCCTTGGTAGATTGTCTATCTCTCTGTGTTGGAACATAAATTCCTTGGTGAAGCTTCTGCTGATTTTGCTCACTGTTGTATCTCCAGCATCTTGAACGATCCATGGAATATACTAAGTGTTTAATCAGTACTTACAGCCTGACTCTCTCTTCTAAAATCTTCCTTGCTTCCTTATTGCTTTCAGGATGGGCATTCTGCCTTAGCTGGGCAATTCAAGGGCCACAACAATTAAGCCACCCTAACCCTCAAAGTTTATTTACTTCTACTATTCAAAGCCAACTCTCTTCCAGGGTGAGAATGCTTTTTGGATGGTATCTTTGCTCAGTCTGTTTCCTCTGCCTATAGTGCCCTCACTGTATCACTCCTTCTGTTTAAACTTCTAGCAAAGCCCAGCTTGAGAACCACCAGGGCTTGGTGGACTCTCCTAGAACACACCTGCCCACAGCAATTTCTCCCTATTCCAAATTCCAACTGGTCTTATATGTGCTCCTCTTACAAAGCACTGTACTGCACTATTGGGATCTTTTAATGGTTGTCCTGTGTCTCCAGTTAAATAGGTACACCCAAAACAGAGAATTGGCTATAAAGTGTTTTGAATCCTTCATAGAGTGACTCACAGATTGTAGGAAGGCATTCAATGTTTGTACATAAATATAATTCTTGTTCTAATGCTGCAATTGGGATAGTCTATTAGCAGCCAGATTCCAGATGCTGTGCAAAATGTTTTAACATCTGGCTCATCTTTCCTGAGGACACTTGACAGATATGATTTCATGATTAATCCTTTTCTTAATCCTACAGTGGCCTCCAGTCTGTATTTCTGCATTATTACCCTCAAAGGTTTATTTTTCTAATCATTTTTCTTACTCCAATTATGTTCTACTTTTTAAAATTCAGAATCTGAAATTTTAACAAAATTATAACTAAAGAAGGTAAATGCAAGAATTAAATAAAATGCCATATATAAAGTGCCTAAGATTAGAGCTGGTATGCACTGGGAGATCAATAATGACAGCTATAAATTACAGGTTCTTTTCAGATGAATTCTACTTACATAGCATGGTGTTGTGCATGATTGTAATTTATAATAATTAATAACTTTATTGGCAATGTGTGTGTTTCTATGTACAGAGAAGCTTCTGTGCTTTCAGTTCTATGGGGGGAAACAAGAGAAGGCAAGGCTCTCACCATCCCTCTCTGAGCTGCCATATACTTGGAGTCAAGTCTGATGGCGATGAAACAGGGGTGATAAGGGGACGCACATTACCAAGGGTCAAACTGAGTCCTAATAACCACAACACTTCAATATTTTATGGAGTTGATGTCCATTATTTTATTTGCCTCTCCTATCCCTGCAAAGTGCTATTATCCTCACTCCACAGATAAAGGAACTTTATAAAGCTCCAAGAGGTGAATTCCCCCTTCCTAAGTGACAGAGCTTGAAATTCATTGAAATTCATTGAAATTCATTATTTTGGATTCAGGTTCAGTGCTCTTTGCAATACAGTTTTCATGTGTTCCCTTACTCGTTCTTTCACTTGTTTGGTCATACATTCAGCAACTATTTGTTTGGTAGCAACCATATATCATGCACTGTGCTAGGTGCTTGGGATAAAAGGCAGTAAGATACTGCCCTTGTCTAGAACATAGACAATAGGCAGAAACAGTATGTATTAAAGAAATTCACAAAAGAAATTCCTAAGGGCTGGTTCAAGAAATACTGTCTCAATGAACTAGCTCCTTATTCAATTCTCATCCCCCCCCCCCATGGAAGGCTGGATTTTTTGTTCATTATCCCTATTATTCTCTATATACTTAGAGAGCAATAGTATCTCTTGTTGCTTTTTTCAAACCCAGGGACACTGAGATGAGGAAAGACTGGAGGGCTTACAAACTATCATGCACATCAGCATGCAAAGCTTGTCATGGTAGGAGTGCTCCTCTCCTCATCCCAAGTATAGTCTATGGACGTACTTTACTCAGCACCACTGATATGCTCCGGGCATATTGAGCTGACTGATATTTTGCAAACAGAAGCTTATATAAATACAGTAGGAGAGCCTGCTATTTAAAGGAATCTTCAGATGAATCTTTTAAATTATTATTGTCTTTCTTACCTTCGGGTCCCAACTATGTTTCTTTAAAAAAAAAAAAAAACTCTCCTTTTTCTCTATTTCCTTGCTTCTTAGTTACTTCTCAAACACTTTGAATTCTGATTCAGCCTTTTCAAAACCATCCTTGTTATGGGCATTAGCTGAAAAATCCATTGGACTTCCAGTCTTTATCTTACTTGAACTTCCTTCCACATCTCACACTCCTGTTTTATTGAAATTCTGGGATATCACATTATCTTGTTGATGGAATCTCAACTCAAGTCTTTAGGCTTGATAGATTCATCTCTCCATCTCTTCACTAGACATTTCAACCTAAACTCATTCACTCATTTATTCATTCAATTATTCAACAAATATTTACTGGGTGCCTACTAGGTGACAGGCAAAGGACTATACTTTGAGACAAATATGATGAACAAGGCATTTACTGTCTGAAGGTGGGAAGCAAGAAATAGATATTCTCAGGCAACTCAGTGGGTCTAAAAATGAACTCATGATTTTTCTTTGCAAACGTCCCCTTTATTCTGCGTGCTCTATACCATTTAAAGCTCCTACAGTGATTCCAAAGCACTCAAGTCAGAACTTAGAAGTTTTTCTCTGCTTCCTTTTGCTCAGCCACAGACTCTTGGCTGAGTCCCTTCAAGGCTATGTCACAAGGTTCTCTTAATCTCTTCCTTCCTCTCCATTCCCCCTGGTCCTGCCCTAGCTCGTATCCTCACCATCTCTTGCCTAGTTTATCATGTAATGTCCAAATGTCCTCTTCACCTCTGGTCTGAGCCCAGCCATCCCCTGCCCCACCCTACTCCAGCCATACTTCTCTTACCATGAGAGAAACCATTCTAAATCCAGATTTCAATCAGACATTTCTCTGCTAAAAATCTCTTTAAGAGCTCCCCTCCTTTCAGGAAAAGTCCAAACACCTTCTTATATACATTAGAGGTCCTTCTGGCTGGGATCCTGCCCACTTTCCAGCCTCACTTCCTGCTGTGCCTCCCCAGTCATCCCCATTGCCCCCCCACACACATCCTACACTCCGGCGACGAATAACAGAATTTCTCAGATGCTGCGTGAAAATGAAGTGCAAATATTCCGTCCTTTGGGAAGCCATTTCCAACATCCTTCCAGGCAGGGTTTATCCATTACCTTCTCCTTTAGCCACCACTGCACATTATACACCATAATTAGTATGGTGACTGATTATTGAGCATTTACCGATTCTGACATCATGCTAGACACAGAGGCAATAAGGATGCCATGTTTAAGGACATGAGCTTTGCAGATTGCAAGACGGGTTCAAGTCCCAACCTGTCATTTGTTTAGCAAAGTGATCTAGGGCAAGTTGCTGACACTCTACTTCTTCATCTGTGATATGGGGATAATAAAAACCCTTTCATTGAATGTTGTAAGGATTAATGAGACTATGGACAAAAAGTGCTTAGCCTAGTATCTGTTACAGGATAAGCTATTATTAAGTTGAAATCATAATTATCGTTATTGGACTTCTGATATATATCATGGAGAATTTGCCCCCAAGCCCTAAGTTTTTATCTCCATTTCACAACTAAGGTTAGATTGCTTTTCCAAATCATATAATTAGAAAGCAGTAAAAGTTTAGAGTTTAAGTCCACACCACAAAACACCATTCTAGCCCTTATGACCTTGTGTGAGATGTATTTACTGTGTACCCAGCTTCGGCACCTGGATTGGAAGCTTCCTAAGGGCAGACCTTGTCATATTGGTATGTTGCATAGGAGAAGTTTAAGAATGAATGAACAAATGAATGTTTCAGCCAAGGCAGACTGGTGGCTGTGAGATCTCAGTCCTGGGAGAGGGGAGGAGTGGCTGGTATGGTCACGGTGGCAAGGGAACAAAAGGCTCCGGGATCACTCACTCATCGCTTCTATCTGCACATGGATGAGGTTCTCAATGTCCTCCTGCAGGGTCTGATGGGGCTTCAGGGGGATGGGCAGGTAGCCATAGTGCTCTCGGTTGCAGAGGTACATCTGGATGCCTGAGGACCCAAGAGAGCAACAAAAGCAACCAATCAGAAAACACAGTTCTTAGTTCCCTAGAGACAACTAAGGGGAAAAAAAAAAAAAAAAGCTTGGACTGTGGCTGAAGCTGAGTTTGGCACTGAAACTGAACAGTAGTTGTTTCAGACGCTGTCTGTAGACCTCAAAAATGCTCTTTATTAAGAAAATTTAACACAGCGTTGGGGGCTAATAAAAACCGTGGGCCATTCTTCAGCTCAGAGGAAATTGATTTTTTTTCTTTCCAAAGAAAAAGCATACTCGTGGTCTGAAATGAACACTAAAGGCTTGAAGGAATCAAAAGGAGGCAAGGAATTCCCATTCCAGAGAACAGAATGGAACACTGTAATCCGCCTACAGGAAATAACAAGAAAATGAGGAATAAAATCCACATTTGATATGAAAGCAAACAGGAAAACCCTGCGAGGCTGACAGATTATTAAAGCTAAATCTAGGCATAGGGAGAACAAAAAACAAAGGAAATTTAGAATTCTCCATGGCTCTCCATGGTTTTATTTCTTCTCTTAGCAAGCATGGATTTGGAGTCAACCAACAGACGTGAAACTTGTCTAACAGATTCATAAAGGGACAAAAGAGTCTGCATTTCAAGTCCTAGTAAGAACCTTCAGTGTGACAATACCAGAAAAATGCCCCAGCCCTCTTGTATTCAACACTGGGTTTCCAGGCCCCAGATGGCTAACTCCCAAGAGTTGTACAGCATCTCTGTTTAACCAGACAGCTAGGAATATAGGAATCAGATGGGCTCATAGAGATCCAACAATTGACAGTCCCGCCTAATGAAAAGATTAATGAAATTAATGGGATTAATTTATAGGATTAATGAATTAATCCTAATGAAAAGGATGAGTCTGCCAAGCACTGGTCCATGGGTCCAAGCTTCTGACTGGTTAATTGCTGTAATCATCTATGCTTTCCAGAGACAGAATTACCTGCATAGTGACTTCTCTATGTTGTGCAGATGAAATTTCCTCCAGTCAGCTATATCACTTGCCAAATCAGGTGAAGCTGTCTCACGGCATTAACAGAGAAGAACAGGGGAAAGAAAAGGGCCTTTATCCTCCTTTTTACTGAATCTGGCTCAAACCAGGGCTGGTCCAGCACGTGCTGTCCCTTCTCTTGCTTCACCAAGTGAACTCACTAACTCTGCTGTTTGCCTACATGATCCTTTGGAGGAACTTCGAACCAAAATGTAGCCTCTTGCAAAGTCATGATGTGATTAGGAAATGAAAGGCAAGTGATTTCATGTTTCGGTTGCCTCTTGAGCCTAATTAGGTAAATCATTTTACCATTCCCCTTTCCAAAGCTTCAGTAAAAAGGGGAGATGAGGCTAGACTTAGCCAAGGTGTCCATCAAATATGGAGGGACAAGAAAGGCGTTTTCACACATGCAAGGTCCTAAGTATTTACTTACCATCGCACTTTCTCAAAAAGTGACTGGATGATGCGGGACAAAGAGAAGGGGGAAGAGTAAGGGGAAGGAGAAGAGGAGGGAGCGGATCACAGAAAACAAGGGAGACCTGGGACATAATTGACAGGGGCGCCCATGTGGGAGGGAGGAAGGGAGAGAAGGGCATCCCGGGTTGGGGTCGATAGGTGTGGCACCACTCAGATGCAAGTACATCGGAAGGCTCCAGGAGAGACATCTTCACAAACGTGCAAAAAGAACATCTGAAAAATTGGATCATTCTAAGAGAGGTTTTAGACAACTAGGGCTTAGTTTGGGATTGTATTTGGAATAATAAAACTAAGCAAGAAAAGGGGGGGCATTTTTAAGTTAAATATGGAAGGCAAACTAAGCATAGTCTGTAAGTGGCTCAGCCTGGAATTAGGTTCGTATAACTCGAACAACAAAAGCACTGACCATGATCTATCTTAAATCACCATGTAATTCTATCAAGAGGTCAGGGTGTTGGGAAGACAGTGTTTGCACTGAGGGAGCAAAGGGAGGGGAGAGAGCTAACTCCTCATCTTCTGTAGTGGACACTCAGTAGATAATGCCTCAAGCAAAACCAGGGAATCAAGAAGTAGCATATTATTTAGAAACACGGATATAATATTACACATCTACCATCATCTGTTAGAGATAAAAGTGTCTGTCTTCTAGAAGAGGGAAATGAGGTACAAGGGGGTGATGTGTAGGGGACTTCTAATTTTATAATAAATCTTGGAGGACTCTTTTAACTCTTTCAACTACATACATGGATAATTTGATAAAAACATAAACATTTTAAAAGGAAATGTGTTGATCATTAGTTAAAGTCTATAAAGGAAACTGGTACTCTCAGTGAAACCTACTTCTGGAGAAAACAATTTTCTTTCCCTTTGGAAAAGATTGGTAAATGAAACTATACCTCAAAGCTCTGTACTTGTGAAAATATCCGACATTTCCTTGTTCTCACATAGTACCTTAACACGGCAAATTGATATGCTTATTTTTAATCTTGGCGATGACAAATCAGATACAGGAGGGCTATGACTTGTCCAAGGTCACACAGTAAGTCATTAGCATGAAACCTTTGTCCCTAAAGAGCCAAAGCCAAGTATTTTCTTATCTGCCTAGGGTTCCGACGCCAAGTCTCAGAACCAGTAGTAACTCCGAGTTGCCATTCTCACACATGGGAGGCACTTTGATTACTACCAGTGCCATGTAGGAGGCAGATCTGCCTGCCCATCACCCACATCGCTTGCCTTCTTTGACCCAACAGCAGACATTTGGAAGACGACTGGCCGGCGCCAGAGATGACTCCTGTGGATACAGAGCTCACACCCCTGGCCACAATGGGAAGTGAACTCCTGACCTTGGCTTCATTATAGCCTCAGAGACTCGTCTATGACCCTGTGCTCTCCTGGGGGACTAGATCAGCAGCCACACCCCAGCACACCAGCACACTTGGATTGCCCCTCTCACTCATCAACCCGCATGTGGCAATGACTGGAGTCCAAGGTGAAAGGTTAAGGATCAAGGTCTGCAGTGAGACGGTCCTGCCGGGTACCTGCAGACCCTTAATTGCCTGTTGGACATTTAACAAATGATGCTTCAGTGGAGGAAACACAGCTAGGGAGATTCACAGAGTGAGAACAAGAGAACGCAAATCATCTTTCATCAAGGGAGAAGTGGAGTGCTTTGCTTTGGATCACCAAAGCTTCCATGGGCTGCACAGGACTCCCAGGCTCATTCTTGTCTCTCCTGGAAATACTTCGAGAGAAGTTCAAGTGTCACCTTGAAGCATCAGGGCTGTCAGGAAAGCTCTTTCATTTCCCCCAATTGACAGTGATTCTTTCCTGCTTGCCCCCTGATGGGTGCGTGGTTTATACCACCCGTGTGACCCTCAGCTTTCCCTGCTTCACAACTACTACTCATGTTTCCACATGCAAAGACCTTATCTCCCCAAGTAACACGGAGTCTAACACGATACCAGGCATGAAGGCAAGGCCTAGAATACTGATTTCCTCTCCTTTCTTTTCTACCTCTTCTCTCCCTAGTTGAATCACCAAACAGCTTTGGGCCAATCCATCTGTTTGCAATGTGCTGGGAAAGCCTATGGGAGTCTGACTCATAAAAAATGAAGTCTGAGTGAACAGGCCAAGGAAGGGACAGAGCTAAAAAATTCCTATCCAGCCTGTGTCACTCTTCCAGCCCCAAATCCAGTTCTTGGTTTAAAAAAATATATCCTAATAATTGAGTGGCATGGGTCACAATAATACCTTATGCACTGACTATCAGAGAGGGCTCTGTTAGGCAAGGACCATTATTGTAATTGTGAATAGTTCACTTTCTTGGAACATCCTTACTGCAGGCTCGGAACCAAAGGGACTGGCGCAACCAAACGGAATGACAAGGTCCCAAGTGTGCTTCTCATCCTGGAGAAGTCAGAGCAAATCACAGACCGAGTTAAAAGAAACTCTCAATCCAGATGAGGATAGGAACCCTGCTTTTGCCCTGACACGGGGCTCAAGAATGCCTACACCTGGCCCAAGGGTCTAAATGGCTCTAGCAGCCAAGGGAAGATAATCAGCCTTCTACATTTCCACCAAATATTCTCATTCCTACCAAGTCTACAACTGATGAGTGGCACACCGATGGCTTTAAAGATGGCCTGATGTGTGAGCTGTAGCTTGAGTTTGTATTAACATTCTCACCTGCCAGCAACCTGCCTCAGCTGCCTGGGGTCCTGATCTCACCCCCACTAATGTATATGGCCACATGAGTTTATTCACCATCTGCCTGGTTTCTGAGCTCATTTTTGCTAGTGGTGAAATGACATGTTTCTGGCTCATGGATAATGGGAACTGACTTCTCTCAGGAAGGTCTGAATGATGTTGAGAATACAGCTTTGCTTTAGGAATGTCATGTATCTTCCTGCTGAGTTACCATAGTGAATGAAAGCCTCCCTGATGGCATGTGCAAGGTGACACAAGAGAAATCACTTACCCTCCTACTGACTCGTCTTCCTCAAAAAGCCTACGGGCCCCACCGGAAACGCTTCCCAGTGGTTCTTGAAAGGCTCTGGCTCTGCCTTTCCTTCCATGGGGACTGTGGCAGAGACTGCTGGTTGCCTCCCTAGATCTGTCCCCTCCTCCTTTAGAGTAAGAGAACTGGGGCTCTAGACTGCATAGAATAAAGAGTACATTCTGAGCCCTGCTTCCAGGTACGAGTTGACCTGTGACTAAATTCTGGCTAAGGGGATATGCATGGAAGTGACATGTTCAAGTCCTTAAATGAAGGAGGGCCCTTCCCTCCCAGCATTTGCTCATTGGCTAGAATGCATCCATACTGATGAGATGTCTTGGGTCATCCAATTAGAGACAATACTCATGGAGGATGAAGAAGCAACAGAGAAGGAACCAGGGGCTCTGAAAACTCTGGGGAACAGTGTCACTCTGCCAGCTCAGACTTTTTTAAGAAGAGATAAACTTCTATTTTTAAAGTCTGGGGTCTTTGCCAATGTTGTTTTGGGCTTCTGTCACAGTTTCCCAATTAATAAAAAATTCCTATAGTGAACAAAATGATGCAGCGGCCCCAGAGAGAAGCAATCACCTGCTCATGGCGGCTACCACCCGCACGGTCTCCCCAGCACTCAAAAAAAAGGAGAGTGGATTTCTGAGGAGGGGCCAGCCCTGGCTCTGGGTCATTGGTGTTCACAGAGACAGCAACAGAGGGTCCTGAATGGTAAAAAATGGTCTCTAATACTACCTGAAAGAAAAGTTTTATATAGGTCTGTTTTATACGAAGATGCACAAAACAGAGGACCTGGTTATTTGCAGTGTTTCCATGGTGACAGGACAACTGAACACAACCAGTACCTGCTTGCCTGCTGGAGAAGGCAAAGACGATGATGTCATCAAAGGTCCAGGTATAGTCCTGGTGTGGGGGATAGAACATCAGCTTGTCAGAGGCCTCCTTCCTGAGGTCAATTAGGAAGGTGGAGTGAACCATGGGAACGGGAAAGCAGCCCATCCGCTTCCATTCTCTGATCTGAAGGTAGTCTGGGGTGCGTTTATAGAAGCCCTGGAAAAGAGAAATAGGTGGGTTTTGTTCTCTGATCTGAGACCTTCATCTTTCCCAGTCTTCCGCTAGGCTCCTTCCTTCTAAGCTGCCACCAGTTAAGGAGAAGTCCCCAAGCAAAGTCACTTCTGCTATTCTTATCTTGGTCTAAGAATTTCCAGCAGAGCTCAAGAAATGGTATTTGCATAGAAAATAACACTTAAAGGGTCTTGTTTTCAGAAATAATTTTGGTATTAAGGAGGGCATGTATTGCATGGAGCACTGGGTGTTATACGCAAACAATGGATCGCGGATCACTCCATCAAAAACTGACGACGTACTGTATGGTGACTAACATAACAAAATAAAATAAAATTAAAAATAATTTTGGTTTCAGCCTATCTCCGGATTTAATGATCTCATAAAAGTATATTTCCTGTTGATGTATGATTGAATGTGAAGGAAAGTATTAAGAGGTGGAGAAGTTAAAAGCAGAGGTTCTGGCGTCTGGTTGCCCAAATTCAAATTCTATCTCAGCAACTAATTGTCCGGAGTTACCTTTCAGGTGACTCAACTTTGGCCTATTCCCTCATCTGTAAACCGGGAATGATGGCACGGTCTACTCCATGGGGTTGCCTGAAAAAATTAGGTAAGGTAAAATCTGAAAAATGCTTAGAATAGTGCCTAGCACTAAGAAAGCATCAAAAAATATTAGCTAATCCATGGGGTGCCTGGGTGGCTCAGTCGTTAAGCGTCTGCCTTCAACTCAGGTCATGATCCCAGAGTCCTGGGATCGAGCCCCGCATCGGGCTCTCTGCTCAGCGGGGAGTCTGCTTCTCCCTCTCCCACTCTGCCTGCTTATGTTCCCTCTCTCACTGTCTCTCTCTGTCAAATAAATAAATAAAATCTTTAAAAAAAAAAGAAAAGAAAAAAATATTGGCTAATCCTAAAATTACTACATTATCTGGCTAATATTTTTAATGAAATCTGTAGTACTTAAACATACAAAGAGGGTCCTTCAGTGCAGTTACTTATTCAATATTCTGGTGAAGCTGCCCCCACTGCTCCACACTCTTTTGGGGATTCTCCTTTAGAAAGTTCTTTCTGGATGAGCACACAGGACAACCAACCTCCTTACTCTGTGGTTTTGAACCACACATTTCTCCTGTTTGCTTTTAATGATTAAAGCAAATAAGGAAATAATAAAAACTTAGAGGCTGTAGTTACTAGGGTAATCCAGCCTTTTTCCTGGTGTCAACGCATAACTCATTAAGAACAGCCCTCGAGTGGATTCTATCATGTGAAACACTGCAGATTACTAACTGAGAGTGTATGAATTTAAATGAACTTAATAAAACGTTCTCTCCCCAAGGAACTGAATGTCTTTTATAAATATGAACTTAATGTCTCCTTAAAAGAGATGTGGATAACATGCATTCAAGATCTCTCAGAACTGCAGGAAATAATTGTAACCAAAGAGGAATGGCTCATCCAGCAGTGTGCTAAAGCTACTGTTTGTTAAATTTTCAGAAATTTTGCAAGCCAGTCGACATTTTGGTAGCTTAAAATCTGTTAAAAAAAATGTTAATTCCCACCATTCTAAAATACCACAGATGGTGGCTTTGTATATTTTTTGTCATTATGTCACCAAGTGGCTACACTGCAATTACTCAACTTTCCCTCACTTCGACAGCATTTAAGTTGTTTACATGGTGAGAGTACCTACACCATCAAAGCTGGCAAATGGCTTTTCCCCCCACGGAGAGCCAGTTATTAAACATTTATCAGCACACCACTGGACTCATTCTGCATCTAAAACCAAACCAAATATAAAAGAGGGACTCAAAATTTAGCCCTTTGAGCATGAGACATTTTTTTCCCCTTAGCACAGCTTTATTCCATATTGATATATACTACACTGATCGGTTTATCTCTTTAATTTATCTAATTTATTAACCAGAGAATTAAAAATACAGTCAGCCAGAAGCATTCACTGTAACAGAATTCTAGACTTTGAAGATTTTTAGAATGGAAAAGAGATGATGGAAATTTAAAATTTTGTTTTTCACTTGAATTTTGTAAAAGCCAGCTACCATAGCAGCTCTGATTATTAGATGCCTTTGGAAATAAATTTGGCAACATATATCAAAGGTCATCAAAATATGTATACTCTTTGACTCAGTAATTCTACTTCTAAGAAGCTATCCTAAGGGCATAATATTAAATACAGAAAAATGTGCATTAATCATCATGGGCATTATAATCGTTAAGAGTTGCAAACAACTTGAATAATTTTAAACTAAGAAAAAGGTTAAGTAATTTGCATTATAGCCACTTGATGATATAGTTACTAACAACATGCTGTTATCCATGATGTTAGAGTTGTGGGGAGTCGCATAATTTTTTTTTTTTACTTTTTTCCATTTCCAAATTTTTCTATAGTGTTCTTATGTTTTAATACCAAAAAGTCCTATTTTTTTTAAAATCTCAGAATCAGAGAGGAAAAAATTACAAATATCAGTAAGCTTTATTGGTTAAGTTAAAGCTTCTAAGGCTAAGCTCACTAGAATATTTTCTTCATAATTCATTAATATAAAAGAGCTCATTGGATTATGCATTAGATATTGATTTTCCTCCTTTCCTGAACATGCTTACTCCTGTAACACCATGACATGCACATTTCAAGGGAGGAAGTAAGGAAAAAGGTGAATGGGGCCATGGTTGACATAATGGCTGCCTTGTTAAAACCCATAGCCTTAATCCATCAGCCAGAAGACTTGCCTGAGGTGTGATTCCGCACCAGAAATTAGAGTACAGGGCCCGAGACTCCAGCATGGGTGCCACAATGGTTTTGTTTTCTGCAATCATTAGATTGAGGGTCTGTGGATTAGTCAGGAAGTTGTCGACATCTATGAACTAGGAAAAGAAAAGATAAAGTGAAAAAGTACTTTTCTGTATTGGGTTCAAGTACTGGGTTCAAGACTAACCCAGCACTTCTGAAGGATCACAGAAACTTGCTCATGAGACATGGAACCAGTTATTTATGTTCTCCTTATTGAAACTTGTTGAAGCCAGATGGCATTCATTCAGGCAAAATACACTGAGACTCACTTCCACATGTCTAGCTCTGCATAAGGCACCAAGCAATAAATTGATGTTACCATACTGGGTACACACTCAACCAGCACCCAACCCACACCTTGGTTAGTGGTTATTAACCACTAACAGCTCCCAAGAGCTCTTAAAGAGTCATCCAAAAACACTCATTGAGTGCCCAGCCTAGGTACAAATGAACAGACTTATTTAGGTTGTCCATAGTAATGCCAAAATGGCCCAAAACAGATTTATCAGTGCTGTTTTAATGTTACAAGTAGAATTTTTGTTGAACGTACATTATATCAACCCATGAAGCCTATCCCTCTCTTAGCAGAAGTCCATGTTAACACTGATTCAGGTATAGGGCTAGTTTAACAATAGATTCTATTATATAAAATAAATAATCTCACTGAACTACACACTTAAAAAAATTAAAATGGTAGGTTTTATGTTGTGTGTATTTTACCACACACACACAAAAATAATCAGAAGCTTTCATTCTTATGATAGTCAATCTGTTTACCCAAAAATTTGGGACTCAGCATTTGTATGCTTCAATGACATTTAAACAGCTTTATAATGTTAAATATCATCAACTTGAAAACATATATGAAATTATTTGTATTGGACAGGTGCATGTGATAAATTATTGGGCTGATTTTTGTCGTGGTTATGAGCTGGGGATGGCCATAGGTCAAAAGTATTCCTTTTAGGAATCAGAGTTTAGTGATGGAGAGCAGATATTGACAAGTCTAATGAAACCATATTGTCTTTGCTTTATTGGTATTATTTCTAGGATTGTACTACAAAATGCTCACCATAAGAATTACATGGATTTTGGGGGCTACAGATGGAGAACTTGATTCCCATAAACTTGCAAAGAAAAAAAGCCCCTGTCAGCTTTCAGAAGGGAAATGCGGACTGTAGCAACTTGCTGCCTAGGAAGCTGTCTTCCTTTCCAATTAAGTTAGGTTCCTGGAGGACAAGGACAGAAGATAACACTGGTTCCTAGTCATTGAGTCCAGCATTTTTCTGGACCATTCCGAAAGTTCTAAGAAAAGTGATGGAACCTCTCCACAGAGAGAAATTCTCCATGAGAACCTAGCATAATTAGGAGCAATCAAGAAGCCAAGCAAGAGATGCCATTCCCCTGCCAGGGCTGCAAGGTCCCGACTGCTCCTTTAACTGGGCCATTTCTCAGGGTTGTTTGTGAAGCTGGTAACCTTGAAAGATGAAGTAACATATTTTCCCAGAGAAAGAGCAGGTATGTTGACTGCTTGCTATAAAAGCAGTAGGTTCCCTGAACTCTGGGTTCCTCAGCTGTGATACAAAACCACTGGATGCAGAGCATCCATCTCAGCCCATAACATCACCTGTGTGAGAAGTGGGGGTCAGGGGAAGTGCCACAAGCATGCTGGTAGACATGCTATTTACTGTAAGTAATAATCCATTGTCTCTTAAAAAAAGAGGGATGACAGTCCCCCAAATCACTGAGGAACAAAAGGGAATGGAGTTTCAGAGCTGTTAATTTGAATCTTTTTTTATATAATTATTTTCTTATATCTGAAAAAAAATTTATAAAGAGTTATTAAGAATCTTCCCTAATAAATCTTTAAAAAAAGGGGGTGGTGCACCTGGGTGGCTCAGTCAGCTAAGCCTCTGACTCTTGGTTTTGGCTCAGGTCATGATCTCATGGGTTGTGAGATTGAGCCCCGCACTGGGTTCCATGCTCAGTGGGGAGTCTGCTTGAAGATTCTCCCCTTTGTCCCCTCACTCTCTCTCTCTCTCTTTCTCTAAAATAAATGAATAAATCTTTAAAAAAACAAAAAAGAATCTTCCCGAGCATTCCCTATGAACTGAAAGATTCAGAGTTTCTTATCTTTATTACATGAAAGAGATCAAATAATCCAGGAGTTTATTCACTTACTCACTGAAAATGCATGTCAAGAGTGGTTTGAGATGAAATCCAGATACCCCAATATTAAGTTCCCCAAGTTTTCCCTTGTGTGTTTATTAAAAAGTGGAGGAGAGGCTCCTTGGTGGCTCAGTCATTAAGTCTCCAACTGGTTTTTTTTGTTTGTTTGTTTGTTTTGGAAGACTCCAACTCTTGATCTCAGGTCAGGTCTTGACAGGTCTTGATCTCAGGGTCACGAGTTCAAGCCCCACGTAGAAAAAGTGGTGGGGGAGTTGGTTCTCAAACAAAAGGTTGTTTTAATAGCTCCCACAGTCTTAAGTTTTGGACAGTTGATTTGGACACATTCTAGATAACAGTTGTAAAGAAATCAAACATCTTTTTTTTACCAGAATATAGTCTGACCATTTTTCCCTCGCAGTTCGAAGGGCCGCCTGCCGTAGTTTCATCACATGGGCAAAACGGGAGCCTGGCCAATGCTTTGGTCCAATTTCATCAGGGTAAGATCTAAAATAATAATAATAATAGTAATAATAACAATAATAGCTTATAATTATTGAGTGCCTATATATTCCAGGCTCTGTCCTAAATGTTTATATGCACTAACTCATTTCAACTTCCAACAACCCTAGGGCGTGGGTACTATTATTGTTATCATCTTCCTCATATTACAGATAAGGAAGCAGAGATTAAGTAATGTGGCTTACTGTACACGAGAATCCTTATATGAAATATTTCAGTGGCTTCTAAGAAGAACCTACGGAGTCCTTACAAGGTTAGTATTCTCCATGTCACAGATGAGGAAATTGGTGCAGAGTGGTTAAGTCATTTGCCTAATGCTACACGTTAATAAGGGGCACAGTTTGAATTTAAATCCAGGCATAGCCCCAAAGCTCATGTTCCTAAGCACTTTTTAATATATTCTGCCATCAAATAAATTTAAAAATTTTGCAGCATAAAAATATGAGTTTCCCAGAAAAAAAAAAAACCAAAGGTTAAATTTACTTGATCAAGTATCAGTAAAGGATTCCACAGAGCCTAACACACTGATTTATCCCAGGTAGAGTGAGATCATGGAGCGGATGCATAATGTCATTGGAATCCCTATCAGCATCTACGAAACAGCCAGGGCAGGACTCTCACATGGCAACATTAGCAAGTGGGCTGGCATACCCTCAAGAACCCTTCTGAAAGCTTCCAGGTGGTATGGTTGTTGATACTGTCTCAGGAGCCATTATTTCAAGTTCTTCTAGCTGTGTTAACAGTACCTATATATACTTATATAATTATGAAAATATAATTATATAAATAAGATTAATAAAACTATGTCCTGAACAGGGGCTTTCTAAGATGTCTTTCCAATTATTGCTTCAGTGAAAATCAGTGGAGTCCTGTTTTTCTCAATATATTGCCCCCAAAATGCCTTCACTAATATTTTTCACACTGACCTTGGCATATAATATATTTAGTCAAGATCTGGGCACAGAGAAAATTACCAGGATGCAAGGTAAGTACATAATCTTTTTGGCTGTTCTAGTTAGGCCCAATTCCATTGTAAGAGACTCCAAAAAAAGCATTCAAAATCTTTTATAGTGTTCAAATTTCATTGTTAAATTTTGCTTGATATATGGACCATATGCTGGGATTTGAAATATATATGTGTATACATATATAATAAAACTATTATATATAAAGAGACTAAAAAAATCTGTTCTGGAATGGCATTTATTATTACTATTATACAAATTTGGCTTTCAACAAATGATTTATCCTAGGCAAAAATTCAGGCAACTCAATTTATTCTACTTCTACAATTTCTTAAGCTAGAATTGCAGTAGCCTTGGGAACATTTACAATAGTCCATTTTAAATACACTTATTCATGTTGTCATTTGCTCATTTGTTCATGCAACAAGTATTAATTTAGTGCCTGCCAAGAACATAGCACTGGGGGAAAATATGAAGTATTTGTATACCGTAACCTCTGCCAAAGAACCCAAAAATCACTTCGAAGAAATGCATAAATTACATAGTTAAATAACAAAGTTAGTTACATGTATTGCTATGTCAAAAAGGATGATGTAGGAAATAAGCAATACAAGTGTTGAGAGAAAGGTAGATCTTTGTAGCTGGAATGATTAGGAACAGCTTTCTGTAGTAGGTGGGGTTTGGCATAAGAGCTGGTTACAAAGACAGAAAGGGCCTTCCTGGAGAACAAACCTGCATGGGTAACAGCTTGGGGTTGAAAGTAAAAGGAACATTCTAGACAAAGCAGTTTTCTTTTGGGAAGAAGCAAGAGATATGGGTGCATAGCTGTTGGTGTTAAGTTCATGGAATTTTTTAAAAGTGTTTAAGTCTGAAGTATTTGAACTTTGTTCTGTGGGTACTGGAGAGCCACTGGAGTCCTTGTAACAGAGAAATTAAACCATGTCATTAGCATTTTAGGTAAGTTGATTTGACAGTATGGTACGTAGGATGATCTTGAAGATGGAAGTAACTAAGAAATTGCTATGGTTAAGAGAAGAAGTAACCTAAATGCCCATCAGTAGGGAATTGACTACTCATTATCATTATGGTACATCCATATAATGGATACTATGCAGTCATAAAAATAACGAAGAAACCCCTTAACTACTGCTATGGAATGATGATAAAAATATGATAAGTAAAATAGCATAGTATATATAAAAAGTATGCAAACTTTTCACTATGATCCACCAAATATGAAAGACTTATACTCAAAATATGAATAAATAATATCAATATTTTTAAATATATACTGTGGCAATTTATTTGTTATTTATTTACTTGGCTGGTGGCTGCAGAAGTAAAGAGGAAGAGAGGCAGTTACAAGGCAGGCCCTTGTAACTTACTAGATACAGAGATAACCAAGAAGTCATATGGGCCTCCAAGATTAGACACCTGAATGGCTGGAAAACTGGTTATGGGAAGTGGGATAAATAAAGTTCACAAAATGTTGTCTTACTACTCACTCTGGTTCATCCATAGGCCTCCACTCCACATAGTGATAGAATCTCTGTACATTTTTCAACCACTCCCTGAGTATTTCTGTTGTATTATCCACATTGTGATCAGTGGCTGCCCTGCATGAGAGAAAGCACAATATAGCTCAGTTGCCATCCAAAGAAAGAGGGAGACATCCAAAAGACCCCAGATTAATTGAAAGGAGAATGGCCAGTTCTGAGAAGAAAAAAAAAAGTACATATGAAAATGACATCCCTCATGGTCCAAACTAGACAACAGATTCCTGAAGTGAGAGATACTGCTTAAAATCATTTTTGTGTCATTATATCCTTAAAACAGGGCTCAGCCAATAGCAGAATCAATAAGTGGTTGTACTAAAACTGTATAAGCAGAAAATGCATTAAGAGTAAGCTAACTAATCTTTTTTGGGAAATTTTTCTATTTGGCTTAATTTTTAGTTATCCAAGATGTAAACTCTGCCTTTTAACTTCCCTGACAACTACCATCAATTTAAGCAATAATTCAGTTGCATTTTCCTTTTAAGTTTCTTTTCAGATCACAACAAAATTGCTAATCAGTGGTACTATGATCACACACCCTCCAGGGGAAAGCAACTTTCCAGTATAAAACTCAAAAAGCTAAGTTATCTTTACCTATTTTGGATTAATGTTACCATTACTTATACAAGCTAGAGTACCTCCAAAAGTCTTCAAATAATGTATACAAAACTTGTTTCTACCTTAAAAGTTTAACAGATTGATCTACTTATAAAGGAGCTTAACTCACTTATTAGAACAAAAATATTTTCAAATTGTATTGCAAAGCAAACTCATGCTGTATAGAAGATACATATCTAAAACAAAGTTATTCAGAACACTCAAAATGAAGAGACATATCAGTTAATTGGGAAAGAGAAAGAAAGCAAGAGTTATAATCCTGACATCAAATAAGGTAGAATTGTGGCCATGACAAAGAATGATACTTTATAACGCTAAAGGACACAATTCACATCAAAGACACAATAAATGTGAACATTCCATGTACCTTCATATAGTACAGGGGTTGGCAAACTTTCTTTAAAAGCAAGACAGTAAATATTTCAGGCTTGCAGGCCATACCCTCTCTGTTGTAACTACTTAACTCTGCCTTTGTAGCAGGAACACAGCCACAAACAATATGTAAATAAATGTGCATTGCTGTATCCCAATAAAGCTTTATGTACAAGGATAAGCAATGGATCTATAGGCTGTAGTTTGCAAGCCCTTGATATAATGGAAAGGATGGAAATTGCAAGGAAAAACAGAAATACCAATAATAAGAGATGTTAGCATACCACTTTTTTTTAAGATTTTATTTTTTTAAGTAATCTCTACACCCAACATGGGGCTCCAACTTACAACCCCAAGATGAAGAGAGTCACATACCACACCACTTTCAGTGAAGATGGTGAAATGGGAGGAAGTAAATATACAGAGGATCTGGGTATTAAAGAGGGCACGTACTGAATGGAGCACCGGGTATTATACGCAAACAATGAATCATGGAACACTACATCAAAAACTAACGATGTAATGTATGGTGATTAACATAACATAAAAAAAAGAGTTAAAAAAAAAAGAACACAACGAGAAAGAATATGCTTTCTTCTCATGTTCAAGTGGAACCTTCACAACAATTGACCAACAATTATACTACACAGAAAGCCTCCACAAAATTGAAAGAATATAAACAACATTCTGTGATAATAAAGCAATAAAACTAGAAATTGGTAATAAAATAAAAAAACCAAAAAATTCCACTAAGAATTCTCTATTAAACAACTATTGAGTGAAAGAAGAAATACAAATCAATTTCAGAAATTCTAAAAATAAATCGTGGAAACACTATGTGTCAGAATTTTTAGATACAATTAAAGCAATGATCACAGAAAAATTCAGTTTTATACCCTTCAATTAATAAAAACAAGTGAGTTGAATTCCTGCTAGGAAGCTAGGAAAAGAGCAACAAAACAAACAAGCATAAAGAAAAAAATAATAAAGGAAGAAAGTCCAGAAGCATAAAACAGAAAAAGGATAGAACTAATAAATTAAAATTTTGCTTTTCAAAAAATTTTTTTATTTTTGTACAACTCCAGTATAATTAACATACAATGTTATATTAGTTTCAGGTGTACAATATTGTGATTCAACACTACTTTACTCGGTGCTATTTCACCCATCCTCCCACCAAACTCCCCTAAAATTTTGCTTTTGTTGAGGAAAATCAACAAAGCAACCATTTATTAATCTATCGAGACAACACAGATATGTAAAATAAGAACTGACAAGGATGCAGGGAATATGATTGGTAGGAAAGAAATTATTTAATTACTTTGCACAACTCAATGAAAAGTAAATTTGAAAACTGGATATAATGGAGGATTTCCTAGAAAGATGCATGTTAGCAAAATTGACTTCAGTAGAGATATAAAACTTAAACAGAACAATTACCAAGAAAGAAATGAAGAAAGAGAAAAAAGAAAATATTAAGCCCAGATGGTTTCACAGGGGAATTCTACCAGATATCTTAATAGACTAGATAATTCCAGTGCTATGTAGCTTGTTCTCCAGAGCATAGGAGAAACAAATGAAAATTCCAAGTTCTTTTAATAATGCAAGTACAATATTAATATCTAAACCTGATGAAGACACACACACAACTACAGACCAATATCTTTTAATGAATATGCTGCAAAAATCCTCAATAAAATATTAGCAAACAGAATCCAACATCCTATTAAGAAAATATTACGTAGCATAGACTAGGATTGTTCATTATAAAAGGAAATCGATTAATATAATTCACATATATTAACAGACCTGAAGAAAAATCATATAATTACTTCTGTAAATGCTAAAAAGGCCTTTAATAAAATTCAACATCTATTCCTGATTTTTAAAAACCACACTAAATAAAATTAAAACAGGAAGGAAGAAAGGAAGGGAAGAAGGAAAAAAGGGAGAGTAAACAGAAGAGTCGTGGAAAGACAGAGGTGCCTGAGACTCTTAAAAGGGAGTAAAAATGCTTAGAATTTATGAGCAATTTAGCAGTCCCTCCTGGAAGGAAAAGCCAGAGCCATTCTCAACAGTAGTGGTTCCCTGGGAACATGGCCTTGATAAGAGCAAATGAAGAGATGTGAACAGCGGTTGCTTCTTCCATATATAGGCAATTTCAGTAAATAGGATTTTGTTAAATCCAATCTGTGATGGCTTTTGTTCTTCCTACTTGAGCTTTTGGAAGTCACTGCTCTGCCAAAAGTAACAAAATCTTTAAGGGAGAGAATATTCAGAAATGTTCAAGAGAAAAAAATAAATTGTTAAGCAAAGCAGAGTGGAGCCCCGTGTGACATAGGGAGGAAATTTCTATAAAACACCAAGTAACTCGAAACTATGTAACTCTGTTATAGGGTATAGAAAAATGGGGGATAGAAGTATAGGCCTAATATTTGAAAACCTTATTTTATAAAATGTATATTTGAACTAAAACTAGCCTTATTGAAAATATTATTCCAAAAAATAGAAGATCAGGACCTGATGCCAATTGCCAATTTGATCTTTCTTTCTTTCTTTCTTCTTTCTTTCTTTCTTTCTTTCTTTCTTTCTTTCTTTCTTTCTTTCTTTCTTTCTTTCTTTCTTTCTTTCTTTCTTTCTTTCTTTCTATGATTTATTTATTTATCTTAGAGAGAAAGATAAATGAGTGGGAGGGACAGAGGGAGAGAGAATCTCAAACAGACTCCATGCTGAGCACGGAGCCCAATGCAGGGCTCGACACCGAGCTTTATCTCACGACCCTGAGATTATGACCTGAGCCAAAATCAAGAGTTGGAGGCTTAACCCACTGAGCCACCCGGGCGCCCCTTGATCTACTTTCAAGTCTCTTCTGGAAATCAGATTAGAATCAGCTCCTCCCTTCAGAACAAGGTCTAGGAGGGAGGAGACCCACAGGCCCACCCAGAAATTCCACTACCTGGGGAGAGAAAGGATAATAGTGTGCAGCTGGTGTTGAGGGACACCAGGTGAGCACCTATGGGCAAAAATGGGTAACATAAGGAGGCAGGAAAGTGGGCCAGAAAGCAATGTGAGAGAGGGTCACGGGCTCCATCTAGCTTGTGATTATACTGAGAAGTGAAGAATGTTAGTGACAATTGCATCCACTGTGACTCATGGCCACCAGCCACCCATGTCCAGTGAAGTAGCCATGAAGGGCACTTTGAGAGTCAAACCACTCATCTCACTGTAGGAAGCATATATAGAGCAATTCCTGAAACTGAGAATCAGCTTGATGCCCGTGAGTATGAGCACGAGTAAATTAAAACAAAACAAAATAAAAAATATCTTGACTGCAGTATTAGCTAAAAATTATGGGAATTCTACATTATTCCCAAATTACTATAAAGTGTAGGAGAATTCCTACAACATCTACTTCTTTCCTTGGTTTCTGGTTCTTCATTACGCAGGACTTACATTCTCTTTGCCCTCCCTGCGTTGATGCCTTTCCTCATCATTTTAACAAAGTCGGTCTCACTGTATGAAATTTATTTTCCTGCTGTCCAGACTAAACAACTCCAAAGTCTGCCTAAGGATCCACTATTCACAAACATCCTCAGAAATGAGCTGCTTGCATGTATGCAAAGACAGAGGTGTCTAATTAAAAACAGAAGCACAGATTTAAAATACTCTCCTTATGGAGTGAAAACAGTTTCCTATTCCGTTACTTCCCCAAATTGTTAAGATGATCTTTGTTCTCAGGCTTCCTGGGAAATGCACAAATCCTCCAGCTGTGGTTGGAGGTCCACGGACACCGGTGTTTGATGTGCGGGGTCAATCTCCTACACTGTCCCGGAGGGAGAGCCGTGCTGACCCCTCCAGCCCACTGAGGAAGACTTGCATTCTCCCCTTCAGACCAAGTGTCCTGCCCCTCCACTCCCCTGGCCCAGGCAAATAAACAGAAATCCAGGTAGACACTTCTAACTGCTGCCTTTTCCATCCCTCTGACCAAAAAAAAAGTGTTTCTGTTCGAATACTCAATCACAAAAGCCCGCGGGCGCTGGTCTAGTCGGAGGGTTGGACAGAGAGATAGCAAAGGCCCAGCTGTGAGGTCCCGGGAGGAAACAGGAGGCTTGAGTCAGCAGCTCTATTTTCAGAGCCCTGCAGCACAATGCAACAGTGTGGTGCCTGTCCTGCTGAGAGTCTCCGCAAGGAACTAGACACAGACAACACTGCAGCCCATGAGGATTTTTCCATCAAGCTAAGAAGCTGAGGAGTCAGAATGTGTGACCCCCTTCAGGGGAAGTCGAGGCATCTCTCCCAACCAAAAGCTCTTTCCAGTCCCATAGAAAAAGAGCCTCAGGTCAGCTCGCTTCTCCTATCAGACAGGGAAAGGCACCCGGCAAGGTAACAGACATCGCTCAGGGGGTCCTTGAAGAAAACAAATGATGTGAAGAGTCGTCTGCAGAGGTGATCTGCATGGACTGGCAGTGGCTAGTCAAACTCATGGAAACACAAGCAGGCACTAGCTGGAAGAACACGCTCCCTGGAAGCAAAGCCTGTTGATTTTTGCCACAACGCTCCCAGCTGAGGCTTAAACCAACAAGCCCCTCCCTCGCTTCCCTGGGGCTCTCTGGCTCCGGATAAGACAGCAAGGTGCGCTCAGCTCTTGAGCCAAGCCAGTCCTCACATAATTAATCTTCTTTTAAGGCCGTGATGCGACAGTGGCTTCCCTTCACCTCTAAAAAGCACCAGGCCACCAGGAGGTCTCCCTCCACCTTTGGCAGAGCTGTTGCCCCAATATGCCCGCAGTGCTCGTGATCAGTCCCCTCTCTGTGCATCCGTCCTTGCTGGCTGGCTGTGGAGCTAGTATTTGAAATGGAAGAGCTGCTAGACACAAGTGCGACATCCTCTTGGCCTCAGAGGAAAGTTTGGGCCATTACTCACCATAATGCTGCCTGCCCATCCACTTTCTCTCGGACTCTGCTTCTAGGTCCCGTCTCTCTCCTCTAGCTATGTCATCAGCAAAGGCCCGTGAGTCTCAGATTCAAAGTCACATTAGGACAAAGATAAACACATACTGCAAATGCAATCAGCAGCAGAGTGCAGGGCATCTCCTTGGTGAAGGAAGTTCCCCGGGCCAGCAAGTGCATTGTCACTGTTAACAGGGAAAAGTGAGAGCTCATAGAGCAGACTAATAAATAAACATGTCCGCAGGATGATACAATTTTACTACTTGGCTCTGCCAAAAAAGCAACATTGCGATTTCTCTGGCAATGCCTACACACACTGACATTTCTCCTTGTTCCAGAAGGTCAGTTTTCATTCCTCAGTCTTGGCTCTTACACTAACAGCCAACTTTAAATAATTAGAACTGACTCACTTATTTTTACCACAAGTCCTTCTGAGCTTGTGAGGGCCAAACTCAACATCGGTGAGCGTGGGGCCACCTGAGCCGTGGTAAAGATGCAGATTGGCTCTCTCAGCAGGTGAAACACAGATGTTGAGGACAGGTACTCCTGATTACTTCCATCTGCACTGACCCTCAGGGATTGTTCTCAGCTTCCCTGCCACCCCAGAAAGCCTAGACTTTTGATGAGATAGAACAACAGGACTGCAATCAGTGGGCCAGGATGAAGGCAATGCTGAGCAGTGCCTGCTCTTTGCTGCCCCAGAACCTGCAAAATACAAACCCCAGAGGCTCACGGGAAAGGTGATGGAATGAACAACAAGGTTAGTCATCAGCTCAACGATTCACGCCATGACTAATTAGTTGGCAAAAGTGAATTTTCCAACTTGGGACTTCAAAAACCGAACTACCCTCTTAACTGCCTCAAGGAAAGGCTCACCAGTGTAGAACATAAAGAGCTCCCATCTAAAAATAAGGTTCCCTTTTTGAAGCAACTAATGAAATTTTTTTCAAGAAAGCTCATGTCATCAAGTCCTACCACCTTGGTCTCTGCTCTCAGGAAAGCCTCACCAGCAACTGTTCTGCCAAGGAAAAGAGATATGCTTAGCCACTTGGCAAAATATGCTGATGGATTCTTGCTTCTTGGTTACTGTGTAGAGTTGTTTAAAGATCTAGAATCTGTGTGCTGAGTGAGAACTAGATCTGGATACGGTTAAGGATATGGACATGGACTGGGGGGCTGGGGATTTCTCCCAACAAAAGCCTTTTCCTAGGTCTCACCAAGTCAATCAGTAGCGATTCTTCCTAATGAACTAAGAAATCAGGAAAACTCACTTCTCACGAAACCCTCCTCACCAACAAAATAAATGTTTCTACTCCCTCAAAATCCCTCCACGGTAAGTCCCATTTTAATCCCAGAAACAATCATAGGCATTACACACCTGAAGACTGGGTTAAGAGTGATGTAAAAAAAAAAATCTGTTTCTGGAAATGAAATCAATCAATGAATCAATTTCATTCCTAACGGTAGGAAAGAGAAATGGTAAAAATTGCCAATTGACCAGTTAAAAGTTAATTCAAAAGCCCAATGCCGTCGTATTAAAGTGAAGAGGAACTTAATTAAACATTACAGAAGAGCCATTCCTTGACACTTTTGATTCTGAGGTATGGTTTGCCTCTCTCGATGTCAAGAACCCCTCATCTGTGTGTCATGCACTATCCGATGTTGAGCCCTATAATTAGCCCAGGTAGCATTATTTTTATCTCTCCATCATATAAAAGAGAAAGGCTATGACATGCTTAAGTCATGCAAATGGTGGATCTTAGAGCCTAGACATTTCCTTTCAGGCCTCAGATGCCCCATCCCAACCCTAGTGCAAACTCCCCCACCATGCTCACCCACAGAAAGTGGAAGTACACCTGTCGGATTGGAAGGAATTCTCTGTCTTGTCAAGGACATTAATCAATAGGACCAGAGTGATCATTTCCAAATGAAAGGATGGACTTGTCCCAGCAGGAAACAAAGCAAGAAAATGGGAAGATCTGTTAGTTCCCTATGAGCTTTTGTTCTTAATTGAAGTAGAGTTGACACACAATGTTACATTGGTTTCAGGTGTATGACACAGTGATTCAACAACTCTACACGTTACGCTGTGCTCACCATAAGTGCAGCTAACATCTGTCACCAAGCTTTGTTGAGGTTCGCTTCAGCATCATTTTCCTTGGACTCAAAACTCTTGGAATTCTGTGCAAATATCAGCGGCAGGATCTGAGACAAGATAAATATGTTTCTCGTTTGTGTAAATACTCTTTTTCCTGTGTTTCTTCCCCTTTGCCGTTTGTTTTTTCTTCTCCCTGCTCTTTTTCACCCACTCCTCATTTCCTTTTTTCTCTTCTTTGCTGGATTTTCCAGATCTGTTGAGTTTTTTGTTATGTGGATGTGTCCTAAAGAAATGGAATTACCAGTGGAATATATTCCCACATAGTCAACAACTAGATTCCTGATACTGAAGAGAAGACACACAGGATCTAGGGACACATTCTCCAGGAGCCCTAAAGCTCTCCACCCCCCAAACACCTCAGGCTGGATGGGATGCCTGAAATCTGTAATTACGCATCGATTCTCTACCCATACTTCCAGCATTGCACTCGCTCCTGCATTGTAATTAACTGGTTCTCTGTCTCTCTCCATTTACCAGATTCTCTTCCCTGAGGATAGGAGCATCCCAGCATCTAAGAGAGTTGACTGTGTAAAACAGGCACTAGCCATGGGCCTGGTGAATAAATGAATGAATGAAGAATTTGAGAAAACTTTCCCCAATCCAACCCAAATGCCTACAAAGGCCGAGCACAGATAGCATCTAGGAGTGAAAGGGACCATGTATGTATGAGAAGGGACACCTGCGGGCTCCATCAGATTGTTGCCATGTTAGAATGTTATGTCCAGAAAGGCTAGATTTTCTATTGTTTCAAGAGAAGTCAGATATCCAGGTTTTAGAGATAAAGGTCTGTTAATATCCTATAAGAACTGTTAGGCTGAAATGCTGTGAACACATTCCAGCCTGATGAGGGATCTCTGGAAACCAGGGACCTGGCACAAAGGCCACATTATATCAGCTCTTAATAGCCCACAGTCCATCCACCTGTTCACACTTGGGGCACATAGTTCAGTAATTAAATATTTCAGATATGGCTGGGAGGATAGCAATGTCACTCCCTTGCTTTCACAAACAATGAAAGTATTTTCAACGAAAAAGGAAAGACAAACATGCACAGGTTGGGCAAGGTCTAAATAATTCTGAGTCAAATAGCAATAGAAGCAGAAAACAGCAAAAGCAAGCCTACAGCCACCATGGAGGGAGCATAAGGGTGCACTTCACGCAAACACCACACAGAACCTCTCTTTGCATAGCAACGAAGGCATACTTACTGCCCAATTTTTAAAAAATAATAACTTTACTGAGATATAATTCACATATCTAGCATTCACCCAGTTAAAGCATGCAAGTGAGTGGTTTTTAGTATATTCACAGAGTTGCACAACCATTGCCATGATCTAATTTCAGAGCATTTTCATCACCCCCAAAAGAAATCACTTTGCATTCTTCCCCGCTCCAGCTCCTGGTAACCACGGTTCCACTTCTTGTCTCTATGAATTTGCCTTTTCTGGACGTTGCATATAAATGAAATCATACCATTGTGGCCTTCCATGTCTGACTGTTTTCACTCAGCATGTTTTCAGGGTTCATATTGCAGCATGTATCAGCAATTCCTTTATTTTTGTGTCCGAATAATACTCCATGGTATGGATACACCACAGTGTGTTTATCCATCCATTATTTAAAGGACATTGGGCTGGTTTTACTTTTTATTTATCATGAACACTGCTGTTATGAACATTCATGGGCGAGTTTCTGTGTGGACCTATATTTTCATTTTCCTTGGGATTGCTGCCTACATTTAAAATATTATGGAAAATGAAGAAAATATCTTTTATTTTATTCTCTACCATTTATGGACTACACTCTGTCACAGGAACAAGCTGGGCATTTTACATATATAACTCTAATCCTTATGGTAATTCTCAAGGAAGGTACTATTATTCTCATTTTACAGAGAAGGAATCTGAGGCTTAGACACTTTCTCCCAAAGCTTATTCTCTTTTCACTTATACTTCATCTCTGATACGTATCTTTCTCCATTTCTGAAATTCTCAGTTTTTGTTCCAATGCAGCCAAGAGGGACCATTACTCTCCCGTATCCATATATATTGATTTCAGGCGACATGAGCCGATGCGACACAGGAATGTGGGGGCAGGGGCAAGTATGCAAGAAGTGTCGGGTCTCGGCAGACGAGCAGGGCAGGTGCCACCAACGTAAACAGTCAACCCTCAGGCCTGGCAGGGCGATGCCCTGGCAAAACACAGAACCCGTGAACCATGAGGTCATGATGAACGGGGGCCAGTGTGACCACAGAGAAAGTCACAGCCCGAGGACTGGGCTTGCTAAATGAAGCACTATGGAGGACCTCGCCCTTGGGGCCACTCTCCGTGTGGAAAGGAAAGCTGGCTGAACTGGGTTCGAAGTGTGAAGGCAAAGTGTTCGTTCGAGTGGAGAATCAGGAGGAAGCTGAAAGAAGTGTTCAAGTTCTACATGGAAAGGTTCAGTTTGGTTCATTTGTTTCTGTAGGCTTTTCACTGTACTTAAAAATGACAGTAAATACTTTAGTCACCCATTGATTCTGAGTTACTGGACACTACTGTTCAACTAACCACATTATTTTTTTCCAGTTTCTTTAATATGTATCTTTTTATTTAAATTCAATTAATTAACATATAGTGTCTTATTAGTTTCAGATGTATTCTGAAACTAATAGATTCATCATTTGTATATAACACCCAGTGCTCATTACATCCCGTGCCCTCCTTAATGTCTATCACCCAGTTACCCCATCCCCCCACCCACCTCCCATCCAGCAGCCCTCAGTTTGTTTCCTATGATTAAGAGTTCTTATGGTTTGTCTCCCTCTCTGGTTTCGTCTTGTTTTATTTTTTCCTCTCTCCCCTATGATCCTCTGTTTTGTTTCTTAAATTCCACATACCAGTGCGATCATATGATAATTCTTTCTCTGATTGACATATTTCGCTTAGCGTAATACCCTCTAGTTCCATCCATGTCATTGCAAATGGCAAGATTTCATTCCTTTTGATGGCTGAGTAATATTCCATTGTGTATATATACCACATCTTCTTTATCCATTCATCTGTCAATGGGCATCTGGGCTCTTTCCATAGTTTGGCTATTGTGGACATTGCTGCTTTAAACATTGGGGTGCACGTACCCCTTCAGATCACTACATTTGTATTTTTGGGGTAAATACCCAGTAGTGCAATTGCTGGGTCATACGGTACCCCTATTTTCAACTTTTTGAGGAACCTCCATACTGTTTTCCAGAGTCCTGCACCAGCTTGCACTCCCACCAACAGTGTAAGAGGGTTCCCCTTTCTCCGCATCCCCGCCAACATCTGTCGTTTCCTGAGTGACTAACCACATTCTTTTTTTTTTTTTTAAGATTTTATTTATTTATTTGACAGAGAGAGACACAGCGAGAGAGGGAACACAGACAGGGGGGAGTGGGAGAGGGAGAAGCAGGCTTCCCACCGAGCAGGGAGCCCGATGTGGGGCTCGATCCCAGAACCCTGGGATCATGACCTGAGCTGAAGGCAGACGCTTAACCGACTGAGCCACCCAGGTGCCCCCTAACCACATTCTTGATCAAGCAAAAAAGTATGAAGTTCAGGAGACATGGCTCTTCTACCAACTAGCTCTATAATCGGAATGAATTTACTTGAACCCTCTGTACCTTGTTTTTCCATCTGTAAAATGGAATAATAACACCTGTTGTACATACTTAGCTCAGCGAGTTATTGTGAGGAGTCGGCGGCATGGGAAGGAGCTTTCAAGAACACTTTCTTTGAGGGACGCCTGGGTGGCTCAGTCGGTTAAGCGGCTGCCATTCGGCTCAGGTCATGATCCCAGGGTCCTGGGATCGAGTCCCACATCGGGCTCCTTGCTTGGCAGGGAGCCTGTTTCTCCCTCTGCCTGCCTCTCCCCCTGCTTGTGTTCTGTCTCTCTGACAAATAAATAAATAAAATCTTTAAAAAAAAAAAAAAAAAAAGAACACTTTCTTTGAAAGCTGGCCTTTCCCTAGCTGTCCCCAACACACACATGCACACATGCATGCACATGCATGCACACACACGCATCCTCAAATAAGAAATTAGACAGCCTGTTGAATAGGCTCTTAAGATGCATACAACAAAATTCAACACATGCATTTAAGGCGAACAAACCAGAACTACCACAGTCTACCGTTTTTTAAGAATAAAAATACATCTGCCATTTACATACAGAGAACACGAAAGAATAGTATGACAATGACTGCTAATTGTCTCAGTATCAGCCTTCCTCCTCTTCCCTAGGAAAACATGTTTGGCTGAGCCTGTGACCATCCAGCTTAAGGAGTACATTGTAAGCTCCATGACAGCCAGGATGTTTGCTCTGTTCATCACTCTATCCCTAGCACTGAAAAGAGTGCCTAGGACATAGTATGTGTTCAGCAATTATCTGTTGAATGGTTCCTTTCTCAGCAAACTTCTAACCTCAGAAGAACTAGAAAACCCCTGCATGCCTCTCTCATTTTGATAGACACTGTGCATCTCCTATGCATCTCGTCTGTGCCAGACATCATGGCACCTTCTGGAAAACAACACTTTGTCACTGATGTTAAGGTGCCCCTAGTTCCTCATCGTTTAAAAGAAAATACAGGTATATAAAGAAATCGTTGTAATTTGATGTGATGTTTGAGACAGTGGATACATAACAAGGTGGGCAAGTGCCAGAGAGGAGAGAGTGGCTGCAAGATGTGGAAGGTCGAAGGCTGAGATCTGAGGAATGACCAGATATTTATAGGGATGTGCAAGGTAGATAGAGCATTCCGGAAGAAGGAATAATATGTGTGGAGGCAGAGAAGCATGCGAACACAGCATGCCGTGTTCGCAGAGCTACGTGCAATTTCGTTGGTCTACACCTTATAGGTCAAAGGGGTGACTTGGCTGCAAAAGGTTAGGGATGACTTAACTGTCCCTTGGGAAAGGGAGGAGCAATGAAGATGTGTGTCCCACTTTTCTGGGTCCCCAGCATCTTGCCCCACTTAAAAAAAATAAACGGGTGAATAATTCTCTGAAATAATATATTTTGCCACGATGTGATAGGTAATACCTTTAGCATCTACAGACAGATGCTATAGAATCTATTCTTTGAATTCCTCAGAGGGAATGCTCAAAATACATATGAAGCGCTGACCCACTTCATTCCGCTGCCGTATATGATGGGTTTTCTGGGGAAAGTGTGATTTCTAACATTCTGACCCGTTTTCTTCAAAACTTCATTTATACTTCTCAGTCCATGTGTCCAAATTTCCCACTCCAAAACTGTGCCCAGTACATAGTAAACATTTAGCTGCTTGTCTAATGATGAAGTGAGTAAATAAATACCTGCGGAAATGGATGACAAAATAAAAATAAGGGTCTACCCCTGAAGCAAAACAAGCAGCAAATGTAACAGCATAATACTAAACCCATATAAAGCATTTTGATTTTTTCCCCCAAAGTCATCAAACTTCTTCCTGCTCTAGTACTTGTTTCCCCATTGAAAAAATTGAGCTAGGAACATGAACAAAGTCAGAAAGTGTCCAACTTGCAAATCAAATTCAAGGCTGTTTTCCCACAGAGTCATCTAGAATGAGAACTTGGCTCTAGCTGATGAAAAATCTCTGTCCGGTCCATCACGGTTACCCGATAGCTGTTGTCTTGGGTCCAGGAATAACACTCCAGCCAGCTCAAAGGGAGAGAGAAAATGTTTGCCTTGAATTTACCTGCTTTGAACAGTGTTGAGTCTGGCGTCCCCACATCACTTCATTTGAGGTTTCTTTAAAGGGGTGTGGGGGAAGGGACCACTGTTTAGCAGGTGTTAGATCCAGGTTCATATTTTATACTCACACTCATGCTAATCGTAGAGTCCTAAAAAATATTTTTTAGGAGTTCTGAGTTTTCCTCTTATTCATGCTGTCAGAGGCAAATAGGAGAATATTCGGATGGTATTTTTTCCCCCATCTTTATTATGGAAAATTACTGTTGGAGAGAAGGAACATTCTGTGCTCCTAACATTTCCAGGGTCTGCGTGGCTTTGTAACATGCTCCGGACGAGGTGAACATGCACCAATACACAGGACGTGCATGTTTCCCTACTACGTTGCTTTCTCACCACACTTCCACAGAGATGGGCAGCAAGGGCAAACAGCTGAGCCTACATGCCTGTCAGGCCCCGAACAGGGACCCTTGCATTGTAACATCTCACTGACTCCTCACCACAACCCAATGACGTAATGCTCTTCTTAACCCCATTATAAAGTGAGGACACTCAGGCCCATAAAGGGGACACATCAGGCCCCAAGTTCTCAGAGGACAGGAAGAGTCAGAACCAGGCTTGAAGGCAGACTCTGGGCCTCAGATGATTGTCTTGTTAAGCCCAATTCTAAGAGCCTGGTTTTGAGATCGTATTTCTGGAATGAAATTTTAAGACAGGAGGAAATATTTTAAAGAAGGTGAGGAGTAAATTGCAATCTTGTCTTCAAAGTGCTAGACACAGCGACAAGCTTGATGTCGTTAGTAAAACTGCTGCAGTCACAGGATACTTAACATTATTTTAAAGCCCCCGTGGGTCACGAGCCCTCTTGTCTTCGTGCCTCGGGAACAAACATACCCAACCCGGCGCTCATAATTTTGAATAATGTCTCAAAGAGCAAAGGGCACTTAATAACTGATTGATTTCTCTAATGTTTCCCAAAACTTTGTGTTCCCTTGGTTATCTCTGCTCTAACAGGTCACCATAAGGATCTTTTTTGCCCTTTCTATGAGTGGAGAAGTAGGGTTGAGGGAAAGGATGACTGAGACAATCGCTTTTTAAAAACCCACCCCAAATTTCATCTGGTGACTCTGGAAGGTAGGGCCGGGACCCTGGATCTTAGATTTGCAAGGTGCTACAGCCTCCCTGATCTCCCCACAGGGGTCAAAGCCCCTGGCTCTAAGTTCTTTTCATACCACGTACCTCTTATTCCGATTACTTATCAGAGTTGCAATTCTGTATTTATTTCTATGGTATTGAGTAATGTGTTTCTCCCCTTCTGGTCTATGAGCCGTGCAGGGCAAGAATATGTTTGTTTGTCTTTGCTCATCATTGTAACTGGAAGCCCAGGACAGCATGTGGCGTCAGCATGGAGTCACGTGCTGCTAAATGAATAATTGAACGCAAGATTGCTGTCTCCACCCTCCTTTTTAATCACTAAATATTTAAAACGTGGATAATCTACCTGTAAAAATGAAACACATAATCAGACAGTATTGGGAAATATCTTTTGGGGCACTTCCTGTTTTATAATCCATATCCAGAAAGCTCGACTTTCAAGTGGGCCCCGGAAACAGGCAGGAGTCAGATGCTATTTGGTACTGAGCTCTTGGGAGGCTCTGGGGGAGCACAATAACCTGTCTGGGAGGAAGTGGAGAATGTGAGCAGCTGCTCTGAAGGCAGCACTCAGGAGATATTTCGCGAGGGCAGATGTTCAAGCAGATGTAATTGTGGTCGATGGTAAATATGGCAATAGGCGAGTCATTCTTCCCGGCTTCCATTAGGGTGTGTCCTTCAAACCAAATTAGAAATCCAGCAAAAGGACTTGGCGCTTAACCTTATGGAGTCTAGTTCCAACCGATGCAGGGAAAAGACGACAACCTCCCTTTCAGACCTAAAAGAGGGTACAATGGCTCCCCCAGGACCAAGCAGGCCAAAGGTAGCTCTTAACTGCTCTTCCTTCCCCAGCCTCAGGTCAGACCATGTCTCAGGCAGGCTTTAGTCTTTAGCTGCCGCCATGTTCTTCTGGAGGTACTTGGGAAGGAAGTCAATAATATCCAGTGTTCAAAGTTCATTTCTCCAGAGCCTCCTGACCAATTTTTCAGTTGCCTCTGTAAATTATCTCATAACATGTCACTGGTGAAATTCCCATTTTCATTCCCACATAGGAGACATTTCCAGAGGGAATCATGCATTACCAGAATGAGATTCAAACTCACTGTCCCAAGTTCCTTTGGTAAAGGATTAGAGCATAGCCTGAGAGGAACAAAAATTTTCACCAGGGCTACTATCTATATGAAGACCTAACAGAAGAACTTTAGTACAATGTAGCACTCAAGAGTTGCTAAAATGAACCACACATATTTTCTCATTTAATCTTCACAATACCCTAGAAAGTAGGTATTCTTTCCACCTTATGGATGAGAAATCAATCACAGAGCTAGTAAGTGATGGACCCAGGATTCTGGCCTTAGTAACCCGTAAATTAAAGGTGAATTTTCAAAAGCAGTGGGTGTAGAGATCTCGTTGTGATAAGATCTAAAGGACAGGAGTGGTAAAATACCTAGCATAAAATCAAGAATTTGACATGAGATCAGAATTTTAAAATCTAGAAAATAAAGTCAAGTATATCTGAATACACTGTGTGCAGAAGGATTCCGTTGTACCTAGGAGCCTGTGTAACTGAGGTAGGTTCTGGACTCCTTCAGCTGTTTAATCCTGGCTCAATTACCTAACATGTCTAAGCCTTCGCTTCCTCGTCTGTCTTGTTGTAAAGACTAAGAAACAACAAATGGAAAGAGTGAACTTAATAAAAAGAAAGAGAATGGAGAAAAATAATAACACTAATGTATAACATCAATGGTCACCTTTTTTGAAATATAAAATTTCCAAGCTTATGTCACAAGAAACTTCAACTATAAGCAGGTCATCAACAAAAGAAACACATACCTTAATCCAATAAAAGGCATTTGGGCCCGAATCAGTGGAAAATCTTCCAAATAACCAAAAAAATCTTTAAAAATCTAATATATTTGCAAAAATGATTTTTCAAACCCTGAATCTATAATGAACAATTCCACATATGTGTAGTCATGTCTGAACACAGACGAAATATATCTTAAATAAAACCTTAGCAAAATAGATTTTGCTTTGTTGATTTCCCCAGGCATCCTGTTCAGGCCATAATTTTATAAGTGAAGACCCTCAGCCTTGGGAAGCCAGAGTCACATCAAAGGCTTCTTGTATTATCACTTTGCACATTTGCTTCCATCTGGCAGGTGGGGTTTTTTTTCTTTTTTTCTTTTTCTTTTCTTTTTTAATTGACCATTTGCTTTTCTAAGGAAATCTTTTGGCTTTGTTTTCAATTTTTTCATTTAATATTCCAATTTATTTTAAAAAATCCCGATTGCATTAGTACATTTAAGTGTGCTGTCTTCATTTATATTCTCGTAATTGTACTTTTATGGGGTATTCTAATTTATCATCTTTCCCTAATCTCTTTAAGATTCTTACATTTTTCTTTGAAAAGTATAACCCTGTTTATTTTTTCTTTACTCCTAATTTCTTACTTCTTATTCCTCATCCTTAATCTTCAATCTCAGCTTCAATAGATGTAAGTTTTTAATTTTTCAAATGTACTGGGTTTTTTAAAAACTATTTATCTCTCAGTTATCTCATTAGGCAAATCTGTTCTTTTATTTTTAATATTTTAGTACTATTTTTCAGCCTTATCCTAACTAGTTTGACACTCCAACACCTAATATAGTGCCAGGCCCATGAGAGACTTCTGTGATCCCTTCGGGATAACAAAAGAAAAACTATATGAGGAAGGGAATGCAGAAAGTTCAAGTTGATAATGTTTAGAAGCCACTAGAAGCTGGGAAAGTCCATCTAATAATCAGGTGATTATAGGTATAGATAGTGATTGGGTTTCCATGTTCAATAAAGAGGCCCAAAAATCAGGACAAGTGAGACAAGTGAAGAGAAAACTCTGTGAGGATGCAATACAAAGACGTAGCTCGATACACAGGATCCTGAAGTCCCATAAAGGGAAAGATATTTTCAACCAAGTTATCTCTCTGGAGACAAAAATAAATATTATTACATTCCTGCAGGCTCAGTAAATTCTCCACCTTGTGAACAAAGGCTTGCCTGTCTGGAGATGAGGACCTGCGAGCTGACATGCTGCTTATCTGCCTTCGAAACTCAGTGCACTGGCTTTCTTTAAACATAGGCAAGGGTATTGAGTGGAGGAGACTGCAATTCTCTCTCAAGTGAGAAATACCTGCTGTGACAAAGTGAAGGTTGGGGTTGGACACACAGCAGGTGTCTGTGATACTGAAGAAAGAAAATACTGTGTAGGCTGGAAGAGATGACTATTGGAAATGGGGTGAATATGTAGCCAGAAGCCACTGCCTCTCAGATAATCAAAATATTAACTATTTAAGCTTTTTACATTCTTGAGCTTTATCCCCTTGATAAATAGTACCATGAATTTCAATAGTACAGTGCCTGAATCAAGAAGGGGGCTGTACATATTGAGTGAGTGAGTGAATAGCTGAGCAAATCAATGAACAAATGAATTCATGGCATGGGATGATGGCAAGTCACAGAAATATCTCCATAGAACAAGAGGCTTGGCATCTGCCCCCAGACAACCTAGTATGGAATTTCAAGCAAATAAATTTACAACTCAAATTTATTGTTTGTATAATAAAACTGTCTTTTCTTAACAGAGGTACTATGAAGATAAATGTAAGATAAAAATGTTCATTGGACAGCATTATATAGAGGTAAAAAATTATAAATTGTCATATTTTTCCTGTAAATGATATCATACAAGAGTGAATACAACATATGTTTAAAAGAATAGGAAATGTACCCATGTACACCCAACCTGTGAAAGAGGTAAAGCATTATCAATATCCTTGAAGTCCCTGATGTTCCTTCCCTAGTTATTCCTCTATCTCTAGTCTGAATTTTTGGTTATTAATTATTTTACTTTTCTTTACAGTTTCACTACAAATGTATGTAATACTAAACAAAGAATAGTTTGGACTGTTATTGAACTTTATATAGACTCATGCAATATGTGTTTTCTGAGGTCTTCATATTGACTTTAAAATTCAGGCATGTTGATGTTTATATCTATAGTTAATTCATTGTCAATGCTCTACTATAGTGATCTATTTGAATGTCAATGCACATTTAGGGTGTTCCCAGATTTTTGGTATTAGAACAATGCTGCTATGACCTTGGTTGTATGTATCCTCTGATGGACAGAAACAATAGTATACTTGGGAGTGGAATTCCTGGGCCAGAGGTCTGAGAATGGTCAACTTCACTAGATGAAATGCCAAGTTGTCTTCAAAGTTGTTGCACTGATCATCAGCAGGATATGTGAGCTCTTGTTGTACATTCCCAGCAATACTTGGTATTGTCAGGCCTTAAAATTTTGGCTAACTCGACTGGCAAGAAATGATATTTTACTGTGGTATTTATCTGCATTTCCTTTATTACTGATCAGGTAGTACAACGTTTCATATACTTGTGTTCATTTACATTTTCTTTTTTGTGGGTATTTGTTCATGTTATTTGCCCATTTTTCTATTGGGTTCTTTGATTTTTCTTATTAACTCATAGGTATTCTTTATTTATTCTCAATACTATTCCTCTGTCAGTTGTAAAATATTTTCCCACTATTTTTATGGGGACTTTTGATTAAAATGCCCCCCCTCCACCATTTATCTTTTGCTTTAGGAATGACTTAGATATTCTTGGTCTTTTGCTCTTTCAAATAAATCTTATAATCAGTTTGTCAAGGTTCATGAAAAATCCTCTTAGGACTTTGATTAGAATTGCATGAAATCTGGGGTGCCTGGGTAGCTCAGTCGTTAAGCGTCTGCCTCCGGCTCAGGTCATGATCTCAGGGTCCTGGGATCGAGCCCCGCAGTGGGCTCCCTGCTCAGCGGGAAGCCTGCTTCTCCCTCTCCCACTCCCCCTGCTTGTGTTCCCTCTCTCACTGTGTCTCTCTCTGTCAAATAAAAAAAAAAAGAATTGCATTAAATCTATAGATCAGTTTGAAGAAAATTAATATCTTTATTGAGTTCTCTTTCTTCATGAGTCATATTATTATTTTTTCCTAAGAATTTTTAATATCTTACCTAATTTCTCAAATTTATTAGTACAAAGTTGCTTTTAGTTCTTAATACTCTTTTATGTTGTTAATATTAGTTGCATCATTATTTATATATTCTCTTTTTCATTTCCTATACTTTTTGTATAATCAGTCCTACCCGATTTTGTTGACTGTATTAATCTCTTTGGAAAATCATATATTGGATTTATTTATCTTCTTTATTGTATCTTCAGTTTCAATTTGATTAATTTCTGTCTTTACATGCATTACTTTCTTCCTTCATCTCTCATTGGCTTTATTCTGTTTTGTTTTGTTTTTCCCTAGTGTCTTAAATTTGCTAATTAGCTTCTTTAGTAGTGTTCATCCTCAATGTCTTCTAAATTTCCATTATTATTTCTTCCTTGACTCATGAGTTATCTACAATTGTAATTTTTATTTTCAAAATATACAGCAAGTTTTGAGTTACCTTTTTGTTGTTGATATCTGTCTAGTCGTGCTATAATCTGAGAATGTGGTTTGTATGATACCAGTTCTTTTAAATTTTTTGACGCTTGCTTTTTAACATAAACACTTTTAATTTTTGTCAATATTCCATGTGTGTCTGAGAAAGAATATGTGTTCTGCAGCTATGGTAATTTTGTTTTGTTTTGTCTTTTGTTCTTTTTTTTTTTTTTCCCAATTTTGCTCCCCTGACTTACTTTAGATTGAACTATTTTCCACTCATTTCATTATTTCCCTTCCAATAGTTAGTGGTTATATAGTTAGAAATTAGAATATAGGTATCTGACCTAATAAGCTTAAAATGTAATAAACATTTTTACTCTCTGCAAACCAATATTAGGACCTTAGAATGATTTAACTCCAGTCACTCCACATCCCAAACTAAATGTAACTGTTATATTATATTTTAGGTCTAGCTTGATTTTTAATCCTCTAAGTTAGGCATTATTGTTATCATTTTATAAAATTAATAATTTGTTAAAATTCACCTGCATGTTTAACATTATCCTTGCTCACCATTGCTTTCTGTGTCTATCTGTATCTGGTATTATTTTCTTTCTTCTTGAATTACATTCATTTAGATCCTTCTTTAGCAAATGGATGCTCATAGTAAATTCTCTTAATTTTTGTTTGTCTGAAAATGTTTCCATTGATGCTTCTTGCTGAAAGGAAGCTTTGATAGGTAAAGAAATCTAGGATGGAGGTTTTATTTTAGCACCTTAAAGATGTTATTCTGGCTTTGATTTTCACTCTTGAAAAGTCAGCTGTAGTGTGCTGTTCTTTTTTAGTACTCTATCTTTTCTCTGTGCTGTTTTTAAGGTCTCACCTTTTTTAAAAATATATTTGGCAGTTTAACTATGACATATCAAATTGTGCATTTCTTTTTATTTATTTTGGTTGGGATTCACTGGAATCTGAATCTGAAGATTGGTGTCTTTTACAGATTCTGGAAAATTCTCAGCCATTTTCTATCCAAATATTGCCTCTCCCCTATTCTTTTTAAAATCTACTTCTGGAATTCTGACAAGCATATATTAAATCTCATCCTTTCCTGTATACATCTAAGCCTCTCTTCTATATTTTCCATCTCTCTGACTTTGTATACTGATTCAGGGTAATTCTTCAACTCTATTTTCCAGTTTATTAACTCACCCTTACACTGTACTTACTCTGTATTTCTAACCTAAAGCATTATTTTATTTCTAGAAATGACTAATACATCCCTATTTTACATTTTTATATATTCAGAGAATCACACTTTTCCAAAACACTTCCATTATAGGCCAATTCAATTCATGTATTTTTAAAATTATTATTGAACTTGGCATATGAGTCTCTTTGTTATTAGGAAAGTCTGCTAGAATCACATAGAAATATTCCGTCTCATCTGTAAAATCCCATGAAACGCCCTGCTCCAGAATCTTCTTTCCCCTGAATCTCAAAGTCATTATAATCTTCTTAGGTCAAGTCAGAAGTCCAAACCCTTAGTTATAGTCAAAAATACCCCACAGGTGTGCGGGTTTGGGCTTTATACTTCTCTGGCACAAAACCTCATTTCTTTATAAGATTCTTCCAATTAGAGATTTGGAATGACAAAGTTGAAACCGTCTAGCTGTGCTACCCCATGGGCTCCTTTTTTCTCCTCCACACTCTATTTTGAAGACTGTGATTTTCCCATTTCACTGCTACAGAAAGCAAACACTGGATCCACCAGGAGGAGTCTGGGATGGATGCCCAGTGCTCAGTGCACGGCCGTCCTGGGCTCCGACCGGCGGTGCTCCTACTCGCGGCCGTGTTCGCGAGCCTGAGCCCAACAGCAAGCAGGGTCTGCTTGGCCTGCGGCGGACGGCTGTCAGGTGAGGGCTACTGCAAGCTGTGAGGAGAAACCTGGCTCGGACTCCAGGCCTGTAAATAAGCTTGTGGCCATCTGCATTCCCTTTGGTGACTCAGCTGTTCTTTATGAAAGGGTTCACTGTGTGAGGAGCAGTGGGCTGGGAGATCTGAAAGAAGCAACGGCAGAAGAAAGCTGTGCAGATTGTGAAGTCACTGAAACCAAGGTGCAAGAGGGGTTGTTCTAGGCTGTTGTTGCTTTGTAGCAGCAAGAAGAGAATTTTCCACTAAAAGAACAATCATTGTGAGAAAGTTCATCTTTGCACACAATGCAAACACAGCAAAAACAAAACAAGACCAAATCACCTTATTGGGATCTCAGAAAAGAGCAGTAATATTTTATTTTTTTAAGATTTTATTTGTATTGGGGGGGGGAGGGGCAGAGGGAGAGAGAATCTCAAGCAGACTCCACGCTGAGCACGGAGCCCAATGCGGGGCTTGATCTCATGACCCTGAGATCATGACCTGAGTCGAAATCAAGAGTCGGACCCTTAACCAACTGAGCCATGCAGGTGACCCGAGCAGTAGTATTTTAGAACAAGCTGAGTAAATGCTGAGTTTGTAACCTGAAGTCCTATTCCAGTTTGGTATAGTAGAAAAAGGACTTAAGTCTGAATTCTTGTTCTTATCTCTCAGACCCTGTGCAAGTTTCTTGCCATTTCTGAGCTCCAGCTCCCTCCACTGAAAAAGTAGCATAATAGTAACTATGCCTTTGTGAGAATCAAAGAGGACGCATATAAAGAAATGATATAAGTTGCTAGGTACCTGCTCTCCACTCTCCATTCTCCCCTTCTTTCCTAGTAATAAGAACTGTGGTTGTATCGGGGCACATCACCACTTGGATAAAAGGAGACACTCTCCCAAATCATGCACCTGTGTATATATAAGTTTGGGCTAATGATATATAAGAAATGTTGCACATGATTTCCACGAAATGATCTTAAAGGAAGGGAAGTGGGTCACCTTTCTTCCTTCATCAGTCCATCTTGCTGCCTAGAACTCGGATGAGATGGAGAGCAGCCACTTAGAATTAGGAAGACAAAAGACATATTTACCTTTGATTCAAATCAAAGTGGGGATTCAGAGAGGAGAGTTGGAGACAGACTGGGTTCCTAATGATACCACAGAAACACCATACTGGCCTGGGGCTCTTTTATCTCCAAATTCCTTTATGGGGGAAGAAGAATTTTCTAGTGTGTTTAAGGTAGTTATTATTTTCAGTTTTTTTTTTTTTAGTCACACTCAACCAAGCTTAATCCCAATGCAAAGAACTAAGCTTCATATCTACCAAAATTAAAATTTCACATTTCTTTGACCTAGCAACTCCACTTCGAAAAATATACCCAAAAAATGTGCTGGTATATGTGCATAAAAGATACAATCAAAAGTATCTATTGCATCATTGTTTGCAATATCAAAAAACTGGAAACAAACTAAAAGTTCAACAGCAGGTGACTGGATAAGTAAGTGATTTGTACTCAAGCAGTGTATTACTGTGCAGCTGTTAGCCTGAGAGATCTATATGGAATAATCTCCAAATGGAATGAATTTCCATTTTGGGGGAGAAAGATGATACACTGTGTTTCCCAAAGACAGCCACAACATCGTTTCCCATCTCCCGATGTGACATTCCTCCCGTCAAGAGATGGGGGCTGGTTTCCTCCTCTTGAATCTGGACAGCAAAAGCGACACTATGTGACTCCCAAGGCTTAGTAGGAAAGGTGAGGCAGCTTGTTCCTTGTTGACCAAAAGACTCAAGCCCAGACTCCAAAGCTGCCATGTAAAGGCTGCCCTGCTGTGAGGAACCGAGGCCACATGGAGAGGTCATGGATAGGTGCTCTGCTTAGCAGTCCGGCCTTCCAAGTCCGCCCTTTCCAGGGACCAGACATGGGAGTAAACAAGCCTTCAGATGATTCCACGCCCCTAGCATTCAGGTCTTTTGAGCTAAGGATCCAGATATTGTGGATCAGAGGAGTCATCCCTGCTATACCCTTTATGAGTATCTGAACCATGCAATTGATGAGCCCAGTGAAATTGTTGTCTTTTTATGTCACTAAGTTTGGGGTGGTTTATTGCACAGTAATAGCATAGTTTTTATGTGTATAAAAAATTTCAGGAAGACCATACAATAAAGCCATTAACCTCAGTTGTTCCTGGAGATGAGACAGGAGATCTAGAGAGGGGAAAAGACTTAGTTTTCACTGTATGCTTTTTCATACCATTGTAATTTTTCTTTTACATGAGCAAGTATTGTTGAATTTTTCTAGTATGTATGAAAAAAGGACATTTGTTAGGAAGATGTATGAGACAAAAACAAGCAGGTCTGCCAGTTCCAACTAGCAACATGATTCTAAAAGCTTAAATTCCATTGAGCACATGTGCTAAAAAGTCCAAAGATGATGAAGATAATACTCAGCCATCAAAAAAAAAAAAAATGAGATCTTGCCATCTGCAACTACATGGATGGAACTAGAGGGTATTATGCTAAGCAAAATAAGTCAATCAGAGAAACACAATGATCATATGATATCACTCATATGTGGAAATTAAGAAACAAAACAGAGGATCATAGGGGAAGAGAGGAAAAAATGAAACAAGACAAAATCAGAGAGGGAGACAAACCATAAGAGACTCTTTTTTTTTTTTTAAGATTTTATTTATTTATTTGACAGAGAGACACAGCAAGAGAGGGAACACAAGCAGGGGGAGTGGGAGAGAGAGAGGGAGAAGCAGGCTTCCCGCTGAGCAGGGAGCCTCATGTGGGGCTCGATCCTAGGACCCTGGGATCATGACCTGATCCGAAGGCAGATGCTTAACGACTGAGGCACCCAGGTGCCCCAAGAGACTCTTAATCATGGGAAACAAACTGAGGGTTGCTGGAGGGGAGGTGGGTGGGGGGATGGGTAGCAGGATGATGGACATTAAGGAGGGCACGTGATGTAATGAGCACTGGTTGTTATACAAGACTGAGAATCACTGACCTCTACTTCTGAAACTAATAATACATTATATGTTAAAAAATTGAATTAAAAAAAGGAAGATGAAGATAATATTCTAAGCTTTTAAAATTAGATAACATGTTACCAACTTTAGCAACTACAGTATTTCAACATAACACATCCATCAGTATTTTCTTTTCTGCAATAAATTATTAATTTAAAAAATTACCATCATTTAACTTGGTGCCCAGGATTTAAAATGACATTATTTTAAAATAGATTAAGGTGCATGTTGAATACAACTTTCTCTTTACATCTTCAAAACAGTAAGCTAGCCAGTCTTCAACCCCTATCCAGTCATGCCAAGGCAGGCATTGGCATTCAGAAGAGAATCTCATCTCTGGGGAAGGTTGTCAGTCACTCTCCCCCACTTATTACAGGAAAGCATGCATCTTGGAATTCATACAAGTGTCCTGAAATCTGGTAATGACAGAAAAAGAAAACCCTTACCTATCCACTTTACTAAACTGTAAAGTTAATGGAGAAAGTGGGATGTAACTAGTAACTCGGAGAATTTATTCCAAACAGTACCAGGAAATATGAATAGAAATCATAAAGCAGAGCAATTGAAATTCTTAACTGATGGAATGTTGGAGCAAAGTTGCTGCAAAACTGCTCAGCAGGTGCCTGTTTGCCCTCGGCTAACTGTAACCAGGACAGACCAATAACCCAATGCAGAGTAGCACAGAGCAAGGGCTCCAGAAACATTTGCTGATGAATGAATGAATGAATGAATGAATGAATGAATGAATGAATGAATAGCAAGGAATCCCCAAACTTCTCCAGGCTTCCCCAGTCTATGGACGTAAACCCATCAATAAGTGTCAAGTGTCCAAATTGCCCTACTTTATCCTTCACCTTCTCAAACAGGACCTCCAGTTCCTGCTGAGGTCCCCCTGACCTGACCCCATCACCTCATGTGAGCTGCTTGTCTTAATCTCTCCTGGGTGCTTAATCACACCCCTACCATTGCGCTCCTTCGTCGGTGGTAGGATGACCAGGAGTGGGGATATTCCTGGTGAGTGGGCTCCACAGTGGTGCTGCTTCTTCTCCAGTGCATTATAGAATGTGGTCTCTGAGGCCTAGACAGGTCTCTGGGATCTGGGCTGACTGCAGATTTGAAAAAGAGCCACCTAGTTATACTCAGAATTGCCCCCCAATTTGAGCTCTAGTCTAAGACAATAACAAGAGATGCAGTTAAAGATTTATGAGCCAAATATTCATTCCATCAAGTTTGGAACAAGTTTGATATAATAACTTTTCTTCTGGAAGGTTTCTCAGCCTCCTGCACATCCCACCCACACTGTGCCTCCCCACCTCCACCCCACCCAGCCCCTGCATGCCATGCAGATCTGGTCCCTGGGTGCTGTTAGAACTTGAGTTACTTCCCAGGAGACTCCTCAGCCCTGGTGTAAATCATCGGACCTCTCCTCCGTCAGGCCTGTTATCATAGACTGAATGTGTGTGTCCCCTCCATCCCCAAATTCATATGTTGACATTCTAACCCCCAGTGTGATAGTATTAGGAGCTGGGATCCCCAGGAGGTAATCAGCTCATGAGGGTGGAGCCTTCTTTTCTCTTGTAAGAAAAGACATAAGAGCTTGTTCTGCTATCTGCTCTCTGCCATCTGAAGATACAATGAGCCATCTACAAGCCAGGAAACAGGTCCTCATCAGACACAGAGTCTCCTGGAGCCTTGATCTTGGACTTCACAGACTCCAAGGCTTCCAAACACAGAAATAAATGTTTGTTTATTGTCTGTGGTAATTTGTTATGACAACGCAAGCTGACTAAGACACTTATCTCACAAGTTCTCCAGATGAGTCCAGCCATACCTGAATCCCCAGCAAGTGACAGTAGACAACCATGGGCCAAGTGCAGCCTCCACTACAATATGTTTGAGGAAGAAACCACAAGTTATGGATGGATGAGAAAGTCACTGCATAAGAGAAAGCCAAAGGAGCCAGCGGTGACTGTAATCTGTTGCTGCCATCAGAGGAACTTGGGAAGGGTTTGGGGCATATAAGAGGAGGAAGGCCTTCCCATGCTGTCTGAGTTATTGAAAAGAAACCAGGTTGACACCAGTTTCTTTCCCTATCCTGCTATCTGTCTCTACCCTTCTAACATACGGTTAAACAAAATTGGGAACATACTATATGTACAGTTCTGTATCTTTTAGGGGACACTTGTTCATTTTGTTAAATATTCCCTAAAAACATTACTTTATTCCATTCCCATATGTTGAACGTTTGTTTCCAGTTTTACATTTTTTAAAAATAATGATGGAATGAATATTTGGCTCATAAATCTTTAACTGCATCTCTTGTTATTGTCTTAGACTAGAGCTCAAAAAATAAGATTATGATGAGGGCAAAGGACACCAACACAATCAAGGTTATTTATGCACATCGTTAAACCATCCTCCAGAGGGGAAAAATTTACACTACTGAGAAAAAAGTGTAAGAGGGCCTATGCCTGATTTCACATCTGCACGCTTTGCATGATTATTATTGTTTTAGTTCTGCAAGTTACTTTTTTTTTAAAGATTTTTTTAATTTATTTATTTGAGACAGAGAGAATGAGAGAGAGAGAGCACATGAGAGGGGGGAGGGTCAGAGGCAGAAGCAGGCTCCCTGCTCCCGATGCGGGACTCGATTCAGGGATTCCAGGACCATGACCCGAGCCAAAGGCAGTCGCTCAACCAACTGAGCCACCCAGACGCCGAGCAAGTTACTTTTAAAATCATGATCCACAAGTTGCACCTCATCGATTTTAAAACTCTGTTTCTCCCCCGCATCTTACAACAGCTGGAATCTGCCGGCTAGTCCGTCTATACCGAACAACAGTCACAACTGCGTACCTACCCATGACGAGTGAATGTGGCTGTTCATTCTGACTTTAGGATTGGCTGACTACTATTCCTCAAAGCACTTCTGGGGACCATTCGGGGAAGAAATGTGAGTCCTGGATCCTTTTTTTTAAGATTTTATTTATTTATTTGACAGAGAGAGACACAGCGAGAGAGGGAACACAAGCAGGGGGAGTAAGAGAGGGAGAAGCAGACTCTCCGCGGAGCAGGGAGCCCGACACGGGGCTCGATCCCAGGACCCTGGGATCATGACATGAGCGGAAGGCAGATGCTTAACGACTGAGCCACCCAGGCGCCCTGTGAGTCCTGGATCTTAACATATTCTGGTAAGATCGACAGAGGCAGCATTAAAATGAGCAGGCCAGGTGTATGTGGCTTGGAAGAAAATCCTGTAACCAAAAGCAGAGCACATTTTCTGCAAAGTTGCAGCCCCAAACTCCTGATGGCACAGAGAATAATAGCACATGTGAACACACAGACTGCCATAACTCCAAGACAAAAGTGATTCTCTCATATTTGTATTTGTTTCTCTTATGTTTTTCCTCTTATATTTTTCTTTCTTTTTTTTTTAAAGATTTTATTTATTTATTTGACAGAGAGAGACACAGCGAGAGAGGGAACACAAGCAGGGGGAGTGGGAGAGGGAGAAGCAGGCTTCCCGCGGAGCGGGGAGCCCGATGTGGGGCTCGATCCCAGGACCCTGGGAACATGACCTGAGCCGAAGGCAGACGCTTAATGACTGAGCCACCCAGGCGCCCCTTATATTTTTCTTTTTATGTGTTCACAAGAGACAAACATTTATGTATAAGTAACTCTAAAAGAGCTCTTTGAGTAATCCTAACATAAAAATTTTAGGGGATAAGAAAAATTATGTAATAGTTTGGCTTGCAGCTTTTTCTTTCTCCATAATACATGAAGTGATGTCATATCTTAGATTTGATGAAACACCATATTTTAACATTATCAGCATACTCAACAATAATTTTTTAATGATATTTTATACTTGCAACAAATCACGTCCTATTAACATGTCATTCCTTCCTTGTATGTTGTCATTCTTTGAAGAAGAGTTAGAACCAGGGGCACGTTTCCTGGGGATTGTGGCTTCTCTGAGATTCAAGACCACAGCTCCATTTGGTGTGGAGTTCTGTGAAACTGGTTTACATTGGCCACAGACTCCCGGGTTCCTCAGGTGAAACCTAGGGCCCTCCAACAAATATTTTGAAAAGAGCCCTACCCTGATATTCTTCTTTAATCTTTCCTTTACCAAAAGTTATCCCCTTTATCTTAAAAAAAAAAAAATCTCTCAGAATGACTGGTAGAAATACACGCTCATATACATTTTACCCAACAAACATTCTAGACCCACTATCGCCAGGTCTCATGCTCAGCGCTGGAGGTACAGTGGGGGAACACAGAATGCTTCATGCTCACCAGGGACTTAAAATCCAAGAAGACAACCTACTTATTAATTTAAAAAGGAAAATACTACTATAAATGAAGAAATTGGAAACCTGTCAACCAAAAGATCAAAAGTAACATCCCAGAAAGGAGCAGTCATCAGCCTCCAGATAGATAGTGAAGACACATGACTTATGCAGTACCGCAACCCAAAATGCATGGCCAGAAGAAGCTAATCATGAGGAAACATCAGAGAAACTAAAGGGGGAAACATTTTGTAAATTACTGGCCTATATATATTTTTAAACGTCAAAGATATGAAATTAAAAGAAAGGCTGAAATTAAATATTTATTCAGATTAAAGGGGGCTAAGAGAATGGCTAAATGCAATAAATAATCATGTTCTAAAATTTTTTTAAAAAGACAGAAAATTCTATGAAAGACACGAGTGGACCAATCCATGAAATTGAAATGTAGATCACAGATTAAAGAATTGTATGATGTTAAATTTCCTGCATTTGATAACTAAACTGCAGATATATAAGAAAATATTCTTGTTCCTAGGAAAAATACACAAGTATTTCAAGGTAAAGGAGGTAGGCAATCTCAAATGGTATAAAATATAAAAATACGTATACACACAGAGAGAGAATGATAAAGCAGATATAACAAAATGTTGGTATATGAGAGTTCTTTGTATTATTCTTATAACTTTCCCATAATGTTTCAAATTATTTCAAAATAAAAAGTAAAAACTAGAAAATTCACATGAAATTTTTTGTCTATATTTATAAGGTTATAGTACAATTAAAGAGAACTCTATTCTTAAGCTGAGAGAAAAAAATCCAATAAGAGCTATAGGCAAGTAAAGTTGCAAACCCTGCTGTTAGGAGTTCCAACACATTAATCTCCAGATCTTGAGAAATGAACCTGAATGAAGAAGCCAAGATCAGAGAGGAATTTGTCAACATTAAACATGATTCATTAAATGAGAATTAAGATCAATAAAATTTCCCTCTGTTGCAGCATTTTTCAAATTACATTTTATTAAGAGACTGACATTTTCATAATTAACATAATTCCCTGCAAATCCTTTTTGGAAATAGGTGAGGTATCAGTAAATTAACCGATGTATGATTCTTATTTTTGTCTTTCTCAGACATATGCATTACATTTGGTCAATTATTCCAGAAGCTTCATAATGCTGGGTTGTAAATGGCATTTCTTCAAATTTTATATACTTGTTTTATACTCTGCCCTTCATATTAATCTCTATTCCTTCCTCTAGACATAAGTCTTTGTGCTTCTTTTGGATTTTACTTCATTTTATTTTTTAAAGATTTATTTATCAGGCAGACTCCTTGCTAAGCATGGAGCCTGATGCAGGGCTCAATCTCACAACCCGTGAGATCATGACCTGAGCCAAAATCAAGAGTTGGACATTTAACCAACAGAGCTACCCGGGTGCCCCTTTGCTTCTTTTGGATTTTCAAAGGAAGTTACAAGTAGATCATCTCGGGAATTATATTCATATAGTTGACTGGAGACGACACTATTTTTTCAAATCATTGAACATCCAGAACACTGATAGTGATAATCCAAGAAGTCAACAGAGACAGAGAAAGTTAAAAACAAAAAAAGATTTTGGCTTACATTTAAAATTTGTGATTACTGTGGTATTTTATTTATTATTATTATCATTATTATTTTTAGAGATGGAGCAGGGAGGGCCAAAGGGAGAGGGAGAGAGAGAATCTTAAACAAGGTTCCATGCCCAGTGCAAAGCCTAACTTAGGGCTCGATCTCACAACTCTGAAATCATGACATGAGCTAAAATCAAGAGTCAGACGCTTAACCGACTAAGCCACCCAGACACCTCATACCATGGTATTTTAAAATATGACTCCTCTCCCTAGTTTTTGGACATAACTTATATTAATTCCACTCTTACTCATGTTCTGTAGTTCATCAGAACAGTGATTATTGTAAGGACAGAAAGGAAATTGCAGAGCAACTAAAAACCTGAGCCTAAAGTTGCCAAATGCCCTGCTTTTGACCAACTCATGGAGGAAAGAACTATAAGATTCCTCTGGACTTGAGTCAGCCTTTGCTCCAAAAGTACTGGCCACCTGTCACGGTGGCACTCCTGGCCAGATTTTGGGCAACCGAAACAAATGATCATCAGCTCCCTGGAGAGGGATCACAGCCACCGAGCAGGGAGCTGATGGTGCCTTACAGCCAGCATAAGCAAATACAACAGGCTAGTGGGAAGGAAGGTCTGTTTTTAATTTTTGGTGGCACCACACAGCAGCTCAGCGAAGGGCTGTGAGTTGGGAGAAAGCCATCACTTGACATATGATTACCCATGGCAGCAACTATTGCGGAAGCTACTGGAGATCCAAGGGTTGTTGAGCCTTTTCAAGGAACAATTCAAAACCTGGCCAGGACAATAACATTCATATTTCATCTCCCTCTTTAGTGCATGTCCTGACCTCGAGTTGAACACACCAGACAGTGTGAACACTTCTAAGTGAGTGTTAGTTATGCAAGTGCCGGCCACATGGTTTGTTTTGGGAGCTGATTTAATGAAAGCAGGAATCTGGACCAGTCAAGCCTTCATTTCTGTATCCCTTCTCCAACATAGCTCTCTGATGATTTAACTGGGAAAGAGAAATTATCCAGAAAGAGATAGTGGACTGACAATCATTTTGCTATTCACAATCTCCTGTCTCTTTCCAGCTCATTCTAGAGTCATGCCAACTTCCAGTTATTTTCAAAGCTGTCTGCTGAAGTCCTTTCTCCTCTTTGCTACTATCTGCTACCCAGAAACCCAAGCAGCCTTCATCTCTACTACTAATTCTTATTAAAGGGGCCAGCCAGTATGTGCAAAACCAATTTTGCTCTCAATGTAATTATGTAGTTACGAACATTATGCGGTTCCCTCCACCCATCTGTCTTGTCTCACATTTAGAGTGTGTCAACCCTATGTATAAAATCTCTATGTGAGGCACAAGTGGGCCAAAGTCTGATCTATTGATTAATATGTTCCCAAACTGTTATATAAACCATAATAAATGTGACCCAGTATGGTTTGGCAGGAAATGCAAATCATACAAATTCTCTGCCCTTGCACTGGCTTTTATTATAAAATACTTTATTATAATTCATAATATTGTTATCTCCAAGAAGAATATAAGGAAAAAGATGGAAAAGAATGGTATTTCTTTGTCCTTCCTCATGCCTGCTGAGAATGCATTTCTCAGACTCTTCTACCCCCAAAAGAAGAAATTAAAATAGAACAGCAAAAGGAAGAAAGAGAGTAGAGATTTCCCAAGATGTCTGCTTCGGCCAGCCCACCGGGTGTCCAAAGCCCTACAGCATTTCTGCTTCCTCCTTCTTTAGGATGGTGAGTGCAAATGATTTTTTAATCCACTATCCTTACAAGCATTATTATGCAAATGTATTTATAAATATTTTTAAAACACTGTAAAAGGTTATCTGCAAATACAGAGTACAGAAACTTCTAATCAGAAAAAAAAAAAAAGAAGCTCCTTAATCAGAGGTTTTGGCAATCACTAAATCTGAATCAAACTGTGTGTGTGGTATCCCGCAGCATCTAGGATTATTGGAGGAAAAAACTGTTTTCCACTAAAACCAAATGAAAACACAACAGTGGGTCACATTTCAAAATCCTTTTTCTTAAGAGGGAGAAAAAAAAGATTGAATTTAATTTTCATAATTTAATTTTCATAATGAATGTGGCTCATTCTTTGAAATAATGAACCAGTTTGTGTTTGTTGAACTTGGTATCATGATAAAGAAATACAGGTTTTCAGTGTGGATGTGGGATTCTAATAAATGTGAAATGTATCCTCGCAGTGCCCTTCAAAATGCATCTATTCTCATTATCAAATAAACAAAATAAGGGAAAGGATCCCACAGAAGAGAATTCCAATTCCCCTGCTTCTGGAAAGAAAAGCATTAAGTTCTCAGTTTGGGTCCTAACTTTGTAACCAGATAGGCCCCTGAGAAACTGGGAGGAAACTATTGGTTGTCTTTGGGGACCTTAGTTTTATCTTTAAATATAAATGAAATGGGTATTGATGTAAGAATCTATTAAAATACCTTATCTACCCTTTCTCAAATATTAATTAGGTCCCTTCCTACTAGGTACCTCAATGCCAGAATCCTAAGATACAATAAGAAGTGTCAGGACAAGCCCTGTTCTCAAGACACTGAACCTAGGGGGCAGATACAAAAAGCATACAGGTAATCAAAAACTGTTACAAGAATGCTCTGGGAGATGCATGAGACCACACAAATGAGGTCTTGCCCAGATTTCAGTCCCTGGGAGGACCTATTAGAGTAAGATCTGTTATAACCCTTGACAAATAGGCAAGTAACAGTGGAGAGAGGCAAACTGGATCTAGCAAAGGGCATTTACAAAGACCTAGAGGCCAGGAAGAGTTGTGGTCTCCTGGAAGGCTGTTCCATGTGATTACACCCTGGGGCATTAGGGAGGAATGGGGAAGAATGGGGCTGGAGAAGCTATCAGAATCCCCCTATCTTGAGGGGCCTTGAATACCATTTCAAGATATACAGATTTTACCCTCCAAAACCACTGAAGGTTTGGGAGTAGCATGGCCAGATTTTATCTAGAGAAAGATCATGTCATCTTCAGTGTGGGTAATGGATGTTTAGGGGGTTGAAAGTGAGGGCAGAGCAATCCATTAGGACACGGGAGATGATGGTGACTTGAACTAAGGAAGTGACGGACAGGACAGAGAAAAGCAAAAAACTAGAGGATTAGGAAGAAAGACTGAGAGAATTTAAGTAATAACTTTATGTGAATGGTGATGAAAGCTCTGTGTTTCCATTTTGGGCAAATGGGTGCTCGATGATGGGAACACGGGATCTGGAGCTGACTGAGAAAAGAGATGAGAAGGCAGTGAGTTCAGCGTGAGACTTACAAACTAGAGGAATCTATGGACCATCCACATGAAGATGTCAAGGAGGGTACTAGGTCTAGAGTTCAGGAGAAACGATCAGGGATAGAATAAAGAATCAGGAATCCGGGCACATATGTGGTAACTGAAGCTACAGGAATGGACAAGACCAGTGAGGTTGTTCATTGAGAGCGTCACATCTAGATCCCTGGGGAACACCATTTTTTAAGAAACATGCAAAGAGAAAGAAGTAAGTCAAAAAGAAGGCAACAAAAAGAAAATTAAGAGAGAGGAATTACGGATCCGACTGAAGACACTGTTGTAGAAAAGTAAAGTGTGGTCCACATGATTAAATGCAACAGAAAGATCGCTGTAGATAGGTTGTCAAAGTGCCACTGGATTGAATGACAGGGATTGCCGGTCATCTTGGCAAGGAAATTTTCCATGGAGTGCCGACTGTGGAAACCAGAAGAGGAATGAATGTCAAGAGAAAATGTAAATGTGGCCACTGTAGACCATTCTCTCAGAAAGCTTAACTCTAAGTCCTTGAGGGCCAATACTCTAGTATCCTCAGGTCTAACACATGACAAGTGATAAACATCTGTCAAATTAATGCTAAGTTAAAGGGAAGAAGATGAGGCAAAAGCTACTGGGAGGAGAGACTCAAGCAAGAGGATGGGATCCAGGGTAGAAATTGAGAAGTTGACTTTAGACAAGAGGGAATCTCTCTTCCATCAAAACAGGATTATGCTAAGTGAAATAAGTCAAGCAGAGAAAGACAATTATCGTATGGTTTCACTCATATGTGGAACATAAGGAATAGCGTGGGGGACCACAGGGGAAGGGAGGGAAAACTGAGCGGGAAGAAATCAGAAAGGGAGACAAACCATGAAGAAATCAGAAAGGGAAACAAACCATGAAGAAATCAGAAAGGGAAACAAACCATGAAGAAATCAGAAAGGGAGACAAACTCTGGACTCCAGGAAACAAACTGAGGGTTACAGAAGGGAGGAGAGTGGAGGATGGGGAAACCGGGTGATGGGTATTAAGGAGGGCATGTGTTGTGATGAGCACTGGGTGTTATCTGCAATTAATGAATCGTTGAACACTACATCAAAAACTAACTGTTGGCTAACTGAACATAACTTAAAAAAAAACAAGATTAGAGGAGGCAAGGAAATGGAAATAATTGTCATCGAGTGGCTTCCCTATTCTTGATGAATTCAGAAGCAAGGTGATCTGCTGAAAATGGCAGTGGAGATGATGAAGTAAGTAGCCTTAGAAAAGTGGAGAAGAGAACCAGAAAAACTGGGGAAACAGAGGATCCCTAGGCAGCTGAGGGGCCACCTGAAGGCAGAGAGCTCAACCTGTGTGGCAGAGTTAGCATGAGTGTGTGTCGAGGGATGGGGGGTGCACAGTGCCCCAATGTAGAGACTGCAGGAGGGCTGACCTGGGATTGGGCATTTTCTGGATGGGTGGAACAAAAAGACAAAGGCATCTAGGGTATCTGCAATTGGTCCAGGTTAGAAGGAACTGATGACCAAAGAGGGCTTTGGTAGCAAGTAGAATGATCAGTGAGGTGTCAAAGAGGACAAAGATTGCAGAGGGCATGGCAGAGTGAGAACTGAAGACCCATTATAAAGGGGAAATTCTATGTAGATGTAGGGTAAATATACATGTAATCCAGTCACTTTTCTGTATGGCTCTTACAGCAGAGCCATAGCCAACTCCTCCAGCCTTGTCTCAATGCCCCGCGGAGCTCTCAGAATGGTGCCTTGTTCCTGAACCCACTATGCTTTTTTTTGTGATGTTGAGCTGCCAGAGGGGAGAGAAAGGCAGTATTTTCTCACTTTCTAAGAGCTTGGTGCCTGCCATTGGAAAGATTCTTGATATCTTTGGTGAATGAATAATAGTAATTAAAAAAATAGGGGCACCTGGGTGGCTCAGATGGTTAAGCGTCTGCCTTCGGCTCAGGTCATGATCCTAGGGTCCTGGGATCGAGTCCCGCATCGGGCTCCCTGCTAGGCGGGGAGCCTGCTTCTCCCTCTGCCTCTGCCTCTCTCTCTCTCTTTCTCTCTGACTCTCATGAATAAATAAATAAAACATTAAAAAAAAAATACCTCCGTGTATTTGCATGACTTCTAATTTGGTGAAACACAGACTCTTTGCTCACTTTCCCTGCAGAGGTCCATATGGAACATTCCTGGTTCGGAGATCCGCGTGGCAGATCCCTGGCCCTGGGTCATGAAGTCATTACATGGCAGATTAGGAAAGAAGCTGCAGAGGAGGGACGCCTGGGTGGCTCAGTCAGTTAAGCGTCTGCCTTCGGCTCAGGTCATGATCCCAGTGCCCTGGGATCGAGTCCCTGCTGAGCAAGGAGCCTGCTTCTCCCTCTCCCTCTGCTGCTCCCCCTGCCCACTCTCTCTTGCCCACTCTCTCTCCAACAAATAAATAAATAAAATCTTAAAAAAAAAAAAAAAAGAGAAGCTGCAGAGGGAACCACGTGGCTGATCAGAAGAAGGGATGTTTCTGTAGCAGGTGACAAGCCAGAGATCACAGGGCACCTCCTGAGAGGTGTAGAGGAGGATTTGGTAAATTAAATAAAAGGTTATATGCGTGAAACTACGAAGAGCTCCTAAAGTCCCAGCTGTGGACATCAGAGAGATGTGTGGAATTCAGGCATATTGGAAATTCTAACTCACTATAATTTCTTGACAGTCACTGTTAACTCTAGGGAATATGCTGAAAAACATAAAATGTCAAAGGTGATGTTACGAAAATGAATTTTTATTCCAAGCCTCAAACTGTCATGGAGCATTATTTATAGGTACATGGTGGTTTCTGAGGCCATACAAAGTTAATAAATTATGACAAAACAGGTTTTTTTATGGACTAAGTGACCTTTAATTACTAAATTTATCTGAGTCAAAATGGTTTAAAAATTTCCACTGATTATAAATTATCAGTCACTAAAATTTATATCATTCACTGAATTAAAGCAAAGATCCAGGAGGGGATTACATCGCCAGCCTGGGGCAGGCGTGTTGTGCTAAGAACTGCCCTCCAGTGTGGCAAAGCAGCTGTACAGAATGTTTTCAAAGCATTTTATTGTGGGAAATGAGTCCGGGTGTTAAAATGCTATTTATAACTACAAATTTGGGGATGCTATTTTTTTAAATGTTAAATAAGGATAAACTTTATTAATTCAGAAAGCACTACCATGAAACTTTAATTGAAAGAACAGCTGGTTTGTGAGACAATCAAAAGAAAAAACAAGGTTTTAAAGGGACTATGTACCATGCCAGTGGCTGGGTGCTGCAGGAGGGCAGGAGTTGGGTTTGAAATCTAAGGACTTAGACAGGGTTATATCAAACTTTTGTGGGACCTGAAGCTTATATAACTTGGGGGGAACTCATTTTAAGAAAAAAAATATAGGGGTGGGTGCTTGCCTGGCTCAGTCGGTATACCATGCAACTCTTAATCTGAGGGTCGTGAGTTTGAATGCCACATTGGGGGTAGAATTTACTTAAAAAAAAAAAGGAATCTAAAGTTCCAAATGTAAAATTAAGTATTAAATTTTATGTAATATTTATTTATATTGAATATTAAATATTTTATTGAATATTTATTTATAATAAAAATAACAATCCAAAAGAAGATGTGGTATATATATATACAATGGAATATTATGCAGCCATCAAAAGGAATGAGATCTTGCCATTTGCAATGACGTGGATGGAACTGGAGGGTATTATGTTGAGCGAAATAAGTCAAACAGAGAAAGACATGTATCATATAACCTCACTGATATGAGGAATTCTTAATTGCAGGAAACAAACTGAGGGTTGCTGGAGTGGGGGGGTGGGGTGGGAGGGATGGGGTGACTGGGTGATAGACACTGGGGAGGGTATGTGCTCTGGTAAGCACTGTGAATTGTGCAAGACTATTGAATCTCAGATCTGTACCTCTGAAACAAATAATGCAATACATGTTAAGAAAAAAAAAAGAAGAAAAAGAAGAAGGTAGCAGGAGGGGAAGAATGAAGGGGGGGAAATCGGAGGGGTAGACGAACCATGAGAGACGATGGACTCTGAAAAACAAACTGAAGGTTCTAGAGGGGAGGGGGGTGGGAGGATGGGTTAGCCTGGTGATGGGTATTGAGGAGGGCACATTCTGCATGGAGCACTGGGTGTTATGCACAAACAGTGAATCATGGAACACTACATCCAAAACTAATGATGGAATGTATGGGGATTAACATAAGAATAATAAATAAATAAATAAATAAATAACAATCCAAATAATTATAACAAATTAATAAATTATTTTGTAACTAATTATAATTATTAAAATATAATTAAATATAAATAAATTAAATTATTATATAAATATAATTAGCAATTAAGGTATAGTTATAATTAACTATTTATGAAAATTTTTCAAGAGCTAAGAAATGCCATGAATGTCCAAAATTCAGAAAAATATTTTATTAATTAACTACCTGACATACTTCTATAAATATACCTTCTTAGATTTTTGTTTACACACTCTCTATATGTAAATCATACCTCTTCATAGCACAATTATTTTACTACAGCTCTTCATATAGAGAGAATACAAATATAATTTGGTTTTTCCTCAACCAAAAAATTGCAATTTGCTTTTTATTATTAATAGTTTAGAAAACTCTCAAGCCATTTCACTACCTGCGTGACATTTTTGTGTGCCATTTCAACTGGAATGGCCAGACTTTGTCTGATCCAGATGCCTTAGGTCTGCTGGAACACAATGCGAGCTCGCTGCCCTGCAGAACCATGTGTGTCCTCAGGCACACTACCAGAGGTTTGCGCCCTTCAGACACAGCAATTTTGATATAGTCTATTTCATGTGAAAAAGAAAAAAAGGAGTGTCCCATAGGTTTCCAATTATATTCAAATCTATTCACTGCATTATCACAAATGTTTCTGACAGAAGAGAAGTCTAGTTTTGCCCAGCAGCTAATGAGAACTAAATCATTCTTTAAGAAGTGTTCACGTCTGATGATGGGAAGTAGTTTCTAGAGACAAGTTTCAATCATTGTTTCTCCTCCAAACCTCCCTTCCTTCTGATACCAGCGGCACAATAGAGCCTTTGGTTCTTCACCTGTGTGTCAAGTAGACCATAAGGGCAAGAAAATATATATGTGGAAGTGTCTCCGAACCACATTATTCCCCTAACCCCAAACTAAATGTATCCCCAAGTCAGCTTCCCCTTAATCAGATCCCAGGAGCACCCAATGCCACTCAAAATAAGGGCAAGTGTGTTGGAGGGGAAACTGGCTGACTGGTCTTAACCAATTGATGATAAACTGTTTTCCTTTTGCACGTTTTACCAAAACAGCTGTTGAATACATTGCAATGGGCCCCCTAGCAGGGGGACTGGAGTTCAAGCTTCATTAGCTCCACAGTCAACCCGCATCTGGGCCTGGGTCAGGTCGGGGCTCTGCCATTGATCAGATGAAAAATCTTAATTTGTCTGGACTTTATTTTCCCTTGGTCAGATGAGGCTGCAAGTAACAATAGGTGTCTAATGCGGTTGTTGTGATCTCTACATGAATTTATTCATGAAAAGTGCTGTGGTAATACTTGGTACACAGTAAGTATCCAATAAACATTAGCTCTCATTATTAAGTGAAGGGTATTAGAGTGCAGAGTACTATAGAATATAATCAACTCTTTAGAAAAATCATTCATATACCAACAATAAAGACATTAAGCAGACACAACTGTCATGTATTAATTAAAAATGATTCTCCAGGGATAGAAAGAGCATTATCCTAAATTACCAAGTGTATCTGGAAACAATGAAACTACTTTTAAAAATAATATGTTGAGGAGCGCCTGGCTGACTCAGTTGGTGGAGCCTGTGATTCTTGATCTCGGGGTTGTGAGTTCGAGCCCCACGCTGGGGGTAGAGATTACTTAAAAATAAGTTTTTAAAAAATCGTATTTGAGAGATTTAACTCATACAAACTGAACACCCCTCCTTCCCATCTCACTACGTCTGACCTGGGGGTTGGGTGATTTGTCCCACTATTGTATTATAAGGGGAAGAAGGATATATCTTTTCTAGTATTAATTATTCTAAATGGTGTGTTACATTGCCTTCCCTAGGAAGCATATAAAGTTTCCATTCCCAGAAATCAAGGTTTCAAAAATACCTTCAGAAGCAAAGTAAACAAAAGGGAAAACAAATCTTAACAATGATTTCATTCATAGGAATCTTTTTATTGCTAATAAAATCAAGGAATAGTACCAACCTTTTTCAGACTACACACATTCTTTGCCGTACCTTAAAACTGTAGATGTTTGCTAAAATATACGTGGAATTACACACACAAAAATATTTAAGTGAGAAGACCTAAGATATTTTAAAGCCAAATTTGACATGGAGGCCCTTACAAAAATAAATATGTGATCTTTCAAAGTCATAAATTAGTATTCTGGAAGATGCTCCAGACAGCAGGAATCAGAATAAATTGAGAAAAGAAATATTTTCTGCCAGTTGCAAGCAGTAAAATTGCCAAAAGTAGGGGAGCAGGGGAAGCTTTTAAAAAATAGAGATCATTGTGGAACCATACATCTGCTTAAAGCAAACCAGATTACAATTATTATTTTATTAGAGATTAGCTTTTGAAACATCTTGAATGTGAACACTTGAATTTGAACGACTAGGATCCTTTCTTATAGTCCCTGTGAATATGCCCCTCCCTTTGAAATAAATGAGTCATTTCTCTCTATTCTAATTTGTGGCTTCTCAGTATCAACTCGCTTTTCAGTTGCACCATATGAAGGTGGAGAAAATGTCACTGACCTAAAGAATCTAAATTGTAAGGGGTGAAATGCAGCATTTGTGAGGGCTCAGGTATGAGACAAAAAAATCCTGGCAGTTATCTTATTTTTCATGAAGAAACCAGAGCTGAGCGTTGCCAAGCAGACAACTATGAGCTCACTGGTCTGAAATAATTACTCATTGAGACTTTTCCCCAGGACAGAACTAATGGATTTATGCAGGAAACATAACTTGAATATTGGTTTATGGGGCTTTTCTTTTTAAATCAGTAATCAGTACCCTTTGTACTTGGGCCTCACAAAGTTTTCGGTTACATTAATTGACAAAGTAGGAGATTAAAAAGAAAATAAATATTCAACCAAAGCAGATTGTTTTTAATTCACATTCTTTATGTTTGGTGATCTCATTCCTGACTTATGAGATAAAGAAGTCAAAGCCTCCAACAATTGAAACTGACCGAAGAGTTGTTAAGGACTTAACATCCCACAGTTGAAACTCAGAAATTAAGTGTAAACTGAAGGAAACCCAAAACAAATTGCTTTGTTTAGCCCAGAGCCAATCTGAGAAATGTTCTTTTTAATCAAGATGAGATGTACTATGATGTCAACTAAGGGACCAGGGATATCAAAAGTGGACTGTGTTCAAATGATTTCTGTGGAAAGATGGAGAGTGAGATCTAGAACATTGATCTACATTTTTGCAAATTTTTGCTTCATGCCTAAAGAAAACAAATCAAAGTACAGCAAATAATTCACCTAAAACTCAGTGATGTAATGTTAGCAGGTCCTTTCAACACCCCGAACCTATGCTGTAAGAGATGAATGCAGATCTGATGATGTCCAGCACTCACTTGTTTTTTAGACTCTTTGGATGGCTGTGTAAAATGTCCTCATTTATTGTAAGAATTGCATGTTTTGTTTAGTTTTATTTTGTTATTTTCATGTAAAGCACTTTAATTTTTTATGAGTACTGGCCCTCTGAATCCTGTTAGTGGATGGCATTTCCACTGATGACAACAGAGGGGACAAAAAGTCTTTTGAGAATATTCCACTGCGAAATTAGGATGCAGAGGATGCTAAAGTAAGGAATTTGCTGACATTTTAATTTACAGACCTTTGACAACACTCAAAGGCTAGTAGTACAAATAATACTCATTTCCACTAATTAGTGGCACTTCAGCTGTGTAGTTAAATGGATCCATAAGAATTAAAATAAAAACATGTTCTACGTTTGTTGATGATATTGTAAACTGACCATATTTCCCCCAAGAAGAAGCTCAAAGAAGAATGGAGCGTCATTCAGAAGGCAAAACGGACATCTGTCCAAAATAGACTAGCTATACCAGCCTTCTTGGCTCTCCTTCAACAAGTGAAATCTTTTCTTAGAAAAGCGACATGGGTGGCTCAGTCGTTAACCATCTGCCTTCGGCTCAGGTCATGATCCCAGGGTCCTGGGATCGAGCCCCACATCGGGCTCCCTGCTCTTAGGGAAGCCTGTTTCTCCCTCTCCCACTCCCCCTGCTTGTGTCCCCTCTCTCGCTGTCTCTCTCTCTGTCCAACAAATAAATAAAATCCTTTAAAAAAAAGAAAGAAACCTGACTTGTTCCCTTTCTCTCCTCTCCACCATCTTGACAAGGTAGCTCCCCATTATTCAGAACTCAGCTCAAATATCACCTTCCCCAAAAGCGCTTCTCACCACCTTATATATGAAGTACTCTCCTATCCAAGTCTTCACATATACCCCATTACCCTGTTTTACTTTCTCCTTAACACCTATCTTTTGAAATCATCTTACTTCTTTATGTACTTGTTTATCATCACCATCCCCCAGTACAACACAAGCTCCACAGGAGCAGGGTCTCTATCTGCACACCCAGCACTTTCAACAATGATGTTCATTGTGTTCTTAGACTGTGTGGGTCAGGAGTTTATGACATTCTTGCTTGGAGTCTCTCAGGAGCTCCTACTTAGATGTCATCTGAAAGCCCGACTGGGCTGGAAGATCCACTTCCTAGGTAGATCACTCACATGGCAGCAAGGTGGTGCTGGCTTAGCTCCTCCTCACATGGGCTTCTCCTTGGGACTCCTTCAGAGTCCTCATGGCATGGAGCAAGCAATCCATGAGACCATGGCAGAAAAGGCAACGACTTTTATGATTGGTCCTTGAAAGTCACACACTCACTGCCATCTATACTTTTGGTCACATGGTTCAGCATGGGAGAAGACTACTGAAGGGTTGACCACCAGGAGGCAAGGATCATTTGGGGCCATCATGGAGCTTGGTTACCATCCTGCTGATTACAGTTTACTATTAAAAAAAACCCAGGCCTTTAGGAGTGCCTGGGTGGCCCAGTCGGTTAAGCATCTGCCTTCAGCTCAGGTCATGATCCCAGGGTCCTGGGATCAAGTCCCACGTTGGGCTCCCTGCTCAGCAGGGATTCTGCTTCTCTCTCTCCTTCTGCCCCTCCTCCCCACTCCTGCTCATTCTCTCTCTCACCCTCTCTCTCAAAAAAATAAAATCTTAAAAAAAAAAAGCAGGCTTTTAAGGTAAGGCAAGAAAATATCCATGCACCTCATGGATATGCACCTCATTTTCACTTAAGACTTCAATTTTAAAAATACTTTTAAAGACACAATCACAGTTTTCTACTTTTCTATGGAGCCTGAAGAAAACATGAATTTCTTCTCAGTGACAGAATTAAATGAAAAGAATCATAAAATAACAACTGTTGTCCCTCTCACTTTTCGTTTCACAACAGGTTACTGGGTTTTTGTTTTACTGTCTATTTAGTTGTGGATGTGCAGCACTCAAGCTCTTTGAAATATAAAAGCAAGAGGAAGGCCAAGTTCAAATTAAGCTGGGAAGAGTTCAAACAAATCTTTGGAAGCAGGGTCCCCAGACAGGATCTGCAGCCCATGTCTCTTCTGATACAATGACATATACGATTCTTCTACCAAAAATGAGCTCACTGGTTAAGAGCTGATTGTCCAGGGGTCTGGAAACCATAGTGTATTATTTTACCACCCAGGGTGAAATTAACTATAGACTGTAGCCATGTGTAACCTTGGTCTTTTCAGGGATCAAAGGCCAAGGAAGGCAAACAATATTTTTTTAAAGTTGCTCAAAACAAGAATAAACCTGTCTGGATTCTGTAAAGTCCTAATCATTTTTTTACAGGGTGATATGAAGAAGAGCTTCTCCTAATTATTTCAGATAAGATACCTGGGTTTCTAGTACTGCCAACTCTATCCATAAATAAACAAGAGCAATCCATCAATAAATTAACAAAAACTTACCTAGAAAAATGCCTCTTTGAAAAAATAAAAAGGAAAGAACTGGAAAAGAGAAAATAGAACAAAATTCACCACATGAGTAAGAGTAGGAGTAAAAGCGGTGAGGTTTAATTAGAATGAGAACTCCAAAAATCTGCTACAGAGAAATGGTTTCAGAAGGCGAAACCCAGACTATGGTTTATTTATCTTCTTCTCCTTGGACATGCAAAAGATCAAGTGTTCCCTTTAGGGAAACTATTTGCTTTCTAGTTCAAGCTACAGAATGTCAGTGCAATTTACTTTCTAAAACTTGACGGCTGATATACAGATCAGTGGAAGCCACCAAATCTCAGATACCTTATTACATAGAGGAGAGGAAAAGCTTCAAAATCCACCTGACTTCAGGGCAGAAATTGTTTGACCCTCTGTCCCTTAAAAGCACATTTACTGTTATATCAGAAGAAAAGCTCATTAGGGCATTTTATGCTACCAGGCCTGAGCCCCAGTGTTAACTAAGGCATCCTAGGAGAGACGTGTCTACTTCAGAGGCTCAAGACATCTGGCGCTGGATTGTAGGGAACCAAGGCAGCTAGCTAGTAGCCAAAATCAGAGAAAGATGACAGAGGCAGCCAAAGAGCTGCGCTTTATTAAGATAATTCTGATCCAGTGGAAGGCTTTGCTTTTTTATTTGCTGGTTACAGCTCTGAAAAGAGTTCGATTTTAGAAACTGAACCCCAAGAATGTTAAGTCGAAGAATCACCAATGGGAAGGCTCTTTGGGGAAAAAAAAATTGTTGCCTTCTTGGTTTTATCTTTCTGTAGCACATACATTCAAAATCAGGAGACAAGGGATTCCGTCTCCCCTGTGTCCACTCCCCTCACTTATTCTGGGGCCCCTACACTCTAGCAATGGCAGGGAAGGACACGGCCCCACCCAGCTTCACATTACAGGCGCCTTTCCCTGGGCACTCATTTTCCTGGCCTCGCAAGGCATCAATTCAGACCAATCTTCAGCATCTCTACCATATAAGGACACCACTGTGCCGTAAAGCCTCTCCCTGGGGAAGAGCTAACACTTCCGTGCAATAATCCAGGAGCCTGGTGAAACTTGGCCTCCAACGGCAGGTTCTCCCAATGTCCAAATTGTTCATGCAAGTTACTTTCCTCACATGACAGATGGAGTAAAACACACAGATCCGGAGGCTGGCCAGAAGCTTCTGCAAAAATAAACATATATTGTTTCCCATCACGACGGCAAACGTCAAACTCCCATTTTTGCCTTTTCCAAAACCCAGGGGGACTTCTAGGGCAGACTTACACTTACTTGTTTTTGCAGGGATGAGGAAAGTCAAGTTTAATGAACCATTTGCTATATGGATACTCGTACCACAAATACTCCACCCCAAGCATCCACGGCACTGATTTTCCCAGTCTTCAGATTAGGAACGATCTCTTCTGACATAATTTTCTGGGTTCCTTTCCTTCTCATCACAGCCTTTATTTTGGCTGTTGTTCATAAAGAGATGATATTTTCTTTCAAATTAAAGGTTATATTAGTCAATGCTCTCATGAGAGAGATTTTAAGGAATTGGCTCACAATTCCCAGCAATTGTGGAGATTGGCAAGTTCAAAGTCCGTGTGGTGGGCCAGCAGGCTGGAGATTCAGGGAGGAGATGACGTTGCAGTTCAAGTCCAAAGTCAGTTTAATAGCAAGCAAAATTCCTTCTTGGTCGAGGTAGTCAGTCTTTTGTTCTAGTCATACCTTCAACTGATTGGATGAGGTCCACCCACATTATGGAAGGCAACTGAAAAGCAACTTTTACACAAAGTTCACCGATTTAAACATAAATCTCATCTAAAAACAGCCTCTTGGAAACATCCAGAATAACATCTGACCACCTATCCGGGCACCCTGGCCCAGCCAAGTTGACATATAAAATTAGCCATCACAAAGGACAAACATTTTTTTTTTTAATTTTATAATTTCATGTAGCGATGAACCATTAGTCTGTGTACCAAGGATATGAGACATGGATAAGTCAAAACTACTGAATAAGTAAAATAAAAGTACAAATAAAGAGATGAAGGCCCAAGTGGCATCCCCAATAATTCGGCAACAGAGGAAGTTACTTCATTTTACGTGGTGTCAGTGGTAGAACTACAAATACTGAGCATGCTGTGGCTAGAAAAGCTTTTCAAGATCAAGCTATCCAGCACTTATTGTATCGATGAAGAGACCAACGCAAGACAAAGAATTCAAGAAAATCTGAAAATATGGCAGAGCAGGGCACAGAGGGCACAAAAGAGCCAGAATACCTTCCAACTTGTTTTCTGAGCTGAGATACAAATTACTCTCTGTTGTCTAAACACAGAACTCTTGGGCGGCACAGACAGAGACGCAGCTCATGGGTGTGCTGGTGGATTGTACCACACTGACCTGCTATCCAAAGCTGGCCTCAGTATATCCAACATATAGATAATCCCATCACGGATAACTGAGAGTCCAATTACTGTCTTTATTTTGATAAGATGCACGGGAAAGTAAAGGTTTGGCCTTTACCATGCCAACATCAGCGAAGACTGACCAGTGAGCTGGGGCTTCCATGCTCCCCGGAGGGACCCTTAATAATCTGACTTTCATGGGGAAGGGGAGTCCAGTCAATCTTGGTGAGTTACTATCCTTTCCTCTTCAAATGCCAGCACTTCTCCTTCAGTTCACCAGGATTGGCACAGGCCTCAGGAAAAGCTATTAAGATTCAGCACCATTACTGAAGCAGCGTGGCAGAATCTATTCTTCTTTGGGAGACAGAAGACTGGCCCAGAAGTGGGGCTGAACCTTCAGGCACCTGCTGGCGCTGCTGCAATCTAATGCCGAAGAAATGAGGATCCAGTGTGTCTTTGATGCCCAGACGAGGCTTTGAAGCTGAGTCAAGACCACAGGACAAAGGCGGCACTGTTTATGCAAATCGAGAAACAAAAGAAGCAAAGATCCAAAGCCATTAAAAGTAGCATCAGAAATTCAATACCCAGAGATGATTAGAAGCTCTGCACCAGTATGAAACAGAATGCCTAAAAGCAAGGCCGGCCAACACACCAAAACACATACTGCAGGAAGGAATCCTGAGTGGCCGGAGCTTGGCAAGATGCACTTAGAAGCCTTGATATATGCAGCTCCCTTAGCCACGGGGCAGCATCTGTGCACCACGGGCAGGAAGCCCTGGGCTGCGGCTGTCTCCGCACCTGGTGCACGCAGTCCCTTCGTGAGAAGCTCCGGTACGTGCCCCCGCAAAGCCAGCCCTCTTGTTGCCATCCCTTAACAATTCGGTCATCCCTATACCTGTCTTCTGCCAGAGACCACATTCTCAGTGAACACCTTTGGGCACACTATACAATAGGGTGAAATACAATGAGCTTTTTAGAAGAAGTAGATTTTTTCTTTTTAGGTCACTCCAAAAAGATCTGAGCTTAGGCAGAGGGTCCCGGAAACATCAATCGTGCAGAGTTACGATTCGTGAATGTTCTCCGGATATGGTCACCCCCATGAAGGGCATACTACTGTCAGATCGGGCAGGCACTCCAGAGAACATCTCATCCAAAGTTCTCAAGCCTGGCAGCACAGTTGTGCCCCTTGGGAAGTTCTTAAAATATGTCACTTGCCCTGATCCTACCGCAGAAATTCAGACTTGAATGGTCTGGGGGCGGGGGGCCTGCATCAGTGTCTTTCCAAACCTCATCAAATGATTCAAATAAGCAGCCACATTTGAGAAGCACAACTCTAGCATGTTCCTCTTTTGTTACAGGAGAGGAAACTGAGGCCCAGAGAGAATAAAGAGCTTGTACAAAATGACACAGCATAGGCAATGCCTCCAGCCCTTTCATGAGACAACACAAAGAACAAAAGGATGATATTTGCACACCGTGGGGAAAAATGGATGCAGCTGCTCTTGGCTAGGGGCAACTGTCCCGGAGACACCCAGGTACACCAGGCCACACCTTCCTCCCCAGATGACTGTTATTTCTCAGTGGGAGGCACTAAACGATAGAACACAGCTCACATCCTTGGGAAGAAAAAGGACTAAAAGAGAAAATGGATGCATAATTTGAGAACTTTTACTATGGAATATTTCACAGACCTGTCACCAAAAGAACACAGTAAAATTAGGATGTGGAACAGCAAGAGATTCAGCAACTGAGTTGTGATCTATCCCAGAGAAGGCTGCCTGTGCGTGCACTTGAAGTAATACAACTATACCAAGTTAGAACATAACTTGGCGTAGCAGCAACCAACTCAGAACAATCCTTTGTACAGCAGACTAGAACGGTGTGAATTCCCAAACAGTTAAATTTTTATTTCATAAGTAGTGAAGACCCGGGGCTTAGGGACTTTATACTATCATATAATTAAGGCCGAACTGCCAACTACTAGAAGCAGGCTAATTTAATAGACTGTTTATATTTTTCACAAATGAAGGGAGGAGGTTTTCATGACATGCCAAAGAGAAAATCAAAGGTAAGAAAATTAATTACAAGCAACAAAGGAACCAAGCCTCGGGAATATGAGGACACTTTGAAGTGGTTCAAATGACCACTTTTTATTTAAAAGAAACACACTGATTTGATTTCCCTCCGCTCTCTTAAGAGATGGTCATCACTAGATGTCTTTTCTTCTATGAAACTAAATGCTTGATGAGCTCAAGATGTGAGATACACTGAACAAAGAGAAGGGTTTGAAGGAGTGTCATTTTATACTGAGCCCCAGTGCAAGGCACTCCATAGAGTGGGCAGCATGGGGCACCACCTTTAAAGCACAAAACAAAACATAACTTGTTTAAAAACAGCCACTGTTGGAAGGAGGGAGAACACATGCACTTGACTCAGTAAAAAACACAAAGGATGCATACCTGGCAGATGCTCTCCTTTGTAATCCTGTACCTTACTACTTCTCTTAATAAGAAAACCCTTTGGCCTTCTTGATTGCTTAAGCATCTGGATCCCGAGTTTTGAAGAGCCCACAGTATGTCAACTTTCCGAGTTCTGAAAATCCGATGGCCTGTACCTTAGATGGATACACAGTCTTCAGTCCTTTCCTGAGGGTCCCCCACTCCTCCCAGGGTTTTCTGGGAGGTCAGCTCTTATAATTCCTAAACCCACAGGTGTATCCAAATCATTTATATACATGTTTAAGATACAAATTCCCAGGCTATTCCCACAGGCCATCTGATTGAATGTGGTTGAAAAGGAGCCCAGAAGTCCATGTAACCAATAAATGTCCTAGGTGTTGTGGCCCTGAACTAGTATTTAGGAACCACTAGTTGAAGCCCAGCAGCCTTAAACCAAAAGGTCCGCAGAACAGTGATGAGGGCCATGTCCACTCATGGCCAATGAACTTGACCAATGGGGGTGAGTCACTTTTAGGCCACCTCAACTACTAATTTCAACACGATCACCTGGATTCAACCACATAGACAATCGGTGATGGCCAAATAAATAAAAGAATGTGCATAATATTTTTTAGTCCATTGCTTTAAAAATTCATAGTTTATCTCAATAAAGAAGAATTTCTAGGATGGAAATCAATGTGCCCAATTCATCTTAAAGTCTAGGAAGACTGAGAAAAGGCAGAAAGATTTATAATTTTCTAAAATATTTTAGTATGCTGGCTGTCTCAAGCCTTCCATGGCAACTCCATGGAATCCATCTGAAACCCCAGACACGGTCTGACTGTCTGAATGCTCCCCCCGCCCCCCTCCCCCCCCCCCCCCCCGCCCCACCGCTTACCCCATGCTTCCAGCTGAGGGAATGCCATAATGTGCGGGCTGCATTAAGCTTACTGCTCAATGGTGTGATGATGACATGAAAAATCCTGATTCCACTTGGCAGTAACTTTCCACTATCTTGGCGGGTCTCAACCATAGTCACTGTGGTGTGTGGAGCTTGAACAGATTATGGGGCTGGCTGGAAACCAAGAAACTAAAAAGCAGTCCAGTGGTCTAGCAAGGGACTCTGTGTTGGGAAAGCCACAGCCCCAGAAGTCCACATTTCTCACAGATATCCCAGGAATTTAAGTTCCAGTCTTAGTTTCCAGAAAATTTTGCCTTTCCCGAGACCCTGAAAAGCAGCAGTTTCTCACTTAACATGACTTTTTAGGGAAAATGCCAATCAATGTACCTTCATTATATCCCCTTTCTCAGAATCATCTCTAGTCCTACGAGAATAGAAAGCTTGCTATAGCCCACTCCCCTCCCCACCTCCAAAATATACACGATCACTCTTTGAGAAAGAATGGGGAATGGAAAAAAAGAGTGCTACTTCCCTGTTGTCTAAAATGTAGGCACTTTTAGCTACCTGTCTTGGTGTTCTTGGGCTTTACTGCTGTCTTTGTCTGTTCTAACAGACTTAAGCTGCTATAAGAACATACCACAGACTGGGTGGCTTATAAACAATAGGTTTTTCACTGCTCTGGGAGCTACAAGTCCAAGATGAGGATACCAGCATGGTCAGGTTCTGGTGAAGACCCTCTTTCAGGATGCAGTCTTCTCTCTGTGTCCTCACATGGTAGAAGGGTAAGGAATCTCTCTGGAGCCTCTTGTTCCAAGGGCACTAATCCCATTCATGAGAGCTCCACCGATATGACTTATGCACCTCCCAAAGGCCCCACTTCCTAATACCATCATCTTTGGGGGTTAGGATTTCAACACATGAATTTTGAGCCAGGACAGGGGGGAGGGGCACAAACATTGGGACCACAGCAACAGCCAAAGTGGTGAAAGTTGCCACTGACAAGCCTGACAAGTCCTTCAATAGACATTTAAGTACTTCAACCTAGAGGGTAAAGAATTCTTCCAATGCAGCCAATTTATCACTTAAAGCAGGTACTCATGAGAATGCTTTAACAGCAGACCCAACCCCACACTCGGCCCTCTGCCATATTCTTGGGGCATATGCAGTCCAGGATCATTACTTACATTATTATTTGTATTTCCAAAATGCACATCTTCTAATGGGTCTTGAAACATTAATCAGAAATGCTGAGGGGTGGAAGGGGTTACTTTTTATTATGTTTGCAGAGGAAGAAATCCCACCGGCTAAACCAACAAGTCAGGGACAGTCCTCAGCTTGATGAATTTGACAAACAACTAAAATAATAACAATTGTTGCTTCAGTTAAATGAGATGTGTTACGAAGTCCTAAGTTCAGCCCTGGCAGGATGTCATGAAGTTATTATTGGAAATCTAAGTCTGAAAAGATTACTGTATGGTGCTCCTAGAGAGGAAAAGAAATGCCCTCCAGACAGATCTAAGGTTTAATTCATGCAAGAGACTTGGCTAATGCCACCAACCACAAACGCTGCATTTTCAAGGATCTGAACGGCAGCATGTTCCAGTGAATTAATTACAGCCACTCTATTTATATTCTGCGTGGCTTTTCAATTATTACCTATAATAGGATTCTTTTTTACTTTTATGAACATTAACACACAGCTTTTCCACCAGCGGAATGGGGAGCTGAGGGGAAAGTAATATGATCTTTTACCACTGGGTCATTCACTGGCAGCTTGCCAAGCCTGCTCGTTCTAGAAAGCTCAAGTCTTAGGGCTCCTGAAGCATCTGAGCAAGGGTCACCACCCAAATTTCTACAAGGGCCAGGCAAGCCACGTCAAAGAGCCAGACAGTGGGGGGTAATCATAACTGCACAGAGGATGGGCCTGATGGGGATATGACTGCTGGACAAAGGCCAAGGGACAGTGGCTAGGCGGCCCCAACAATCACTGTTGTGTACAAATTCAGGCCTGGCGAGGCAGCTGCTGGTTACACAGTTTTGTTCAGTTTGTAAAAAGTTATCCAGTTACACATTTATGATATAAGCACTTTTGGGATGCATATTATACTTCATTTAAAAAGTGTTGTTTTGGGGCGCCTGGGTGGCTCAGTTGGTTAAGCGACTGCCTTCGGCTCAGGTCAGGATCCTGGAGTCCCTGGATCGAGTCCCGCATCGGGCTCCCTGCTCAGCAGGGAGCCTGCTTCTGCCTCTGACCCTCCCCCCTCTCATGTGCTCTCTGTCTCTCTCATTCTCTCTGTCTCAAAAAAAAAAAAAAAAAAAAAAAAAGTGTTGTTTTGTTTTTAAATGGGCTTAGGGCCAGATTTTCTAGGGGCCAGAGACACAAGGACAAGAGAACAGGATGAGTGTAATTAAGGAAGTGTTCAGAGTAACTACCTGAAACGGGTGTTGTGTTAAACTGGCTTTTACTGAGCCACCCAGGGCATGAGTATAGGTGGGCTGGCAGAGTTTTAAAAAGCTGGGATTAGAAACAGAGATTCTAAAACTTATGCAGAACAGGATATATAAAACACTCCTATTTGGGTTGACATTAAAAGAATATATGCACAGAAAGTTTCTAGAAGAATGTACGAGAAACTGTTAACATTGGTTGTCTCTGGCAGGTGGCATAGAGTAGATGGGAAATTTACTTTTTATCATGTTTCTAGTCATCCTGTTTGAATCTTTATTATAGGAGGGTATTATTATTTCAGTTGAAAAGAGAAAAAAATCAGGAAAGCTCTTAAAATAATTAAATCACTATTAAATAAATCTACAAGGCCCCTAAGGGATTTCAGAATTTTTTAAATCAGCAATTTTTGATATGTTCACAATGTAAGTGTAGTTAAATGAACAAGTCACTGCTTTGAGAATAATAAGTCAAGACATATACAATAGACACATGTTGTAATTCCTGATGAATAATAGCTATGATTTAAACACATACAGTGAACCGTCTTCAGCATTTGGTAACTGGGGAATAGGACAAACAACGATATTATAGGCTAATCAATTTTTTTAAAGATTATTTATTTGAGGAGGGAGGGGCTGAGGGAGAGGGAGAAAGAGAGTCTTAAGCAGACTCCACGTTGATCATAGAACCCCACTCAGGGCTCGATCCCATGACCCTGAGATCATGACCTGAGCCAAATCCAAGAGTCAGATACTTAGCTGACTGCACCACCCAGGCGCCCCTAATCAATTTTTTTCAGACATTATCTCAACTGTATACTCTATTGTTACATTATTTAAAGAAATGTGCAGAAACAAGCCTTAGAATAGTCCTACTATTGTCCCTATGTAAGCCTTATAATGGTTCTACTATACTGTGCTGAAGACTCGAAGTGCCCCAGAGTGATATGATCCATGTGTACACTTAAGTGTTGGAAAAAGGGCCCGGGCACAACCAGCAGCCTCCCTGGTTACAAAGCTTCCATTGTTCATTCCTACGACCACCAGAGACAGTCAAGGGAGAGGGCCACAAGAAGCCTGCTTATGTACCTGGAGCCACAAAGAAGCTCAGTGGTAGAATCACCTGGAGAAAGCCGCTGAAGACAAATCTGTAAAAACCAAATCCTGCTTAGAATAACTGGCATGTGCCTTTAAACCATGAGTTTTATTTGTTATAAAGTAATCAAGGGGACCCTGTGTGGCTCAGTCGGTTAAGCACCCAACTCTTGATTTCGGCTCAGGTCATGATCTCAGGGTCGTGAGATTGAGTCCTGCGTCGGGCTCCATGCTCAACGTGGAGTCTCCTTGAAATTCTCTTTCCTCTCCCTCTGCCACTCCCCCGACTTGTGCTAAATAAATAAATAAATAAATAAATAAATAAATAAATAAATAAAATCTAAAAAAAAATAATCAACATTAAACAGCCACACTGGGTTTAAAAATCTAGAAATCTGTTATCTCATCCCACGACTTATTCACTGTATAATATGCTAGGGGAAAATCCTTTAATTGCCCTATGTTTTGGTTTCCCCATCCGTGGACATCAATTAATAAAATAGAACCAGGGGAATTTAGGCATCCTTTTGTCGGTCATTTCAGTTTTTACCCAAAGGAAATACATAATTCTGAGGCCCAATCATGTTTTGAAATTGGAGGGTGGGGAGATGACTGATAGTTTTCTCCAACCATTTGGAAGAAGGTTGAGTTTAAAGGTCAACTAAGTCTAAGACCACTAATTAAAAAGGCTGAAAAACTGAAACTGTTTTACCAGTACGAACCCAAGATGCTGCAGCCACCGTGCCTATGAATAGTGCTGCCTTATTCATTTGCTACCAACAACACTTGATAAATTTCTTTCTTTTGCTATGTAGCTGTGATCATAGCAAGTGATCTGCATATTTATGTACAATTCGCATATTTAGTCTCACTCTGTACCTATGAAATCCACCAACATAAAGCTGAGTTCGGTAACTAGAAAGTGGCTAAGCTAAGTGATGAAATTATCAAGACAGCGGAAGGGAACCACTGAGTCCCTTGTGTCATTCAAGCAGAAGGGGCCATTCTTGTTTGGAAGAAACACTGGCACTCTTATCTTCCTAAGTTGGGTCAACTGACAGAAGCAAAAACTAGAACTAATTGGTCCTTTCTTGATCTTAAACAGGCCATCTGTACTCAGTATGGGACATTAACTGCTTGGGTCACATCCTTGCTCCACCATGCACTAGCCTTGTGACCTTAGGCAAGTTATTGAAATTCCTTGCGCCTCACTTGCCTTCTGTGTAAAGTGAGGAGAGTCATAGCATCTCTTGCCCAGGGTTGTTGTCAGGGTTAAATTAGTTATCAAAGTGTTTAGTTTTCACTAGTAAATGAATGTTAGTTTTCATTCTGCTAATAATTTGTTTTGTTGGAAAGAAGAGAGAGCGCCTTGTGAATATATTGTTTTGAAAATCTTCATTTGGAAAGAGAAAGGTGAAGGGGTTGGGTCAAAAGGAAAAGATGGATAGGAAAGAGCAACTATTGTCTATTTGTTAACATTTACATGAAAGACATAGTCCATACATTATTTCACTTGTTTAAAAACTTGTTAAAGGGGCACCTGGGTGGCTCAGTCGGTTAAGCAGCTGCCTTCGGCTTGGGTCATGATCCCGGGGTCCTGGGATCGAGCCCCGCATCGGGCTCCCTGCTCAGCGGAGAGCCTGCTTCTTCTTCTCCTTCAGCCTGCAGCTCTGCCTACTTGTGCTTTCTCTCTATCTCTCTGTCAAATAAATAAATAAAATCTTTAAAATATATGTATTAAAAAAAAAACTTGTTAAAAAAAAATCTTGGAGGAAGGTGTTATCATTGGTTATTTCCAGATGAAGAAGCTAGGCTTGGTGAGAGGTTCACTGATGTGCCCACAATCACACAGAAGATTCAAACCCTAGCATACCTGACTATAAGCTTGGATACGCCCCTCCTCAGTACTCCTAAACCACCAGGCTGGGAAAAAAAATAAGAAAAAGAAGGTGGAAAAGTGAAGAAAACAGACTAATGGGGAGAAAGGGACCAAAGTATCATCTAGTTTTTCACCAAGGAGCTGAAACTTCCACCCATAGGGATAACATAAGCATTGAATGTCAAGACTGTAATGATAAAATGTAACATTGTTCTTGCTGGTGCTGAAAACTATCAGCAGTAGTTTGAAACATTTTATAAACACACTTACATTAGTGTGTCTAGGTAAACATTACCAAAATGAGACTGGTTGAGCATCAAGAAGTGAGAATAATCCAAGGTAATCCCCCAAACACTGCAGCAATGAAGTAGTGTGCAAAATGTGGGGATCGACACCCCAGAACAAGCAGAAGCCCACCAATGTTAATGTCGATGTCAACAGAAAACCATCTCCTGATTTAGAAAGCCATACAGTGGTTCCCAGTGTAGTACTTTTCAAACCTCTACCAAATGTAATGTCAAAATCGTTGTATAATTACATGGCAGTTACTGCCTTATGATGGTACAGACTCTGAGTCCCCACTGTCTTCCCACAGCCTCCACGAGACAAACTGAATGCGTCTTTTGGGTCAAATGTTTTTCCTTGTGTCCTGCTCCATTTTTCATTATCATGGCAACTTGGCACTCCTCCCCTTAATCATAGGTTTGGGAAGGGGGGTGAGGTCAGCCTTCCCTCCGTCGCTAAGGCCACCGTTCATGGCTCCATTGAAGTAAAGTGCACCCACTGCAGCGCATATGCCACACGCCACATGCCAAACGGTTCTCTTCATCTCGGCACAGCAGTAATTCCCATCAACTCAGTGCAGGTTTTAATTAGAACACAAGGAACACTAGTTCCTTATCACCGTTATTATATTTGAAGGAAAACAATTTGCTTGATGGGGGTTTTGAGATCAGACAGGTAAATGTGACAGGTTTTCTCTTTGCCTGGTACAAAGTATCTCTAAAACATAAACTTTCCTTAATTCAATCCAATCCAAGTAAACTTAATGCTAACTGAGATAACTGTACTCAGTCTCTGACAGTCAAAGTTTTTGGGACAATTTATTGGTACTGACTGCAAATATGGTCCAGAACTTTCAATGGGCAAAAAAAATTACAGCAACAGGAAGTCTGAATGTGTTCTATGAACCACACCTCTCACTCATACAGGAAAGAAGTCTTATCAGATGTTCCTCTAGCCAGTGATAGAGGTAAGGAGATGAATGAGAAAGTTGGGTGTGCACAGAGCTCGGGAGATAAGATTAAATGGAAGCTAGCAACCCAGACTCTATACGCCACCTGGTTCTTTGTGTAAAGCTCTGGGTAGCTAACGCCATTTTTGACATTGACCATCTTTGACATTAGTGTATGCCGGGTTTGCCGAGTGGATACGAGTCAGTTTGGCATCTCAGAATGTTGAATAGAGCTTTAAACTGCAAGACTAAAAGGAAGTAACTGGCAGAAGCTCCTCAAAGCTGTAGCATTCTAATTGAGTTACCGCTTCCTCCTGGAGGGTAATATCCCATAACCTTCACAGCCAAATACTCGCCTAGTGTCAGTCTCAAAGTTAGCAGCTTCGGTGGTACAATGCAATGAGCTTGGAGATTTGCACTCAATAAACCTGCCACCTGCTTTATTGCCCTGACAGGAAACTGGTTAATGTCCCAGTGTCTTTTTTTCCCCCCTCACTGTTCCCTCTTCCTGGAACCCTCCTTACTTCCAAGGTTTTAGTGGATTCCTATTTGTCTTGCAAAACTGGGTTCCACTAAGTGTCAACTCTCCTCAAGAAGGCTTTCAAGACCACACAATCTGATCTAGAAGTCCTTTGTCACTCCCCTAAACCCTATGCATGCCATTCAGATCACCTTACACTGCCCAGTAAAAGGAGCCATATTTGTCTGTGAAAAGCCACACCTTACTCAACTTTTTTTCAGCTGGAACCTGGCATAGTGCCTCGATCTCACAAAAGCTGGTTATTAGGAGTGTGTGCTTGCAGAACCTCTCTGTGCCTCGGTTTTCTCATCTGTAAAAGGGTATGATCACAATACATACCTGATAGTGAATGTAAAGTGCTTAGAATAACTGTGGGCTCTTATTATTAAGTATTTGTGAAATTGATAAATAAGTGTAATCTTAAGTCAGTTACTTTATTTTTTTTAAAGATTTTATTTATTTATTTGACAGAGAGAGACAGCGGTAGAGGGAACACAAGCAGGGGGAATGGGAGCAGGAGAAGCAGGCTACCTGCTGAGCAGGGAGCCCAATGCAGGGTTCGATCCCAGGACCCTGGGATCATGACCTGAGCCAAAGGCAGACACTTAACAACTGAGCCACCCAGGCACCCTTAAGTCAGTTACTTTAGATACAATGTCTTCTTCTATAAAATGGAGATAAGTTTATTTCTTTACAGAATGGTAGTAAGGATCAAATGAGATGACATAGTTAATGAAAGTACTTTGAGAGCTGTAGAGGACCATTTTTAAACTGCCCTTTTTATTATTACCTAATAAATGATATAAGGTTTCTAAACCAGAATTCAAAGAAGAGTCTTTAGTGGCTAATGCAGTGGTTGCCCAAGGCCTATTCAAACCTTGGGTTTTTTCCTTAACTTTGCAACACTGGCCATAAGGGACAAGGTACAGTTACATGGACTATTAACAAGGTTAAGGGAAAATAGATCCCAAAACTCAATGAAGCATTGGAATACTAGCCATCTGAAAAGAACATCAACATCCACAAAATATGGAACATCCAGAGGACTTAGGATGCACTATCATTGCTGCTTGATTCTGGTATCACAGAATCCACGGAATTTAAGACCTGGAAAGAATTTTGGAAATCATTTCTTCCAATTCCTTCATTTTACTGATGAGGAAACTGATGTCTCTGGACCCCAAGCAACTGGCCCAAAGCCACATATCAAGCTAGTGACAAACCACTTGCCTCCTAATTTGTAGCCTATAGGTTTATATAAATTTTGTTTATATCATGTTGCCACCACTATTTTTGTAGGGTAGACTTTAGGGACAAACTTGAGTTCCAATTCCAGTTTTACCATTTATTAATTCTGTGACTTTAAGGGAGTTATTGAACTGATGGAAGTCGCAGTTGCTTCATTTGTAAAATAGGGATCCTCATCTCCCTTTTAAAAATTCACCCCATGCTAGAAGAGAGGAATGTCTGTACATCAGGTAGCAAAAACTGTGCCCCTCCTAACCTGCTTCAGCCTTCACTAACTTCCTATAGTAACTTAAAACCAAACAATGTTCTTTAAAACCAAACAGTGCATAAAGACCAAGACCATATTGTAAAACATCTCTCTTGAAGAAAGCATCTAAGAACTGACATTCGCGAAATTTTCTTTGGTATCGAAGTGGTTAAAAAAAATCCTTCTTCCTTCTGGTTTAAAACCTGGCTGCACCCGTTCTCCCTTTCCACACACCGTGCCCTTCTCCGTGGCAGCCGTCACGTATAACAGGGTAATAGTAAAGCAGTGTATAGCACAGCACTGCACTGTATCTCATGTTTGCTTTCTCACCTCCGCACCTCTCCCACCAGGTACCGTCAGGCTGCCAATTCCAGCTACTGCTTTATCCTCCCTTCTCTCTTTCTGCCCAGCCGCAGCTTTAAGGATGTGTCTTGTCTGAGGATGGCTCCCCTTATCAACGCAAGACAGAAACTGCTCCGGACTGACCTGGGCTCTGTCTTCCTCGGAGGACCAGAGTCCTCTTGTGCACGTTCCCGGCTGCCTGTCTCCCGAGGCCAGCGTCCACCTCCTCCTCCTCCGCAGGCCTTTTAGCCGGGCTCCCCTGACTACCAACGTCTCGCCCTCTGATGCCCGCGTTTCTAAAAGGTGCGAGACTAGACCGAGTTCTAAAAGTTGGTGCGGGCAGCCATTCGCACTGATGTCCTAGCCCTCCCCGCAACGAACACAGTACCAGGCGCAGGGCTCTATCCCGGGGCCACAAAACCGTCTGCCTTCTCCAAGGCAGCTCCGTGCCCAGGACACAGTACCCCCAGGGCACCCCGCGTGGTTCGCAGCTGCGGCGAGGAACGAGCCCCAGGAGGATGCACAGGCGCGGACAGCCCGGAGCAGGCGGAGACGACAGGGCCCAGCGTGGCGGCGCGGTTGGGAAGACACCGTGGGCCCGACCTAACCTCGAACTCTGAGTCCATATCCCCTCTCCACCCCCGGCCCCCACCCCACCGTCCCCGGGAGAGCCAGGAGCCACTGTTCTAGCCTCTGAGGTGAAAGAGCAGGAGCCGGACACCGGGAAGCCAGGGCGGCTCACTGTCCTCCACCTAGCTACTCCGGAGCCCCCCTGCCAGCCACAGTGAGTCTTCCCGCCGCGTCTGGACGCCTAGGCGGCGATGGGCACCCCATTCCCTCTCCCCAGGACTAGGGTACGAGGCGGGAAAAAGGAAACCTCGCGAGTTGGAAGGGGACGCCGCTAGACCTCTTGCGGGGTGCCCACAAGCCTCTGTCGGGGAAAGGGACGAGGCCACCCCGATCCACACCCCCACGCACACCCCGGAGCTCGGGGCGGGCTGGCCGTCCCCACTGGCACCCCAGGCGCACCCAGCCCCACGCGTCCTTCCCCAACACCACCTCCGGATCTCATCCGCCCCGGAGCGGCGCGGGCTGCCGGGGGTGTGCGCACCGCGCTCGGCGCGTGCCCCACGCTCGGGGGCCCGGCGGCCGCAGCTTCGCGCGCTCACCAGATGGCCATCCTGCTCTTGGGGTAGTCCAGCCGCTCCAGGCAGCCGAGGAAGTGAGGCAGCGCGTGCGCAGCGTTGCGGGCGAGGATGGCCACTAGCACCGTGGGTCTCTGCACCGGCGACTCGGGGAAGACCTCCGGCTCCTCTTCGTCCTGCTCCAAGTCGGGCTCCGCTCCAAAGCGCGCCCGGCAGCCGCGGCGGAGCAGAGCGGCAGACAGGAGCAGCAGCGAGCAGGCGAGGGTGGCGGCGCGGCGCGCAGCCATGTTCGCGGCCGCGGCGCGCGGCGGGAGACTGGCGGCCCGAGGGCGCGGAGGCGGGCTGCGAGGGCCGCACGGGGGACGCGGCTGCCCCGGCCGGCAGGCGCGCGCACACTGGCACCGGGCCCTGCAGCCCGGGAGCCTCCCGCCGCCGCCGCCGCACTGCCCAGGCCCTGACGCGGGGGCGCACCGAGGACCTGCCGCCGCCGAGCTTGCCTGGGGCTCCGGCTCGCGGACAGCCGCGCGCGTGTGTGTGTGTGTGTGTGTGTGTGTTGGCGGGGGGGCGGGGGGCTGTCCGTCCCGAGTCCCGCGGAAAGTTCCTCTAGTCCAGGCTCAGCTCGTACAGCTGAGGTCTGTGGCTTCCCCCGGAGCCGTGAGGTGTGGCCGTCGCTGCCAATGGGCGTGTGAGTGTGTGAGTGTGTGTGTGTGTGTACATAACGGTGCAACTCTGAGAAAATTTATTCTGCTTTTGCAAACCGCAGTCTAAAGTCCTTCACAGTGATGCAATGTATCCAGTTTTGCATAATGCACCTATTGACTAGACGGGTAGAGTTCTAAAATGGAAAGTCACCCAGCTATCCATTACCACGGTAAACATTTTTTTAAAAACTTCCATAATGGCAGAGTGTGCATTTCCCTATACACTCAGTTTCTCTTGAAGTTCATCCTTGACTGAGTAGAACTCATTACACCAAGCTTGGAGACTTGGAGATTTTTTTTTTTTTTTAAGATTATTTATTTATTTATTTGACAGAGAAAGACACAGCGAGAGAGGGAACACAAGCAGGGGGAGTGGGAGAGGAGGGAGAAGCAGGCTCCCCGCTGAGCAGGGAGCCTGATGTGGGACTCAATCCCAGGACCCTGGGATCATGACCTGAGCTGAAGGCAGACGCTTAACGACTGAGCCACCCAGGTGCCCCGAGACTTGGAGAATTTGAAAGATAGACTGAACCCTTGCAATTAAAGGGAAGCCCCTGATGGGACATTGTTCTGAAGCCTTACTCCTCTCCCTTTCCCCGCTAAGGTCCTGAGCTTCCTGACAGGATGGCATAAAAGACAAGTTTCATCTAAATGGTTTTATTTTTCCTTAATGACCCAAACTAACAAAGAGTAACAAATACAGGGAAAACTCATAGGTGTTGGAGTAGGAGAGAGAGAGAGATAAGGAAGAAGAGAAGAAGGGCTGAAGGAAGAACACAATTAGCACATAAAATGAAATTGCTAGGATACACTGCCACAGGCTATTTACTCTTGAACATAACATAGGAAAGCTAGGAATGAAATCTGGAGTTCCTTCTTTGTGGGGTTGTGTAGCCTTTGATCTATCTATGTACAGGATGGGTTGGTACCACTGCACATTCATGACCTCCAACCCCAACTTGCCCTCAGCCCTGTCCCACAGATTTTTACTTCTTGTGTCCCTCCTTCTCTGCAACTATTAGAAGTCTTCATCACTCTCCTCCCACCCCCTCACCTCCTCAGAAGAATATCACCTCCTTTACTGAACTCCCTCAACAGCCTTGTCTCTAATATCCCTACCAGTGCCGTCCTTACTTTCAGGCGCCTATTCCTAACAGAGCTTTTGACCCAATCCTCTCCATTCTTGTCCATGACTCTGCTTTGCTCCATCATTTATCTTTACTCTTTACCAAATCTACAACTGATCCCTCTCCACCAGCTCCTCCCCCTCAAGCTAAAAACTTAGTCCTCTCCTATCCTTGAATAAAAAAAATTTGTTGTTTTAATCCTGTATCTCCTTCTAGCAATCCCCTGTCTTGGCCAAGCTCCTTCAAAAAGCTTTATCTACTTCTTCATCTCCCACCTCTCCTCCTTCTTCACAGAGGCTGTTCGGGCAAAGCCACAGATGACCTCAGCGTTGGAAGATTCAGTGACCTCTCTTCAGTTCTCACCTTCCTGAACCTGTTTCTGCTTGTTTGCACTCCTTCACCAGGTGCCCCTTCACAATGTGTTACTCTTCTAGCACCATATGGTCTCCCAGCATAACTGCATCTTCCGAATCTACGTCTTCTGCTCTAACCTCTTCTCTGACATTTAAACTTTTATATCCAGTGGCCTACACACCTTTCCTTCTCCTCCATCCTCCTTTGGAAACTGCCATTGCTATCCCGCATATAGGCCACAGGGACTGTTGGACAGTGCCCCTTCCCTGGAGTGAGATGGGATTGATGGACAGTTGCTGGCATTCCTGGAGCTTAGTATTGCTGGCTGTATTCAGTTTTCTGAACTTGCTGATTACAAAGTTTTCTGAAACCTTGCTGATTACAAAAAGAACCTGTTAATTAGTTATGGCGTGGCAAAGAAAATGAGATTTTCCCTGATTGTGGCAGATTTGTAAAATACACATTCATAGAATGTGTATTTTATTAATCATAAGAACAGATAAAATATGGAAACAGTAGTTTATATGTGTGAAATGTAGTGTAGATTTAATTAGTCTGCAGACAAAGCTTGGTGCAGAAGTAGATTCCACAACAGATTACACAAACGTGGCAAAACTCTATTACCCATTGGGCTAACTAATGAATTCAGTAAAATTACAAGATACAAAAGCAATATGCAAAAATAAGTCGCCTTTGTATACATTAACAACAAACTACCTGAAAAAAATAAAATAATCCAATTTTCAGCGGCATCAAAAACAACAAAATATTTGGGAATAAATTTAACGAAGGAAGTGAAAGATCTGTACATTGAAAACTATTGATGAAAGAAATTGAAGATGACAAAAATAAATGGAAATATATCCCATGTTCATGGATTGGAAGACTTTAATATTGTTAAAATGTCCATACTAATCAAAACCATCTATAGATTCTACGCTATTCCTATCAAGATTCTAGTGGCAATTTTAGAGAAAAAGAAAAAAAATCCTAAAATTCATATGGAACAACAAAAGACCCTGAATAACCAAAATAATCTTGAGAAAGAACAAAGATGGAGGCATCACACTTCCTAGTTTCAAACTATATTACAAAGGTATAATAGTTAAAAGAATAAAGTACTGGCATAAAAGACATAGAGACCAATAGAACAGAATTGAGAGCCCAGAAATAAATCCATGTATATTCAACTAGTATTTGACAAGGGAGCCATGAATGCTCAATGGAAAAAGATCACCTCTTCAATAAATGGTATTGGGAAAACTAGATATTTGCACACAAAAGAATGAAACTGGACCCTTACACCACTTGAAAAATTAACTTGAAACAAGTTGAAGACTTAAATGTAAGATCTGGAACTGTATAATTCCTACAAGAAAATACAGGAGAAAGCTCCTTGACATTGGTCTTAGTAATGGTTTTTTTCCATATAATACCAAAGGCACAAGCAACAAAAGGAAAAATAAACGAGTGGGACTACCTTAAATTAAAATGCCTCTATACTGCAAAAGAAATGATCAACAAGATGAAAGACAACCTGTGGAATGGAGAAAATGTTTCCAAACCATATATCTGATAAGGGGGTTAATATCCAAAATACACAAGGAACTCATGCAACTCAATAGTACACAAATAATCCTATTTTTAAATGGGCAAAGACCTGAATAGACATTTTCCCAAAGAAGATATACAAATGGCCGACAGGTACATGAAAATGTGCTCAGCATCATCAGGGAAATCATCAGGGAAATGCAAATCAAAACCACAATGACATATCACCTCACACCTATTAAATATGTGTGTTACAACATATTTAAATATGTTGTATTTAAAATAATAATAGGTAACAAATGCTGTCAAGGATGTGGAGAAAAGGAAACACTTTGTACACTGTTGGTGGGAATGTAAATTGAGATAGCCATTATGGAAAACAGTATGGAGATTTCTCAAAAAATTAAAAGTAGATCATATGATCCAGTGCTTCCACTTCTGGTTTTAGATGTGAAGGAAATGAAATGGCAGTCTCAAAAACATACCTGCATCCACATGTTCATTGCAGCATTATCTATAGGAGCCAAGACACGAAATCCTAAGTGTCTGTTGGTGGATGAATGGATAAAGAAAATGCGGCATATATATGTATGTATATATATATATATATGCATGAAATATACATATATAAAGAGAAGGAAATCCCTTCATTTGTGACAACATGGGTGAACTTTGAGGGCATTATGCTAAGAGAAATAAATCAAACAGAGAAATCTGTTATATAGTTATATGGGGAATCTAAAAAAGCCAAACTCACAGAAACAGAGAGTAGAATGGTGGTTGCCAGGATTGGGGGATTTGGGGGGGGAATGGGTGAGGGTGGTCAAAGGGTACAACCTTCTGTTTATAAGATGAATAAGTTCTGGGGATGTAATGTACAACATGGTGACTATAGTTAAGAATACCATATTATAGGGCGCCTGGGTGGCTCAGTTGGTTAAGCGACTGCCTTCGGCTCAGGTCATGATCCTGGAGTCCTGGGATCGAGTCCCGCATCGGGCTCCCTGCTCGGCGGGAGGTCTGCTTCTCCCTCCGACCCTCTTCCCTCTCGTGCTCTCTGTCTCTCATTCTCTCTCTCTCAAATAAATAAAATCTTAAAAAAAAAAAAAGAATACCATATTATACACCTGAAAGTTGCCAATAGAATAGATCTTAATGCAAGTTGGTTTAACATTTTAAAAATCAATCAAAAGAATTTCACAAAATCCAACATGCAGTCTCGGTCATGTAGGAATAAAAGGGAACACACGCAACCTGATAAAGGCCATATGCAAAAACCCTACACCTAACATCATACTTAATGGTGAAAAAATGAAAGTTTTCCTCCTAAGATCAAGAACAAGAATGTCCTAACTCAGCACTTCCATTCAATATTGTAGTGGATGTTTTAGATAGGGCAATAAAGAAGGAAGGAAGGGAGGGAGGGAGGAAGGGGAGAGGATAGAAGGGAAGGAGGGAGGGAAGGAAGGAGAAGGGAAGGGGGAGAGAGAAGGCAGGAATAGAGGGAGAGACAGAAGCAAACAGGAAGGGACATTTAAAACAAGCTAAGTATGTTGGCAGGCATGTTTTAACATGAACATGTAGGGTGGATTTAGTCCTTCTATGCCAATGGCTCCAAATTCAATGATTTATTGAAATCTATTTTACTAACAGGAAAAAAATATGTTGAAAGTGGGAAAAAAAAAAAAAAAAGAAAAACTATCACAAATCCACTACCCACCACAACCACTGTTAAACGTTTTGGGATAATTTTAATATGGCCTTTTCAATTTGGGGTGTTTTAATTATGGGTTTGTTCTCAATCCTGCAGGGAAATTCAACACTCATGTTGATATCAAATGTGAATACATATCTAGAGACAGAGATGAGATGTTTTTTGGATGGAGAATTAGTTTTGGTGCCTTTTCACATTTACAAAGCCAAGTATTACTTAAGACTGCATATCCGCAGCTGTTTACATATTTTATATACAGAAATTACCAATTTATTATCCCTTTTAATCTAATTCTTAGACAAAGCCTAAAATAAAATACTTAATAAACATGGAATATATACCTTATCTATTTAATATATTATATATTTAAATACTACAGATAAAATCAAAGTCCATATACCCAGCACCCATCTTGAGAAACAGAACATGAACCATCAACTTTGACACCCTCTGGGTGTCCCTTCCTGTCACAATACTCTGCTCTACTCCCCAGAGACAAGCACTAGACTGAATTTTGTATTAATCAGTCTCTTAATTTTATTTAGAACTTTACCTCCAGTGATGGTAAATTTTATGTGTCAATTTGGCTAGGCTTAGGTACCCAGTACTTAGGTCAAACCAATCTAGATGTTGCTGTGAGATGTTTTTTTGGATGTGACTAATAATTAAATCAGTAAACTTTGAGTAAAACAGATTCCCTTTCATAGTGTGGTAGCCCTCATTCAATCAGTTGAAGGCCTTAAGAGAAAAGACTGAGGTCCCCTAAGAAGGAAAGAACTCAACCTCCAGGGGAACAGCTAACCCTAGCCCTAGGGAACAGCTACTCTACTCTGTCCCTATAGATTTGCCTATTCTAGACATTTCATATAAATGGAATTATATAACATGCGGTCCTTTGTGACTGTCTTCTATTAATGAAAACATTATTCTTAGCATAATGTTTTCAAGGTCCATCCATGTTGTAACACACATATCAGTACTTCATTCCTTTTCCTTGCTGAATGATATTCCATTGTATGGACAAACTACATTTTATTTATATATTCATCAAATAATGGACCTTTGGGTTGTTTCTGCTTTTGGGTTATCACGAATAATGCTGCTTGAACATCCATGTACAAGTTGTATTTGAATTTTATGTAAATCAAATCATATTTTATATATTATTCTGTGACTCATATTTTTGACTGTACATTAGGGTTTTTTGAGATTCATCCAAGTTGTTGACTGAAGCTAGGGTTCATTATTTACACACAGTAATATGTTATATGATTATACAATAATAGATGTATCTATTCTACTTCGATAGATATTTGGGTTGTCTTAGTTTTTTCTATTCCAACGAATACTTCCATAAATATTCTTGTACATGTCTCCTGGTCCACAGAAGATAATTTTTTTTTTTTACCATAACCTTCAGGGAGAAATCCACTGGATATCATGGTATAGTACAAATATATAATTGAGACAAAGTGTTCCTAAAGCAATACTTAGTAACAGTTATTCTAACCACATGCAATGCACACTGATACTTTCTCTTCTCTTTCAAATAATTCATTTTTAAAAACTGGGCCCAGTCACTCAATTTATTTCACAACCTCTAAGGATCCTGGCCCTCCATTTGAAAAATACCACTCTAGGCTATGTACGAGGGCGTAGGATCACCAAATCATAGGATTTGTGCATCTTTCCTTTGCTCTACATTTTGGCCAACTCTTGGCTTTTGTTACCAATCTCATGAGTATTTTATGGTATTCTCCTGTCTCAATTTACATTTTCTCCTTCCACCAATGTGGTTGAGTACCAATTCATGTTTGCTAGTCATTTATATCCTTTTTAAATTTATTCTCATTTTTTTTCTATAGAGTGTTTTGTTTCACTTCTGAATTGATTTTTAGGAGTTCTTTATATATTCTGGATGTGAATCCTTTCTTTCACTTATGTATCACAGATGCCTTCTCCAAGTCGATGGCTTTTTTCCCCCACACTATCTTTGTGTCAGAAATTCTTATTTGAAATATAGTCAAATGTAGCAAACTTTTTTCATATAATTGGTATTTTTTGTGTTTTACTTAGGAAATCTTTTTCTATCTTGGGGGGGTCATAAAAATTCTTTTACATCTCCTCCTAAAATCTTTACTGATATGCATTTCACTTTAAGCCTTTAAGATATCTGGAATTGATTTCGTTTATAGTGCAATCAGGAATCCAAATATATATATATATATATTTCTTCAACTCCTCCCCACATCTACAACATCATCTCTGTCCGTATTTGTATGACTCTGTATTTGGTTCCATTGGTTTATCTATCACATATCTGTACCAATATCACATACTCTTATTTATAGGCCTTTATAATAAGTTCCCTCTACTTGTTCATCAGAAGGGTCTTCATTATTACTGGCCCTTTTATGCCCATATTTCAGAATCAACTTATCAGATATTAGGGAAATTCCTGTTGGGATTGTGATTAGAGTTGCTATAAAATTTGGGGGGAATTACCACCTTTACAATACTGAATCTTTCTCTCCAGAAGTATAATATGTCTGTCCATTTATTTAGGTCTTCTCTAATGATCTTCAATAACATGTATAATCTATGAAGTGTTACTCCTCTTTATCCTTGGTACCTTATTTTTATTGTTGTTTTTGTTCCAAATGGAAGCAGTATTTTAAAAATAAATATACTATATCCTGATTTTGTAAGTGAGGGGTTTAGATTGTACTCTTAAATTTATGAGAAACTGGGGATAATATTTTGGATCATTCTAAATTCTTTTCTATATAATAGCAGTTCCTCATATATGCTCATACACATGAATGGTAAAATATAACATTCTAAATATTTTACTAAAGGTATAAACATCTCACGTATTCTTCTCAAAATACAGAGAAAGGGAAAATTGTATGCTTTATGTGCAAAAGAAGGAACAAAATATGTATGAGCATTCTTACAACCAGTGTATTAAAAGCTGATCCAGAATGCTAGCCTCCATTTTTCAGCTTGAGATCATTGTCTTATATGATGCTGTGTAAGAAGTTTTTCTTTTTAAAACACTAAAAATTCACATCACAATTCAAAGTTCATTTTTTTCCCTTGAGACTCTAGTTGAATTAAAATGTCTCTGCCTAGACATTAAAGGTTTTTTTTTTTTTTATAGGAATAAAATGGTCTGGCTCAGATATCAAAATGGGAGATCAGTAGAGCAAGTACCAGATTGCATTGAATTTTGATTACATTCAGTATACTCAAGGAGAATTTTATTTGTTGTTACTTACCTAGCTTCTTCCTAACCACTTAATTTCTCTAAAATAGTGAACTATTGAAGCATTTATAAAAGGAGAAATTCTTCAGTCTATGAGAAGCCGAAACTCTAACCAGTTCTCTGGTGGATTTCACTCTAGATGGCCACAATATTCATTTTGAGTCTATAATTTAAACACTAAGTTTAAGTTTCCCCAAATCCTTTGGTTTCTGTCTTAGGCATTCCCAATCACCAAGAATTATTTATGTTTTCGTTGTTTAAAATGGAAGCCAAGATACTGTCCACTTTCAGTCTTCAACTCTTTGTACTGGACAATGACATTAAAAGTCAGAATCATGCTTAAATGTATCATGCTTTTTCTAAGGTATAGAACTTGATTTATTTGCCAAAGGGTAGCATTAGCCTGTTGCTTTTTTAGTCTATGGTTCTTTCTGCATCCTTCTGGATTCCTTAACTCCCCTCTTCCCTTAAGCTTAAGCTGAAAATCTTCCCCTGAAGATGTTTGAGCCTTGTTCACATGTACCTAATTCCACTGGATCTCCTTATTGATTTATAAAATTTCCCCTCTACTCATATTAGGAACAAAATGTTGTTAATGCTTCTATAAATACCATCATTGGAACTGATTGGGAACTTTAGGAGTCAGAGAGATTTATTTACTTCTAATTACTTGAATTAGTGTCGCTGTTCAGTGCTTCAGGGAGTCTACTAATTTCAGTGTCCTTTGCTTCTTTGGGGGTTAGCAGCTGCTTTGTGGAAATAAAGTTTAATGGCTTCATTCAAATGAAATACATTCTGGGGCAATTTACGAATCTTCATGTGTGGTTTTCCCTCACATCAAGAATAGATGCACTTCCTTTCCCTGTATGGAAGGCACTGCTTTCTTTTTTCTTTTTCCCTCCCATGCTTCCTCCCACCCACCCATGCATTCAAACTTTTCATGAGGACCTCAGTGGGGACTTCGCCATGTTTCTTTTGCTTGTTATCCATGTAGCATTTTGTACCTGCAAGTTTCTCTTTCATCAAATTTGGGGCAATTTTTTATTTCTTCAATTTTTTTTTCCTACCCCGTTGTCTTTCTTTTCTTCTTCTGGTATTCCATTTACATGTATGTTGGATTGTTTGATGTCATGCAGCAGGTCTCTGAGGTTCTGTCCATTTTTTAAAATGATTTTTGTTTGTTGTTTATCTTGGCTGATTTCTTGGATGATTACCTTCAAATTCACTTAATTTTTCCTGGGTAATTTCCATTTGGCTGTTAAATCCACCCAGTGAAGTTTGGGTTTTTATTTCTAAAATTTTAAACTTTCAGAATTTCCGTTTGCTCTTTTTTCTTTTTCTCTTATGAGATTTTTGTCTCCTGAGATTTTCAACTACTCAAAACATGTTTTGTTTTACTTTATTGAGGGGAGGTATAATAGTTCAAAATCCTTATCGGTCGGTTTCAACATGTGATTCATCTCAGGGTCAGACTAAAAAAAAAAATGTGACCCATTTTCTTGACATTTTGAATCATATCTTGGATTTTATGAATAAGTTGTAGAGGTTCTGGGTTCTATTGCATAAATGCTTCAAATGTCCTACTCTGCCTCTCCGAAACTCCTCATCCTTGGTTTCCAGGTCACATGCTCACGAGGGTTTGCATCTTTTCTAACCGCTCATTCAGTAAGTCGTGTTTACTCTTGCTCCTCCTATCCTGAAACGTGGGTCCGGCCTAAAAACATGGTTCTTGGCAGTCTGGTCTTTCTTCTTTCCACTTTCTTCTACGGAGATCTCATCGACTTCCACACTTTAAAACTCACCTGACAGGGGACGGAACGAGGCTTTTCTTGTTACCAGGAACTGGAGACCCGGAGTCAAGGCTGCCGGCCCAGGGTCCTTCAGTATTTCCCACTTTCTCAACGGGGCTGCAAACAGCACCGATGGGAGGAGCATTGAGGGCTTCTGGGCTAAGGGTGCTCTTGAACTTTCTTCCCCCTGGTGTCTGGCCCAGATGTGAATAAATAAATGCCGAGCGAAACTGCAGCGTGTGGGCTCAGGTTCGAGCTACGTCTGCCAGAGGGAGGAGCTCCTCTCGCTTTCCTCCCGGCGTGTGCGGCCCTCCGCACGCAGGCGGCGCGCGCCGGGGAAGCGGAACCCGGACGCGTGCGCCCCTTGCTTCTGGCCGGGTGCGGGCCGCGGTGCACCACCCGCTCGCCGCCCTGCCCGGCATGGCGGAGCGCGGCGATTCCGAGCCCACCCCGGGCTGCAGCGGTCTGGGCCCGGGCGGCGTTCTCGGCGGCGGCGGTGGCGCCGCCCACTCATGGGCCCCGGAGGACGCCTGGATGGGCACCCACCCAAAGGTCAGAAGGCGCGAGAGGAGCAAGGCGCCGATCCGGGGCCCTTCCCCAGGTGGAAGGCCGCCGCCGTCCGCTCGGCCCTCGCCTCCCTGCGGGGCCGGGTCGCAGAGTTTGCGCGCGAACCTCACGGAAGGGGACCCGCGTGCACAGCGCCCGTGGCGGGCAGTCTTGGTTTTGTTTGTTTAGATGAGGTGAACTATTGCTCTGACACCCCCCCACCCCACCCCAGCCCCGGACACACACACCCATCCAAGCCTTTCCAGAGCGGGACATTAAACCCAGCGCCTCTCCAGGCAGAGCCCACTAATAACCATTGCACCAGTTTCTTTTTTTTTTTTTTAATTTCTTTTTCTTTTTTCTTTTTTATTTATTTGAGAGAGAGAGAATGAGAGAGAGCAAGCACATGAGAGGGGGGAGGGTCAGCATTGCACCAGTTTCTTAGTTTTGCTGTCTAGGGCTCCTCCTGGGGATGGTCTCCTTTAATCCTCGCAGGAACCAAGTAACCACAGTACCCACAGCAAAAAACAGCTTGCGGGCCTTGGTTAGATAAAAAAGATCAAGGCTTAAAAGCACAGCCACGTTTGCACGTAGCCTTGAGCCCAGAATGTGCGTTGTGATTTTGCTGAAGTGCAATTTCCTGACTTTTCTCATTTCTTGTAAAGTTTGATTAGGTTCTTCTCCAAAGCAGACATTTGGGTGTTGTTTGTTTGTTTGTTTGTTTGTTGGGGTTTTTTGTACAGCAGCAAAGAGGTATAGTTCCTTTGCTTGCTTCTGCTTGGCAAATTGCTGCCTTGGACCAGTAATGTCCCGAGCAATGAATGGACAGTGAATGGAGATGGGGGTTTTGTAGGAATCTCAGAGACTGGTCTAGTTATTTTAGTACGATTGCAGTCTTCTGCTGCGAAGCAGTATTTCATAGATCATTATCTAAAAACAGTCAAGAAAAGAAAAATTTCGAAGATGTAAGTCTGAAAAGAGATAATCCCTTTTCATGTTCTCTTTCTTGATTTTATTCTCCTCCTCTACCCCCTCATTCCCCGTCAAGGTGAGAAAAACAAACATGGATATGTTATTCGGTGCCATAAAAAAGAACTGTAACACCATTAAGTAGCATGAACCCAATAGTTCTGTGTGAGACTTTAAGTAGACTGCTTGAGTTTGAAAACCCTGTTAGGTCACTAGCTTTGTGGGTTGGTTTTTTTTTTGTTTTTTTTTTTGGAAGTTTTAAAAATCTCATTGTTCCTCAGTTTCCTCATCTGTAAAATAGGGATAATAATAGTACTTACCTTAGAGGGTTGTTACAGGATTAAATCAGTTAATATTTGTAAAACATTTGACATATAGTAAACCCTATATAATATATATATAATATCTATAGTATGCAACATTAATTTCATTATTCTCATGCTTAGAAATCCTCAGTGTTTCTTTATGGGTAAAATTCAGACTTTTAGCTTGACTATCAAGACCTTGCAACCTGGTCTCCAGTTACCAATTAATTTCAGTGTCATTTTCAAACACATTTGTGGTGTGAAGAGGACAACTAATAATACCCCTGTTCTCCTGCACCTGTCCATACTTATGATGAAGCTAGTGGGAGAATATGATGGCAGGTCTGTACCCATACAGGTCTGCTACTGCCTCACCTCTGCATTAGGCCTGATTACCCACTGACTCACTGGGATAGCAGGCAAACCTCAGGCTTCCCTTGCAGAGGTAGTCCACTCAAGAATGTTCTCCAGTGCTGACCAGCAAGTCTGAAAGAAGTCGGGAGTGGTTTTTTAGCAGACTTTCTTCACAGGCAAACAGAGACCTTGGAAACAGTGGCTCTCAGTAACGTGCTGCAGTAGAAATCCTATTAAAAGATGTGTCTACTGCTGGCAGATAGATTTCTTTATAGGCCCTTGAATATGTGTGTATTCCCACCTATGTGTGATTACTCACGCTGTTACCCTGCCTTCTGTATTTACTCAAAGCATGTCTACCGTTCAGGGCCCAATCTATATCCACCTCTGCCATGAAACATTCACCAACCAAGCCATCCAAGTAGAGCTCCTCTGACTTGTTGTCTCATGTTTTTTTTATTTCACACACTGGTTTTTAATCACTGTCATGGGTTCTTATTTGCCTAACAATTGCAAGTGTGCGTGTGTTTACCTTAACAATTGCAAGCTTTTTAGAGATGGGGATCAGGTTTTAATTGCTTTCTAACTCCCACAGTACCTAGAAGAGAGTATTCTGCTTTTATATATATATATTTAATGAGTAGTTGTTGATTGAGTGAAAGAAAATATTAAGAGATTCTTCCTTCTCTGACAATTACGTTTTGATTTCCAGTATTTAGAAATGATGGAATTAGATATAGGAGATGCCAGCCAAGTTTACATAGCATTCTTGGTTTACCTGGACCTCATGGAGAGTAAGTTATTTGTTTTATTGTTCTGTTGTTGGGGCTATGGCAGGGGGATGGGGAGTTGGGTTGGGATATGGTATTAAGCATTTTCTGTTAATTTTGTCAGTTTTGTAATTTCTTCATTTACATTGGGAATTACCGGGTAACAGAAAATACTAGAAAAGTGAAGAGAAGATAATAATTCTGGGTGACGTTTGCTCAGTGGAGTATTAGGTAGAAATTTAGAATTTTATCTTTTATTTTGATAAACATTATTGTCCATTCAATGATGCACTTTTAGGTAAAAGTTGGCATGAAGTAAATTGTGTTGGATTACCAGATCTCCAGCTCATCTGCCTTGTCGGTACTGAGATAGAAGGAGAAGGATTACAGACTGTGGTGCCTACACCCATCAGTGCTTCCCTCAGCCATAACAGGTGGGCAGGTGATTTCGGTCTTCTAACATGTTAGTTCCTTTCCACTAGGAATCATTAAATTCGGGGTAGTAATATATTTTTAAAGGAACATAGGGTACAGGGATCATAGCTTTACTCTTGGTTATTTGAGGAATAAGTTAATTATGAGCATTTAACAAGTATTTAGCACTTACTGTATTGTCAGTACTTTTTCAGAGAAGGAATATGTATGATAGAAATACTATATTAAGAGAACAGAAAATGTTTTCATTCTTATAAGGAGGCAAGACCATTATACTTGAAACACAGGTATTTTAAGATGTACCATAATAATTGATACAAATTATATTTGCTATAGATGTTGGTGAAGAGTGTGCTTAACATGCAAGTTGAAATCAAAGAAAGTGTCGTGCAGTTCATGGGATCTTTTTAAAAAAATCTTAGCTACACAGAATTGGATTAAACATATCTTTATTTCATGACACATTCTACAAATCAACCTCACGAAATAAAACTAGACTCTTGGCAGTAACTTATATCTAACTATATGGGTCCCCTCCTTCTTTGCTTCCACTGTCCTGAGGTAACTCATCCTGAATCCCATATTCATTGGGAATTGTTTAATTTTAAATCTTTTTAACTTTATAAGAGCATATAATCTTTTGACACTGACTTTATACACTCAGTATTATATTGCTGAGATTAATCCATTGTTGTGTATTTGGTTTTGGCTGCCATATCGTATTCCATTGTGTGATTGTACCCTAGTTTACACATCTGCTTTCCTGTTGATGGAGAGTTGCTAATGTTTGACTTTAGGGGATAATTTCAAACTATTTTCCAAAGTGGTTGCCTCACTTTACTTTCCACTTGCAGTGTAAACAAGATCTCTTGAAGTTGTATTGTTTCTGACATTTGGTACCGTAAGACTTTAAAATTTTTGTCAGTTGAATGGGTTATCTCATGGTGGTCTTAATTTGTATTTTTCTGATCTCTGATATTTTGATCATTTCTTTATATATTTATCGTTTCCTCTCTTGAGAAATTCCTGTTCATATCCTTTGCCTATCGGATTGTTTGCAGTTTTCTCATTGACTTGTAGGAGTTCTTTATATATTCTTGACAATAATCCTTTTGGTTGTGTTTCCCAGTTCTTAAATCTGTTTTAAGTATTTTTTGATGAATAACAGTTCTTAATTTGAATAAATTATATTTATACATTTTTATAATCAATGTCTTTGTGTCTAGGTTAAGAAATATTTCCTATCTAAAGGTCTAAGGAAAACTCACCTATATTTTCACTAAGAGTTTTAAAGTTTTTTTTTTTTTCATGGTGTGAGAAGGTGAGGGACCTTGTTTTCATGTGGATAATCATTTTTTTCTACTTCCCTTTGCTGAATAGTCTCCTCCTTCCTCATTATCTGACATATCACCTCTGTCATTTTCCAAAGCTCCATTTATGCACTGACTTGTTTCTGAGCTCTCTTTATATTCCATTAGTCAATATATCTATCCTTGTGCCACTATCACATTTTCTTAATTCCTGCTTCAGAAGAAGTCCTGATATCCTTGGTATCTGGCTATCAAGTCTTCTTTTCTGCTTTTCTTCTTTGAAGCTGTAGCAGGCAGCCTCTAAGATGGCTTCTTGGACTCCCGCCTTCTGGTAGTCCCACCCTTGTGTAATTCCCTTTCCTTGAGTGTAGTCTGTACTTGCTGCCTTGCTTTTAACAAATAAAATGAGGCAAAAATGATGGGATGTTCCTTCTAAGATGACATTACAAAAGACTATGGCTTCTGTCTTGGGTACTGTCTCTCACTTGCTTGTTCTGAGGAAAGCCAGCTGCCCTGTGAACTGTCATTTAGAATGGCTGAAAATAGAGGAGTAAAAGTAACTATTGATGGAGCAAGATTCTTGAGAGTCAGGGAGGGGTGGATTCCAGAAAATAGTTGAAAGGATTAATATTGAGCTAAAGGAGGAGGATCTCAACTTCTAAGACTGTGAGGCAGTTAGAAAGGACAGATGAAAAGAGAGCTATATTTGGATGGGTAAATGCATATAGAAGAGAGCAGAGTACCTTAAATTCCAACATGAAGGGCTTTAATGAATACCTTTGTTTTTCTCATTTACTGTGATTGAAGAAAAAGAGCACTGGACTGAAGCCTTAAGACCTGGGTTCTGATCTTGGCACTGACACAATATTTTGTTTGATGATTGGTGACACACCTAATTTCTCTGGGTTTTAGTTTTTTTGTCCTTCATTGAGGGATTTAGATTGTCAGTGGATAATATGTAAGATCCTTTCCAAATCAAAGCTATCATAATTTGTTCTTTTCTTTTTTTTTTTAAGATTTTTTTTTTTTAATTATTTTTTTATTTGACAGAGACACAGCGAGAGAGGGAACACAAGCAGGGGGAGTGAGAGAGGGAGAAGCAGGCTTCCCGCTGAGCAGGGAGCCCAATGTGGGGCTCGATCCCAGGACCCTGGGATCATGACCTGAGCCGAAGGCAGACACTTAACGACTGAGCCACCCAGGTGCCCCATAATTCATTATTTTCAATAGTGTATTCCATAAAACTATATTAAACTAATTTTTAGATTTCTATTAATATTTTTGGTACAGTTTTGTATAATTCATTATAAGAATTTTTTTTCAATATATCAGGCTAGTCATACTCTGAGAAGCTCTTTACTGTGAGATTTTTCTGTGTGTTTCAGAATCACAAATAGTTGATAGGGTTGACATCAAATTTGATCACTGATACTTTCTGTTTTTTACTAGCATGAGTTCTAAGCCTCTCTATGTCTAAAAGACTTAATAATTCATTCATTAAAACTCACCCTTTGTGTCTTTTAGTTACTGCAACAAATACCATACCAGTTTACTATTATTGTTATACTATTTGTTTGGAAAAGGAACTACCATTTGGAATTAACCTGAATTTAATCCTAAAAAATAAAATTGGTAGTCTGTTTGAATCAAAATGATTCATAAGTCTAGAGGTAGAAATTTAAGTCCTATTACTTTCTAGTTTTTTCCAATTGGTGATTATTGATTTTCCAGCTTTATTACATAAAGCTTGTTTTCCTCTTTAAATAGAATTAGTTGGGAGGACAAAAATACAAAAGTAGGGATCCGAAGGGGTACGTGCACCCCGATGTTTATAGCAGCAATGTCCACAATAGCCAAACTGTGGAAAGAGCCAAGATGTCCATCGACAGATGAATGGATAAAGAAGATGTGGTATATATATACAATGGAATATTATGCAGCCGTCAAAAGGAATGAAATCTTGCCATTTGCAACGACGTGGATGGAACTGGAGGGTATAATGTTGAGTGAAATCAGTCAAACAGAGAAAGACATGTATCATATGACCTCACTGATATGAGGAATTCTTAATCTCAGGAAACAAACTGAGGGTTGCTGGAGTGGGGGTGGGGTGGGAGGGATGGGGTGACTGGGTGATAGACACTGGGAAGGGTATGTACTCTGGTAAGCGCTGTGAATTGTGCAAGACTGTTGAATCTCAGATCTGTACCTCTGAGACAAATAATGCAATATATGTTAAGAAAAAAAAAAGAAGAAGATAGCAGGAGGGGAAGAATGAAGGGGGGGAAATCGGAGGGGGAGACGAACCATGAGAGACGATGGACTCTGAAAAACAAACTGAGGGTTCTAGAGGGGAGGGGTGTGGGAGGATGGGTTAGCCTGGTAATGGGTATTGAGGAGGGCACATTCTGCATGGAACACTGGGTGTTATGCACAAACAATGAATCATGGAACACTACATCTAAAACTAATGATGTGGGGCGCCTGGGTGGCTCAGTTGGTTAAGCGACTGCCTTCGGCTCAGGTCATGATCCTGGAGTCCCTGGATCGAGTCCCGTATCGGGCTCCCTGCTCGGCAGGGAGCCTGCTTCTCCCTCTGACCCTCCCCCCTCTCGTGTGCTCTCTGTCTCTCTCATTCTCTCTGTCTCAAATAAATAAATAAAATCTTCAAAAAAAAAAAAAATTAAAACTAATGATGTAATGTATGGGGATTAACATAAGAATAAAAAAAAAAAAGAATTGGGAGGATAAATTAGTAAGCCATTTTTACCCTCTTGCATTTAATAACTCAGAGGGCTTAATGTATCTTGGTTTTTATATAAATATTCATAATTATATTATGCAGTGGAATAATAATATAGAAAATAGCACAAATGAGGCCCAATACCCAGTAGATTTATTATGCTGTCTATGGCATAAAATTTTCTCGACTCAAAGTATGCAAATAACTTTTTAACAAATAGCTATTGTGTGTGTGTGTGTGTGTGTGTGTGTGTGAATGAGAAAGTGTGTATTTAATTTCATTCCTCAGTCTTTAACAGGAGTGGTATTTTTAGGTAGTAGGCATACTTTTATCTATTTTTGCCTCCATGCATATTTTGTATGTAAAATGTTATATATCTAACAGATACATGATTTCAGACATTTGTTTGTTAATGTAGGAATTTTCCTTCATTAGTAACACAGAGAAGAAAATGGTTGACTTTGAATCTTTGGCAGCCTTACATAGGGAAGAAATTCATGTCCTAAAAGTATTTGGGTAGGACTTTGTGAGGCTAGTTCACCAAATAAATAACTAAATGAATAAATAGAATGTTTTATATAAGAAAGCTAACAGCTTACTTTATTCAGTAATAAATCATCTACAAAAATAAATCACTGTGTTCACTTTTAAACAGCTTTTTTTTCTCAGATAATATTGTTGAGGCTTTTTAGTCTTTACTTACCAAGTATTTATTGAGTGACTATCATGTGTCAGGCAGTGATCTAAGTGTGAGGATACCATGTTGATCCAGACAACTCCCTTTTTTGGTATCAGTGACATACGACATTATATTAGGTTTCAGGTGTACAATAAAATGATTTGGTATTTGTATATATTGTGAAATGATCATCACAAGAAGCCTAGTTAAGATCTGTCACCATATGTAGTTACAGAATTTGTTTTCTTGTGATGAGAGCTTTTAAGATCTACTTTCTTAAGTCGCTTTCATATATGCAATACAGTGTTATTAACTGTAGTTTCCATGCTATACATTATATTCCCATAATTTATTTATTTTATAACTGGAAGTTTGTGCCTTTTGCCTCCTTCAACCCATTTTGTCTACTCCCCACCCCCGCCTTTGACAGCCACCAATCTGTTCTCTGTATCTATGAACTTTTTTTTTTTAGGATTCCAGATATAAATGAGATCATATGGTATTTAAGACAGCCTCTTGAAAATAGTGTTCTGGTACTAAATGTTGGCTTGGAAAATAAATTTTATTTTATTTTTTGGTAATTGTTGGATGGGATCTAATAAAAACAGAATTCTCCTTTGTTCTGAGACTTAATTAACTGTGTAATTTGGGACTGCCTCCACTTATTTTATTGTTAGGTAATTGAATAAAAAGGACAATGGAGTACTGATAAGTACTTTATAGAAGGTTGTAGCAAGACTCAGAGGAAGGACAGGAAAAATCTCCTGTAGGTGGTAGAAGACTGTGTTTTAGCAGGACAACTGCAAGTAGTTAAACATGGTTGCCTGCCTATAAGCATGGTGTCTAGTTCAGAGCAGGTGCTTTATAATGTTGGGGAAGGCAGCTAATGAATAAATGAATATATAGAACTCAAGGGAAAATAAGGAAGGATGGGAAGTGAGGTGGGAAAGGTTACCTAGATCATGAAGGCCATCACTGATGTCAGTGTTTTGCTATTAAAAATTATACTGTAATGAATAACCTTGTAAGTATATCTTTGTTCTCATGTATGACAGCTTCTCTAGGGTGGAAGTCTAGAGGTGGAATGGCTGGGACTTCAAGCATTTATACCTTCCTCTTTACTGGTTATTACTAAATTGCTCAATGAATAGTTATCAGTTTATAGTCCACAATATGTAAGTTTTCATAGAGTAGGAGAAGAGATTTACTGACCTATAACTGACAAAGATTAATTCATAGTATATAAATAACTTTTGTGACTCAAGGAAAAACAACCCAACAAAAAACATGGACAGAAACAGGCAGTTCGCAGAAAAGGAACTCAAATGGCTCAAATCCGTTTATAATCAGGGAAATAGAAATATAAAATGTGCTCATTGGTGGTTTGTCTTAACTATGCAGAAGGTTTTCAGACAGTTTACATTGTTATTGTGTGACAAAAAGAAGGTATTAGCTTATGGGGGAATCTTTGAATAGGGCTACAGCTAGCTCAGAGAGTACCTTTGAGTGAATTAGAAAGAGACAAAAAAAGTCTCTAGGGTTGAAAGCGTGGCAAGCAGCATAAGCCGGATTTCAGACCCACTTGTACCAGGCACTCTTGTGCAAGACACAATCTGTGCAGCATACACAATTCCCTGTCCCTGCAGCATGTTTACTGAGTCCTGGCTTTCCACAAAGAACACTAAAAATTGCTGCTATGTGGATGGTGTCACTGAAAGGCTTTAGGCAGGGGAGTAATACTGTAGATGATTCCATGGGGTTGTAAGAGTATTTTGCATTTGTAGACAATGTTACAGTATTTCAAAGTACATTCCTAAGTGTACTCTCATCAGCACTAAAATTCTGAATGGTTTATAGGGTATTTCTTTTATCTAATTTCACATGTAAAAAGCTGAGGTTAAAAATGTATCTTTATTTATACTCTGCTGTTTCCAGAAGATTATGCGGGATTAAGTGAGTTGCATCAGAATCATAGTAGATAACAAAGTCTCATTGCTATTAGAGTTCTGTTTCTTTCGTTCTATTTCTATTGGTGTTTTTAAAATCTTTTTTTATTGAAGTATAGTTAATATATGGTATTACTTAAGTTTCAGGGGTATAACACTCTGATTCAAGAGTTATAGACATTACAAAATGTTCACCACAGTAAGTGCAGTTAGCATGTGTCACCATACAAAGTAATTATAATATTGTTGACTATATTCTCTATGTTGACTATATTTTCATCCCCGATGATTTATTTATTTTATTACTGGAAGTTTGTACCCCTCAATCCCCATCACCTATTTTGCCCATCTCCCCACCCTCTCTCTCTCTGGCAACCACCAGTTTGTTCTCTATTTATAAGTCTATTTCTGGGTTTATGTTTATTTGTTTGTTGTTTTGTTTTTTAGATTCCACATTTAAGTGAAATCATGGTGTTTATCTTTTTCTGGCTTATTTCATTTAGCTTAATATCTTCTAGGTTCACCCATATTGTTATGAATACCAACATTTCGTTCTTTTTTATAGCTGAGTAATGTTCCATCATATATATTATATATGCACACACATACACACACACACACCCCACATCTTTATCCATCATCTATTGGATCCATCTATTGGCACTTGGGTTGCCTCCATATCTTGGCTATTATAAATAATGCTGAATTAAACATAGGGGTACATATATCTTTTTGAATTAGTAGTTTCGTTTTCTTTGGGTAAATACCCAGTAGTGGAATTATTGAATCATAGGGTTATTCTATTTTTAATTTTTTGAGGAACCTCCATACTATCTTCCATAATAGCTGCACCAATTTACTTTCCCACCAGCAGTGCACAGGGTTCCCTTTTCTCCACATCCTTGCCAACATGTTTCTTGTCTTAAATCTTTTATTGTAGTATAAAACCAGATACAGAAAACCACACAACAAAAATGTATAGATTGAGTTATATGATAAACATCTTGAATCGTAGTAACTACCATCAAGTCAAGAAATAGAAGTTTTCCGGTCATCCTCAAGCCTCTTCCATGTGCTTTGTTCCAAGCATAACCCTCTCTTTCCCACAAAAGTAGCTGTTATTCATACTTTTATAGTAATAATTTCCTTGTGTTTCTCTGTAGTTTAGTTGTGTCCTTTTTTTTTTTTAGGATTTTATTTGGGGGGGCGCCTGGGCGGCTCAGTTGATTGTCTGCCTTCCGCTCGGGGTCATGATCCCAGGGTTCTGAGATTGAGTCCCACATTGGGCTCCCTGCTCCGCAGGGCAGGGAGCCTGCTTCTCCCTCTACCCTCTACCCCTCCCACCTGCTCATGTACTCTCTCTCTCACACTTTCTCTCAAATAAACAAATAAAATCTTAAGAAAAAAAAGATTTTATTTATTTGAAAGAGAGAGAGAAAAAGCATGAGCAGGGGGGAGGGGCAGCGGGAGAGGGAAAAGCAGACTCCCTGCTGAGCAGGGAGCCCGATGTGGGGCTCGATCCCAGGACCCCAAGATTATGACCTGAGCCAGAGTCAGACACTTAACCAACTGAGCCACCCAGGCACCCCAGTTGTGCCTTTTTTTGTTAAGTCAGGCTTATTGAGGTAAAATTTATATACAGTAAAAATCACTCATTTTAGGGATACAGACATGTGAGTTTTTAATAAATGTATATAGTCATGTAACCAATACACAATTCCCCCAAAACTTCCCTCATGCTCCTCTGTCATCAATTCCTATAGTTTTGTCTTTTCCAGAGGGTCATATCAGTAGAATCATAGCCTTTGTGTCATGCTTCTATCCCTTAGCATGATGCTTTGGAGATTATTCCATGTTGTTGCATGTATCGTAGTGTGCCCCTTTTTATTGCTGAGTAGTATTCCATTGTGTGGATGTGCCACAGTTTGTTTAACCAATCACCAGTTGTTGGATATTTGGATTGTTTCTGGTTTTTGGCTTTCATGGATGAAAGCTATAAACATTCTCTTTAGGTCTTTGTGTAGACATATGCCTGCAGTTCTCCTGAGTGAATATTTAGGCACTGAATTACTAACTAGTTCATATGATAAATGTATTTTTAACTTTATAAGAAACTGCCAGATATTCTCCAAAGCTACTGTGCTATTTTCTGTACCCACCAGCAAAGTATAGAAGTTCTAGTTGCTCCACAACTTGGCAACATTTGGATTATCAGTTTATTTAATTTCAGTCATTCAGTTAAGTATGTAGAGATATCGCATTGTGGCTTTAAATTTGTATTTCCCTAATGACTAATGATGTTGAGCAACTTTTGATGTACATATTTGCCACCTGTACCTCTTCTTTGGTCAAGTATCAGTTCAGATCTGTTGCTTATATTTTAAAGATTGTGTTATTTGTATTCTTAATAAATTGTAAGAGTTCTTTATGTGTTCTACATACAATTCCTTTATCAAGTATTCTTTTGAAAATATTTTCTTCCAGTCTATGACTTGTCTTAATTTCTTTGGAAGAACAGAAGGTTTTAATTTTGATTGATGTTCAGTTTATCATTTTTTCTTTTACAGTTTGTAGTTTTTGTGTTCTATGTAAGAAATGTGTGCTTAACCCACAGTCATAAAATTTTCTCCTACATTTTCTTTTCAAAGTTTTACAGTTCTAGTTTTTACTTTTAGGTCTGTGATTAATTTAAGTTGAATTTTATATATGGTATGAGCTAAGAGGGTCAAGATTCTTTTTCCTTTTTTTCTTTTTGCAAATGCATGTCCAGTAGTTCCAGCGTGATTTAATTGCTGCAACACCTCTGTTGAAAATCACTTGACCATGTGTGTACGTCTATTTCTGGACTCTAGTCTATACTCTTGATCTGTGTGTCTATCCTTCTGTCAGTGTCATACTATCTTGACTATAACTTTGTTAGGAAGACTTGAAATCAGGTAATGTAAGTCCTCCAACTTTTTCAGAGTTTTTTTTGGGGGGGCTATACTAGGTCCTTTTATTTTCCATATAAAATTTAAAATCAGCTTTATCTCTACAAATAATTTGTAGAGTTATTTGTGTCTCACAAATTTTGACCATTAAATTTTTTTTTTTTTGTTATATCTTATAAATCTCCATTGATCTGCAGTAGAGATTGGCAAACCTTTTCCATAAAGCTCTGGATAGCAAATATTTTTGATTTTGCAGGCTATTTTGTCTCTGTCATAACTCAGCTCTGCCATGTTAGTGTGAAAGCAGCCATAGACAATATGTAAACACATGAGTGTGGCTGTGTTCTTATAACTTCATTTATAAAAAATAGAGGGCAGTTCAGATTTGGCTCACAGACCAGTAGTTTACTAACCCCTGATGTATGGGTTCTGCCTCTATCCCTTTCTTTTCTTTACAGTTTTCCTGTTAAAGAACCTGGGCCATTTGACCTGCATCCTCTCCCATAGTCTGTGTTTGCCAACTGCTCATTCACAGTGCATTGCAACATGTTTCTCTGTCCTCTGCCTTTTCTGCACGTTAGCAGCTGGAACCAGAGCGTTGATAGATTTGATTTGATCACATTAGTAAGACCATAAAGTAGCTGGTGGTCTGTTCTTTGATCAGTAGGCATATAATGTCTGATTACCTCTCTCTGTGTGATCTTGGTAACTATTGGTACTTAATGCCTAGCATTTACTGGTGGTTTTAACCTTTGTTATCACTATTGTTCTGACTCATGATTCCAGTTCACTTCCCTTGGACTGCAGCAAAGATTCATAGTATTAGTATTATAGGCTTTGGTCATATATTGTTCCCAGAACCTCTTGGTGCTGACTTTCCCCTTTGACTCTCAGGAAAGCATGGTGGAATGTGAGTGGACAAGAATGATGATATAGGGAATATTAATTTTATATTAAAACATAACTTGCCAACTTTGGTACTTTATTGTTAGAAACAAATTACTTGTCACACACTGCACAGTCTACCTGAACACACCAGTAGTAAATCACTATCCTGTTGTATGCTGCTTAGTTACTTGATATATGGTGTGTGTGTGTTTATGTGTGTTTTAATGCTTTGTATCCCTCAAAAATATTAAATAACATTTTTATTACTAAGAAATCTGGGTAGTATACAAAGCATGAGAGCCAGAGGAATTCGTAATTTGCTGGGGGTGAAAGCTCATGTTGTTTACAAAAGACATACAGCATGTAAGGCATAATAGCTGTCTCCTTTATTTAAGTCCTAAATTTTGGAGTCTGTTGTTTCTAAAACTGGACTAAACTCTATCATTTACGTACGTAACTACAACTTAGCTATAAAATAATTCCCCAGTGATGACAATAAACAATCTCCCTGTATCTCTTATAGTCACTTCAGTAGCTGCCTTGCTGCTTGACTACTGAGTAGCCGAGAAGCATATATATTCACATGGCTTATTTTTTCCATTATTTATTTTATGATGTGTATACTGACTCCTAAAGAGGTAACAGTTCTAGTCAGCATGTAATGATTTATCTGTGTGAATTTCTAAGAATGCCTAAACAATTTTTGTATCCATTTCCCTCCTGTTTTTCCAGGCTTTGGACCTGGTTTAATTTACATAGTTTCTGGCAAGAGTGTAGGGTGAATGTGTATTTGAATGGAAGTGAGTGAATGCATTACTTTGAGCAAAAGTACACTTTGTGACTGGTGATATCTGTAAAGCAGTTATACATAATAATACGTTCATATTTAAAACACCTTGACTTATATTTCAAGTCTCAGAAGGTCTTGTGTATAATAGTCCCTTGTGAAAATATTGATTTAATACTAATTGCTGATCTCCAGTGGGAGTATAGAATTGGTAAAGAGCCCACATATGACTGACTATCTAGTAGGAAAATTATGCTGATGGAGTAGGAGGTTGTTTGTTTTTCTTGAAGGGAAGGACACACCTCCTTTTTCTCTCATCTAAAAATACTTATTAAAGCTAATGTAAAATGATTTTTAGCTTACATTTTAAAATACTCTATTAAGTTATATATTTGGATGGGATATGCATATGGAAAGTACTCTAGATTATTTCTTACTAAAGTGAATCTAGGAATCCATGTAGCAAGTTTGGTAAATGACTGTAAATGTTATGAGTACAGTTTCCCCAGACACAGCAATGATATAAAATCATATTAATAAATTCACTGAGGTCAAAGAGATCTGATGAATTTAAAGATGAGACAACCAGAGGAATCCTAATGAAAGCCAGAGGACTTTTTCAGTGCTAAGTAGCAAATGAAGTCAAATGTATGTTTGGATAGTTTGATTAGCTTCTTTTTGGCCATTGATATTTGTTCAATGTCCCTAAATGGGAGAAGTATATTATAACAAATTTAGGATAATAGTATTACAGGTTTCTATAGTAGGAGTATAGGCAGTTGTAAATAGGAAAATATCTTAACTAGCTCACACGAGGACACATAGCAAATTATGAGGAAATTTTTTTAAATTTTTTAAATTTTAATTTTTTTTAAGTAATCTCTCTGCCCAGTATGGGGCTTGAACTCACAACCCTGACATCAAGAGTCACATGCTCTGCTCACTGAGCCAGCCAGGCACCTCCGTTGTTCTGTTTTTTAACTACAAAGGTTTTTTTCTGATAGAGCCTATGTCATCTCTCAGTTTCATTGTCAATTTAGTTTCTTCAGCAATATATGAAAGATGTGCTGAAAACTAAAACCACAGTTACCACATTTTAAGCTTATCTGTGTTTATAGATGTTACAAGTTTCAAAAAAAGCTGCGTGAAGTGTTTTGTGCAATTATGAAATCCATGGACAGTTAAGATACTGTTTTTTGAAACGATCTATAAATTTCCTATGTTACAAAGGATCCTAATTCCTTGCTTAGTAGTACGAATGAATCATTCATCCTTTTGAGACCTGATTAAATTATAAACAGTACTCTCTTGGTGCTAGAGCATAGTGGATGGCTTGTGTGAGGATGGAGCTTCTCCAGCGGCTGTTTTATCCTCCCACTCCCACAAATTAGTAGCATTTATTTTGATTTATGGTGATTGAGAACCTCTTGAAAATGGGTGCCCTCAGCCATTTTATCTGAGAGAAATTTTTTCTGAATATTCTCTTTCTTTGCACCTTCCAGTCTGAATATTACTTTAGAAACTTAGAAAAAGGCTTCAACATTCTGTATACCAAATTGGTCATCTGCTAGTTCAGCAGCCATAAGGCAACAGTCTAAGAACTTCAGTCATTTGGTTTCATGATCCTACAGTTAAGGCTAATTTATGTGGTAAGAGAAGTGAAAACAGTTCATTATACATATAAATGAGTGTCAGAACCAATGTTAGGATTCCTAGTCTGTGATTTTTTTTTAATTTAAATTTTTAAAAATTTTTTATTGTTATGTTAATCACCATACATTACATCATTAGTTTTTGATGTAGTGTTCCATGATTCATTGTTTGTGCATAACATTCAGTGCTCCATGCAGAACGTGCCCTCCCCAATACCCATCACCAGGCTAACCCATCCTCCCACCCCCCTCCCCTCTAGAACCCTCAGTTTGTTTTTCAGAGTCCATCGTCTCTCATGGTTCGTCTCCCCCTCCGAATTCCCCCCCTTCATTCTTCCCCTCCTGTTATTTTCTTCTTCTTCTTCTTTTTTTTTTTAAACATATATTGTATTATTTGTTTCAGAGGTACAGATCAGGGAACATACAGTACAATATTGGTTTCAGGAGTAGAATTCAATCACTTACAATCACATACAACACTCAGTGCTCATCACAAGTTCCCTCCTTAATACCCATCACCCATCTAGCCCATCCCCCAGCCACCCTCCTCCAGCAACCCTTTTGTTCTCTGTCCTTAACAGTCACTTATGGCAGGTTGCCTGGGTGGCTCAGTCGGTTAAGTGTCTGCCTTTGGCTCAGGTCCTGGGATTGAGTCTCACATGGGGTTCCCTGCTCAGCCGGGAGCCTGCTTCTCCCTCTGCCTGCCTCCCCCTGCTTGTGCTCTCTGTCTCTCTGACAAATAAATAAAATCTTAAAAAAAAAAGAGTCACTTATGGTTTGTTTCCCTCTTTCCTTTTTTTCTTTTCCCCCTTCCCATATGTTCATCTGTTTTCTTCTTGAATTCCACATATGAGTCTAATTTTTAAAATCTGATGCTCAGCTTATTAAGCCATATCAACCTGTTTCCTACACCATTGTTTTCAAAAGAATACACTCTCCCTTCTTCCTACATTGAATCAAAAAAACTGCAGTTCTTTTTTCTTTGTCAGAACAAATGTAGCTTTTAAATATTCTGTTTAAAAACTATTAATAGTAATTTTCCTTTTTTAAAGAACATGATTACTTTTAAAATATTAGCTGTTCATGTGTTATCACAGCAGTAACCCAGATAATAAAAATGGACTAATTGTTTATCTTTAAATATGTTCTATCAGTGTTCTTATAGGGAGAATAAAGAGAACCCATATTTTAAAACACTGAGATGTGTAGGGAAAATTAAAATTTTATTTATTGTTCTTACACCAAAATAATATGCCTTTCAGTAAAAATGTTAAAAATGTATATAATTATGCTTTTTATTTAAACATTAAATATAATGAATATAAATATAATTATAGATTATCTAGAGGCAAAGTAGAAGTATGTTTTGGTTTTAGAGGTAGATAAAAAGGCAAATTGCAGATTACTTCAATATATTCTAGGTTTCCCATTCATTTATTGGGTGCCTGTTGTGTACCAGACTTAAGGAGTACGAAGTATCACAGTCCTTGCCCACATGATGCTCACAGTCTAGAGCTGAGACGGACAGGCATTTATGTCTAGTGTGATAAATGGAACAAGGGATAGGTACAGGGCACTGAGGAAAACTGCAGAGGTGGGAGACCCGACCTTGGCTGGTAGTGTGGGAGGCGGGGGAGACTGAAAAATCTTCCTGCAGGACAAGTTGTTTGAAATATCTGTAGGCATTCCATATAGAATGGGGATGGGAATGGATGTTCCTGACAGAAGTAATATGAGCAAGATATTGAGGGCTGAGAGAGCCTGAAAATTGCAAATGGTTCATTATGACTGGGTATTAGTAATGGCAGAGGGAGTACCTATGTACAACTGGTGAAAAAGCCCTAGAACAAGGTGTGCGTGTGCATGTGTGTGTGTGTGTGTCTGTGAGAGAGAGAGAGAGAGATGGGACCAGGAGAATGAGGAAGAAGAGAGGGAAGGAGAGACAGACAGAGAATATGAGAAAAGTAACCACTGTCTGGTAGGCAGTAATAGATCAGGAGAGGCATAATGGATTAAGGAATTCAAAGATAGAGAAAGAGGAAGAGCTTTGCCGCTTGGATGTCTTTGAGGGACACAGATATATCCTGAAACAAAGGTGGGGAAATATGTGAATGGGAATAGTAGGAATTGTAATGCTTGTGTCCAGTTTCTCTAAAGACTCCCATTAAAATACACAAGTCTGAGAATGTAGAAAATGATCAGCTATTAGTGCAAGAGCATAACTTGGGGATTTGAGGAGGTTAAGCCACTGTCCAGCACTTGCCATTTCTCTGCTTCCTTTGCTGAACATTTCCAGGTTTCTAGCCTCTAAATGTTAAAGTTTGCTAGGGCACAGATCTCTGAGCTTTTTTCTGTTCTTCGTACTCCCTAGAAGCCTCATCTGGTTCCATGGTTTTAAATATCATCGATATATTGAGGACCCCCAAATTTATGTCTCTACCTCAGCCTCTCCTTGAACCTAAGACTCATATTTGACTGCCTATTTGACCTCTCCACTGGAATCTAAAAGGTATCTTAAACTAATATATCTAAAAAGAACTCTCGATTTGCACCCTAAACTGGTCCTTCTGCAGTTTTCCCCATGTCAATCAATGGCAACTCTATTCATTCTGAAACTCAGGCCAAAACCCTTGGAGTCATTTTCTGTATAGATAGACTTTATTTTTGAAAATAATTTTAGATTTATGGAACAATTGAGCAGATAGTACAAAGATTTCCCATATGAGCCCCAGCCCAACACTGTTTTTTAGTGTTTATTAGTGTTATTATTAACATCTTGCATTAGTGTGGTACATTTGTTATAATTAATGAACCAATATTGATACATTATCTTAACTAAAGCCCATAGTTTACATTAGAGTTCATTCTTTATTGTACAATTCTATTGATTTTGACAAATTCATAATGTCATGTATCCACCATGACATACAGAATAGTTTCACCACCCTAAAAATCCCCTGTGCTCCATGTATTCATCCCTTTTCCCCTACCCTGAACCCCCAGCAGCCCCTGAACTTTTAACTTTCTATATAGTTTTGCCTTTTCCAGGATGTTACATAGTTGACATCATACACTATGTAACCTTGGCTTCTTCCACTTAGCAATGTGCATCCTCATCACCATGTACTGTTAGTTTTTTGAGTTTTAGCTATGCTAATAGGTGCATAAGCAGTATCTAATTTTTTTAATTTGCAGTTTCCTAATGACATATGATGTTGAGCATCTTTTCGTATGTTTGTGTGCCATCTGTATATCTTCTTTGGTGAGGTGACTGTTCAGATCTTTTGCCCATTTTTTATTTGAGCTGTTTTTTTTTCTTTTTGTTGAGTTTTAAGGGTTTACGTATTTTGGATACAGTCCTTTTATCAAATATGTGTTTTGCAAATATTTTCTCCCCCACTGTGGCTTATCTTTTTATTCTCTTAATAGTGTCTTTTGCAAAACAGTTTTTAATTTGAATAGAGTCCAACTAAATAATTTTTTCTTTTGTGGATCACAGTTTTGGTGTTGTATCTAAAAACTCATTACCAAACCCAAGGTCACTTAGATTCTCTCCCATGTTGTCTTCTAAAAGTTTTATGGTTTAGTGTTTTACATTTAGATCTGTGATCATCTTTGAGTTAATTTTGGTGAAAAGTGTAAGGAGTAGGTCTAGATTCATTTTTTTTTTCTATGTTGATATTGGTTGTTCCAGCACCATTTGTTGAAAAGACTATTCTTTCTCTATTAACTGGCTTTTGCTCCTTTGTCAAAGATCAGTTGACTGTTTTTGTGTGGGTCAGTTCTGGGCTCTCTTTTCTAGTCCATTAACCTGTTTGTCTTTTCCTTCACCAGTACCACATGGTCTTAATACTATAGCTTTAGAAGTCTGGAAGTCGGGTAATGTCAGTCCTCTCACTTAGTTCTTCTCCCCTATTGTGTTATTCTGGGTCTTTTGCCTTTCCAGATAAACTTTAGAATCAGTTTGTCCATATCCACAAAATAACTTGTTAGAGCTTTGTTTGAGATTGTGCTTAATCTGTAGATCTCATTGGGAAGAATTGGCATCGTAACAATATTGAACCTTCCTATCCAGGATCATGGACTATCTATCTCTCTATTTATTGAGCTCTCCTTTGATTTTTTTTCATCAGAGTTTTTTAGTTTTCCTTATACAGATCCTGTACATATTTTTGCTAGGTTTATGCCTAAGTATTTCATTTTTTATGCAAATGTAAATGGTGTTGTCTTTTTTATTTCAAATTACAATTGTTCATTGCTGTTATATAAGAAAGCACTTGACTTTTGTATATTAAGTTTGTATCCTGTAACCTTGCTATATCTCTTTATTAGTTTTAGTCCACCCAGTTCTCATACCCCAATTAATACATCAACAAATTCTGGCCATTCTTTCTTAAAAGTATATCCAAAATCTATCATTTCTCACCACTTCTGCTATACTGTCTTACTCTGGTGTAAGCTACTATCATCTCACTCCCTGTACAGTTACAGCCTACGAAGTAGTCCTCCTTTATAACACTTACCACATTTATTGCTACTCAGTATATTATATATTGGGTTGTCTTTGATTGTTTCCTATCTTCCTTCCTCCACTAGAAAATAACCTCCATGAAAGCAGGAACTTTGCTCTTTTTATTGCTATTGTCCCAGTGTCTAGCTCGGTACCTAGCACTTGGTCTTAAATAAGTATTTTTTGAATGAATGAATGAATGAACTCTCTTAGACTACTCAGTTCCTACAGCAGAAACTTGCTAAATAACATTTTAAAGAACATAAGGATATGCTACAAGCAACCTTCCAAGAGTTTCAAAAGAAAATAGGATGTCTGCAGAATCTATCCACTTGCAAGATTTATCACTATTTCCCACTCTTTACACTGTATCTGCAGATAGAGAACACTCACAGGTCTGAAGAGGCACTCCGCCAAGGCTATGAATAGCCTCCTTACCTTTTAGTTAAATTCTTTTTCGTGCATATCCTACCACCTCTCCCTCCAGCCACCTTTCAACCCTTCTTTTTCCTTAGTGTCTTGGAGAAAGGACTTACATTAATGGTGGAGTAAAGGATTACCAGAACTAATTGAGTTCTCTTCTTAGGACATTTTTAAAGATGTTCTTAGTTACAAGATTTGATCCTGAAGTGCTACATACTTTTTTGAAAGATACTCCATTATTTTCCTGTAATCAAAAAATATTTCTTTTCTCCAGAGGTATATTCTTTATTACAAATGCGTTTAATGACCATTATTTTATTTGAGGCCTGAAGTCTAATAACTGGTAAAATAATTTCTGTCATTGGTCTCCCTGCATATCAAAATGTGTGTCCTCATACTACCTCCGTTGGAAATCTGAGGCTGGTGAAACCCCCAATTCCAGCAGTGTCTTGCAAATGACACAGCATTTTTTCTCTTAGCCTCAAAAAAAAAAACAAAAAAAAAACTTACAGTTTATTTTAGCAGAATGGCTTCCCACTGGGATGAATGGCCACACAGGCACTTAATTATTCACTAATCCAACCCTGGAACTTTAGCTGCCTTGATTTTTTTTTTTTTAAACTAGGAAGGCATTGGCATGATTCCCAAGGAAGTGGTCTATTATCCTTGAAACTCTTCTTTAGGATTGAGCCTGTGGATGAGTAAGGCTTCTTTGGTACCTTGGGCACCAATTTCACTTTGCATTGTGTTCAGAGTTGCATTGTGATGTGCTGTTCCAGTATATCATAATGAGGCAGATCAAGAAGTGTTTCATTCATTGCTAACTCTACAGTATGTACCAGTTTGGCCACATTGAAGAGGACAGGACATACTGCTTTCTGTGGGTTGAATTTTAACCCATGATGCATTTTATTTTAACAACATTTAAGTTAAAAATAATGTTTTCAACTTGCTTGTCCTCTGTACAAATCTTCAGAGATTACTTAGTCTCTGTTACAGGATCATCACAAAAAAATGAATGCTAAGATTTATGGAAGGCATTATATAGCTTGGAGGGAGGGTAGTAGCCAGATAATGTTACCTATGTGTTTGCCGCAGGCTTTTTCAAGTGAGCTTTATTAAACTTCGGAATTACTCTGTGTTCAGAATGTTGAGGTTCTCTCTGAACAGTTATGAGAAGGAAAACCTGTTATAAACATTAACTTCTCTTACTGCTGATCAACAATTATGATTATTACTGATTTCTTTCTTTAGGTTTTTCCTTTGAAATGCAATAAACTTGAGAACCTGAACTTATTATGAATACATAGGTTATGTTTTTCATATATGGATTTCTATCAAATATGAACTATAAATAATTTTATTATCTAAGTTATTTTAGATTTATGTGATGAAGCATCTCTACAAAATATTTCCAAAGAACTGAGCTTTAAAAAATTTTACATTAGGTTTCTGAATTAAAACTTTAAGCTGTAAGCTTGTTAGAAGTTCAGTGAGATTATAGTATTTTAGTGGTACCTCATTGTTCTCAGCATCTTTACAATTGTGTGTGATTTTTAAAGTAGAGCTTTGGAACCTTTTGTTGTATTCTTGCTGTTAGATTGAGAAAGTGCAATCTGTTGACTTAAAGGCAAAGTCAACATTTTTAGGAGTTTATCGGTGTCCCATAAAGGAAACAAACAAGAAAGTCTTGATGGCATTACTTTAAACACATGTTAAAAATAGACCAGAAGAGATCCTGAACAAGAATCTTTGTAAGCCTTCCTCAGTGTGCTTTCAGTAACAGAAGCAGATAAACTATTTTATTATGTAATTACTGAGAAAATTCACTGGTAGTTTCCCCCCACACACAACCAAATAGGAGCTCTGAGATGGGAAGTTCCATTTCATTTTTGACAGTGATTTCCTTCAACTCTGAAGACAAAACCCCTTTTACACCTCTGAGCTAATTTTCAAATATTAGTTTCCCACATGGGTGTTTTAAGTAAATTTGAAAGTGTTTTGCTGTTTATATTAAAGAACTCTGGAAACAAATATGAATGAGATGGAAATTTCTATCCTAAAGTTGAGTATATGGGCTAGAATTCCCAGACAGTTTACCTTAGAAAAAACTACACATGTCTGCACGCACACACATGTATGTTTCTGATTTAAACAATATCATATCTTAAGAAATGGAAACTGTGTAAAAGTTGCCTTAATAGGTTTTTTTTCCTTCCATCTGTGTCCCATCCTTGTCATACTCTGCCAGCTAGGGATATTTAAAGAAAATTATTTTTTTAAGTGTTTTATTTTAATTTCACTTAGTTAACATACAGTGTTATATTAGTTTCTAGGTGTATAATATAGTGATTCAACACTTCCATACAACACCCAGTGCTCATCACACAAATGCATGCCTTAATCCCTATCACCTATCTAACCCACCCCCAACCCCTCCCCTCTGGTAACCATAGTTCTCTATAATTAAGAGTCTGTTTCTTGGTTTGTCTCTCTGTCTCTCTCTTTTTTCCTTTGCTTGTTTGTTTTGTTTCTTAAATTCCACATATGAGTGAAATCATATGGTATTTGTCTTTCTCTGACTGACTTTTTTTTTTTTTTTTTATAAAGATTTTACTTACTCATTTGAGAAAGAGAGAGAAACCGAGAGAGCACAAGCAGGAGGAGAGGCAGAGGGAGAAGCAGACCCCTTGCTGAGCTGGGAGCCCAACTTGGGACTCAATCCCAGGACCTGGAGATCATGACCTGAGCTGAAAGCAGACAACCCTCTGAGCCACCCAGGCACCCTTCTCTGACTTATTTCGCTTAGCATTATATGCTCTAGCTCCATCCATGTTGTTGCAGATGGCAAGATTTCATTCTTTTTTATGGCTGAATAATATTCCATTCTATATATCTATATCTATCTATCTATAGATACATTCTACATATATACATACACCACATCTTTATTCATCAGTCAGTGGATGTGTTGGTTGCTTCCATATCTTGACTATTGTAAATAATGTTGCGATAAACATATGGGTGCATGTATCCTTCAGAGTTCGTGTCCCTGTATTCTTTGGGTAAATGCCCAGTAGTGCGATTGCTGGATCATAAGGTAGTTCTATTTTTAACTTTTTGAGGAACCTCCACACTATTTTCCACAGTGGCTGCACCAGTTTGCATTCCTAACAATAGTGCATGAGTGTTCCTTTTTCTCCACATCCTTGCCAACACCTGTTGTTTCTTGTGTTGTTAGCCATTCTGACAGGTGTGACATGATATCTCATTGTAGTTTTGATTTTCATTTCCCTGATGGTAAGTGATGATGAACATCTTTTCATGTGTCTGTTGGCCATCTTACGTCATCGTTGGAGAAATGTCTGGTCATGTTTTCTGCTCGTTTTTTTAAATTGGATTATTTGTTTCTTGACTGTTGAGTTGTGTAAGTTCTTTATATATTTTGGATACGAACCCTCTATCAGATATGTCATTGTGAATGTCTTCTCCCATTCTTTAGGTTGACTTTTAGTTTCGTTGATTGTTTCCTTTGCTGTGCAGAAGCTTTTTATTTTGATGTAGTGCCAATATTTTACTTTTGCTTTTGTTTCCCTTGCCTCAGGAGACATATCTAGAAAGAAGTTGCTATAGCTGATGTCAAAGAAGTTACTGCCTGTTCTTTTCCAGGATTTTTATGGTTTCGGGTCTCACATTTAGGTCTTTAATCCATTTTGAATTTATTTTTGTGTGTGGTGTAAGAAAGTGGTCCAGTTTCATTCAAAAGAATGTTGCTGTGCAGTTTTCCCAACATCATTTGTTGAAGAGACAAATGAAGAGACAAATTTTCCATTGGATATTCCTTCCTGCTTTGTTGAAGATTAATTGACCATATAATTGTGGGTTTATTTCTGGACTTTCTGTTCTGTTCTATTGAACTATGTGCCTATTTTTGTGCCGGTGCCATTCTGTTTTGATTACTACAGCTTTGTAACATAACTTGAAGTCCAGAATTATGATGCCTGCAGCTTTGCTTTTCTTTTTCAAGATTGCTTTGGCTATTTGGGTTTTTTCTGTGTTCCATACAGGATTTTAGGATTATTTGTTCTAGTTCTGCGAAAAATGCTGTTGATACTTTGATAGGGTTTGCATTAAATGTGTATATTGCTTTGGATATTATAGACATTTTAACAATATTTGTTCTTTCAGTCCATGAGCATGGAATGTCTTTCCATTTCTTTGTGTCATCTTCAATTTCTTTCATCAGTGTTTTATAGTTTTCAGAGTACAAGTCTTTCATCTCTTTGGTTAGGTTTATTCCTAGGTATCTTATTTTTGGTACGATCATAAATGGGGTTGTTTTCTTAATTTCTCTTTCTGCTGCTTCATTTTTGGTGTATAGGAATGCAACAGATTTCTGTACATTGATTTTGTATCCCGTGACTTTACTGAACTTGTTTATCAATTCTAGCAGTTTTTTTTTTTTTTTGTGGAGTATCATGTCATCTGCAAATAGTGAAAGTTTTACTACTTCTTTACCCATTTGGATGCCTTTTATTTCTCTTTGTTGTCTGATTAATGTGGCTAGGACTTCCAGTACTATGTTGAATAAAAGTGGTGAGAGTGGACATCCTTGTCTTCTTCCTGACCTTAGGGGAAAAGCTCTCAGTTTTTCCTCATTAAGGATGATGTTAGCTGTGGGTATTTCATAGATGGTCTTTATTATGTTGAGGTATGTTCCCTCTAAACCTACTTTGTTGAGAGTTCTTATCATGAATAGATGTTGTACTTTGTAAGTTGCTTTTTCTGTGTCTATTGAAATAACCATATGGTTCTTATCCTTTCTCTTATTGATGTGATGCATCACACTGATTGATTTGCATATTGAACCACCTTGCAACCCAGGAATAAATCCCACTTGATTATGGTGAATGATTTGTTTAATGTATTGTTGAATTCAGTTTGCTCCATTCAATACTGGCCCTCTTTAATACCCATCACCAGGCTGACCCATCCCCCTACCCCCCTTCCCTCTAGAACCCTCAGTTTGTTTCTCAGAGTCCATAGTCTCTCATGGTTCATCTCCCTCTCTGATTTCCCCCCCTTCATTTTTTGTTGGGAGTTTTTTGATTATTGACTTGATTTCTTTGCTGGTTTTCAATCTATTCAAATTTTCTATTTCTTCCTGTTTCAGTTTTGGTAGTTTATATGTTTCTAAGAATTTATCCATTTCTTCTAGGTTGTCCAACTTGTTGGCTCATAGTTTTTCATGATATTCTCTTATGATTGTTTGTATTTCTGTGGTGTTGGTTGTTATTTCTCCTCTTTCATTTGTGATTTTATTTATTTGGATTTTTCAACAACTTTAGTTTTTCTGAAGGTCTTCTTATATTGACTTTTTGCTCTTGATTATTAGATACTTTTTCTTGCTTCTTCATATAGCTTAGAATTGTTCACTGTATCCAGATACTGTGTATAAATAAGAGACTGATATTGATGCTACTCTATGCCCCCCAGGAGCTCATCCTTTCCTCTTTCTGGCAAGTAGGGTCAGGGCCTGATTTAATCAGTCTAATCAGAAGTCGAGACGAGTCATGGCTGAGTTGCAACTTTAGTTATCCCAGTTTTCTTCTAGTTTCAAATGTCTTGAGAATGGGATTAGACCTCTCTCTTCATCAGGGCTTTGTAATTAGAGCTTGCTTGCTATTTTCCAGTCCCTTCCCCAGCTTCTTATGCTGTCGTGTCACTTAAATGCAGAATAAGTCCCATAAGGGAGAATTGGTAAACTGGAGGGACTGCTGTCCCTCCAGATTTCAGTCCACCATGCAAGTTCATATGTAGCTATTACTAGTATTGATGGTTTCCCTTTGTCACAGTGAAGTTGCTTGCCCATGACTGTCTCACTCTTCTAGCCACTGGGCCCACACTTAGCAGTTGCCCTCAGAAATAGAAGTGGCCTATCTCTGCTTACCTGGGAAGGGCTCATTTCTCATTAGAATTTATTTCCTTTAACCTTCTTTGTGTCTACATTTCTTTTATGTCTTTAAAGAAAAATGTCATATTTTTTTAAGAAAATCAGGTGTTTTTTTCTTTGTTGTGGTAGGAATAGTGGTCTTTGATTTCTTCTATATTCTAATTAGAAGTAGAACCTCCTCCTGTTCTGACTTTTGAATAAATAATATTAAAAAAAAGTACACTGCCCTGATGATCATTTCTTACAATTCTTATTTTGAACCTTTTTCATAGTATAGAGTAGGGGTCAGCAAACTGAAAGGGCTAAGTAGGAAATATTTAGGCTTTGTGGACAAAGTGGCAAAATCGAGGCTTTTATGTAGGTACTTACAATACCATTTCAAATGTACCATTTATAGATCTAGAGACTATTTTTAGCTCACGGGCCATGAAAAAAACAGATGATGTGGTTTACCAAGTTCTGGTATAGAGACAAGTGATAAAATAATTAAAATGTTTCGATGAACAAAAGCAAGCAAATATCAGACACTTTTAAGAAATTAAATTCTAGGGAGTTCTTTGGTATACCATCTACCATGATATCTAAAGTAATAAGTACCAAAAATGATAATCCTGATCTGTCAAGACAAGTTGAACTTTTATTTGGTGTAATAGAATTGCATAATAAACTTCAGAAAAGTATTTGTCAGAAATATATTTAACCATATGAAATCTTCATTTAGAAAGCCTCACTCATTCATTCTGCCCAGGTATTCTACTACAATATTGGGCGTATTGGGCAATTTTTTTTTTTTTTAGCTCTGACACTCAAAATGGGTCAATCCAGTGGAAAACAGACACTTAAAAGTATGAATGCAAGGTAGCGCATACCATAATGTAGGTTTGCACAGGCTTCCTCCATAGGGTAAGATATATAACTTTGCCTGGAGGTTGGGGAAAGGTGACCCAGAAGAATTCAGAGAGATGATGATGCTTTGCTAACTCTTGAAAAGGAATTAAGACTTTTTCCAGGTGGACAGATTTTATACACCCAATAAATGTTGCCTGACAGTTATGCTTAACAATTGAAGTATCACCATATTGTTGACTTGACTCACTCAAGGTCATTTTAGAAATGGTTTGAGTATGAGGAAAAAAACTTAGAAACACATTCTCTCCTTATATCATTACGTGCCTGTGTAAGCTTAAATGAGAGGTAGTAGGTAAGGAGCCTTTTGTAACTGTTTTAACAAACCGGTTATCACTGTGTGACATATTATAAAGTGATTAAGTGATAATTTAGCAAGAATAATTTAATTTCAGCTTGTCCAGAAGTTTATTGCTGCTTTAAAGTCACTGAAATCTCCAGTCTCTACTACAGAATTTTTTAAAAAAGCATTATAATTATTGTAGTAAGAATACTTCAAAGCAGAGATTTTCCTTTTTAGATTCTTTTTTCTTTTTAAAGATTTTATTTATTTATTTGAGAGAGAGAGAATGAGAGAGCACATGAGAGGGGGGAGGGTCAGAGGGAGAAGCAGGCTCCCCGCCGAGCAGGGAGCCCGATGCGGGACTCGATCCCGGGACTCCAGGATCATGACCTAAGCCGAAGGCAGTCGCTTAACCAACTGAGCCACCCAGGCGCCCTCTTTTTAGATTCTTTATAAATTTCGTAGTTAATAAGATGGGTGAAGAGTGACCATAAGAATTTTTACTTAGGGATGAAAAGTAGAACGTAAGGGGATAAATTACGTGTTTGCTAAAGAAAAGTATTGAATTATTTAGGTATTCAGTTATAGCATGTTAATAAGCCAGTAAATCTTTTTCCAATTTCTGGAGAATTGGTTAGCTTAATGAAAAAAGCAACTGATCATTTTTTATTTGCCTTTTTAAGAATGCTCCTCTGGAGGTTACATTTTACCAAATTATTGAACACAAGCTTTATTGCGTAGGTAATAAGGATTTTTAGTTTCTGGTAAACAAAAGCTAATAGCACTTTGAAGTATCTAGGAGATACTAGATTTGGTAGATTATTTTCCATAACAAGCAAACTGAAACCCTTTATAACATTGATGCTTGATATATAACTTTACAAGAAAAAAGTTTTCTCTCTACATTTTTCTCTTAGCTTCTACTAAGTATCAGAATACATATTGAAAACCATAAAAATATCTATACTCATATTTAATAATTCTGACCTTGGAAAGACTGAACAGAAACAATTACCTACAGAAGGATCATCATCACATCTTTATTAGTGCCCTTCTCCCCACGAAAGGCCTGAGAGAACTCCATAGGAATAGGGGAATGATTGAGTAAATTTTGAGTCAATAGGTAATATATAGCCATTTAAAGATAGTAATGACGAACACCATGTAAAACATGGAAATGTTTATTATCTATTTTTTTTTAAAAGCAAACCTGAATACCACATTGTTCCACCCTAGGATACCAAGTTGGAAAATGAATGCCCAGGATCCATAGGCCATAGGTGCACTGAACACTGTTAGTATGCCATTCTGTAAGTTCCTGAATACAGTCTGATTCTTTCATGTGTGATGATCAGGAGAGATGAGTAAATCCAAAAGAGGGCTGAAAGTCAGTAGATGGCTCTTATTTGCACGATTTTCTATATGAGACAACTTTAGATGTTTATATTTGAGCCTTCAGACATTTCCTTAGTCAGTATTATGGATATAATGTTATTACCTGCCTCTTCCCCAAGATTTTACAGTGTTTGATCTTATTATTAATTGAGTGACTGTGAATCCTAAATGTACTGTGGCTTTATTTTCAGGATAAGGGAGATCTTGAAGGCATCTCGAAAATTGCAAGGTGATCCAGATTTGCCAATGTCTTTTACTTTGGCCATAGTGGAGTCCGATTCCACAATAGTCTATTATAAACTTACTGATGGATTTATGCTGCCAGACCCTCAGGTCAGTTTTGAGGCAACTATCAGTAAACAGTGAAAAAAAGAGGAAAATGATAACATGATTTTAAGTGCGAATCAAGCCATTTAGCTTCCTTTGCAATATGAAAATTCAAGAAAATTATGACCTGATTTTCACACCTCAGAAACTTGGCTGTTTTGTTTAAAGTAATATGTTCCTAGTTTCCACAAAAATAATTAGACTTTTTTTTTTTTTACTCTTTGGAGAATTTCATAGTCTTCATAAATTCATGATATTTGATAATTAACTGAGGTGGAATGTGAAGGCTTATAATAGCTTTAGCCAAAAGAACACTTCTTTAGAAAATGTTAAATTGGTTGACAGTTTGACAGGAAACTTTTAATAAAATAAATGTGTTATGCATGATTTCCTTATATACTTTGTTGGTGTATTTGGGATAATTACATTAAATATCATTCTGATTTTGCTTTTAAATTACCTTATTTAATATTGGGGAAAAAGTCCATCCTGATCTTTTTTTTTTTTTTTATGTTGCAGAATATTTCCCTTAGAAGATGACACCTATACTTCCTGATGCTTACTGTGAGAGTGAATTTGAGATCCGTCAGCCTGGTTCATCTTTTATCTCAGAGATAGTTAGGGTTGACTTAGCTGGTCCTATTCCATAAGTTTTTCTTTTTGAAGAATAAAACTTTCCCAGATAGAAGAATTTTTGTTGTTGATAAGTATAGGGTAGTTGCTCTAGAACTTTCTTACCTGGAGATAGTTTAATTACAGTTAAATACAAGTTGATGCTTAGGATGTGTTCAGAGGGGTGGCACACGTGTGTTTCTTCTGTCGTCCACCACTCATAGCTGCCTCGTTGTTCACCGCTGCCCCTGCTAACACATTGTTGAGACTCCCCTTTCTCTAATTCAACCCTCTCAGTGCCTTTTGGCTACTACAGCTAGCCTGCTGTGGTGTTTCATGGACACTTGGACACTTGGAGAGTTTGCTCGGTCTCCTTTTAAATCCCCAATAGAAAGTAACAGTTTTCTTTCTATTGGTTTTTATGTGGCATTTACTGTTGACTTTAAGTCAAAAGTAAAGATATGCTCATCCAGAGTATAAAATTACGTACATGTCTAGATTAATAGGGACCAGCGAAGTGCTACCGATTAGTTACTTCCTACCTAAGTAAAGGAAGTACTGGGCCTTCCTTTCCATTCTTATTACCACCACCCTTATTATATCATAGTTAGAATATTATGTGAGATAGTGAGAAATGGTGTCAGCTTTAAAGACATCTTTATTAAGTAGACCCAGTTATTCCACTTTTGTTAATACCTCTCAATTATGTTGCCTAAAGTATAAAAAATTATATGCACAAAGATTCCAAGTAACATGAATTGTTATAGCCAAAATAATAATCACTTAAAAGTTTTAGGAAGGGGTCATCAAACTTTTTCTGTAAAGGGCAGAAAAGAAATATTTTAGGCTTCACAAACCATACGGTCTCTCTTAAAACTTCTCAAATGTGCCGTTTGTAGTACAAAAATAACCATAGACAATATGTAAATAAATGGGCATGGCTGTGTTCTAATAAAACTTTATTTACAAATGCAGGGCCATAGTTTGCCAATCCCTGGAATAAGGAAATAGTTAATAAACAGATATAGATAGCCAGTGAATGGTACCTTATGTACTCATTAAAAATTAGTAATGAATAAATGAAAAACAGAAAATATTTAATTAAAAAAGCAAGATATGAAAGTGTGTGAATGGGTAAGATCATGGCTATAAATAACACACCAAGCATATAATAAAAGGGTGACAAGATAAATTACTAACTGTTCTTATAATAGGGTGGCAGAGCAATAAATGGATGACTTTATCTTTCTTTAGTATTTCGTATATTTTTTCTTTATTTGTATTACTTTTATAATAATGTTTTAAAATTAAAACAATATCTTGAGATCTATATTAGTTTCTGTCATTGTATAATATTACCACAAACTTAGCAACTTATAACAACACACATTTAATATCTCAAAGTTTGGTCCAGTCAAGCCAGCCTCCACTGAGACTTGTCTGGGCAAGGTTCAGCTTCCTCCCTCATGTGGTTGTTCGAAGCTTTCAATTCCCTGTGGGCTGTTGGACTGATGGTCTCAGTTCCTAGGGGGCTGTTGTCAAGAGGCCACCCTCCACTCTTTGCCACATGGGCCTTGCCAGCACAACTGATTGCTTCCTCAAAGCCAGCAAGGGAGACAGTTTCAGCAAGATGGATCTCATAATCTGCAATGTAGTCAGGTACATCCTGTCACTTTTGCCATGTTCTGTTGGTTAGAAGCAAGTCAAGACTACTCTAGAAAACAGCAGGAACAAGAATGGAAAAAGGGCAAAAAGTAAGAACATTATAAAATGGTGTAAAGCATCAATAATGGTCTGCAGTAGTTTTTGACTCCTTTCCTTTGCTCATATTTGAATTTCACTTTTATTCTTGATGCAACATCTTGGCAATTCCTTTGGACTCCCTCTGCTTTCCCAGAAGGTCTGAAGATGTACCCATTCAGAACAATGTGTGTTTCTGTGACTCTGGTTGGCACTTTGCAGACCTAAGGATCCTAAAACAATTTATGATCAATTCTTGGGGTCTCTGCCATTTGATTCCTTTGAGCCTTTTCATTACAGTGTGAGAAAAACAGTCTGCGTTTTCAGAAAGAAATGTAAGGCTTAATGAACTTTAGATTTGTATGTCCGATCTGGTGACCAGTGAGCCCCTAGGTTACTGCAAGACCAGAAGTATCTTCTAGAGTTGACTCAAAAAGAGTGTTCCCACAGAAATCCTTAAAATTAGGCCTCAATCTCATTGTATGTCCTGGGATATCTCCTCTGTTTCAGAATGTTCCTTGTGTACTTCACCAAAGCTATTCGGCCCAAAGCCAGCCAGATACCTGTTAATATGAATAATGGTCCGGAACAGTTTGGAAAGGGAGACAACCCAGCTGCGACTGTCTCATTTTACTAGGTAAAATGATTTCTCTTGTATGATCAAGTAACTGTGGAATTGCAGTTCATTTTGTCTCTTGTTAGACTATGGGCTGCTTAAGAACACAGCAAGGAACCAAGTCTTTTTTTACATCTGTGTATCCCACCACCTTCCACAAATTCACACACACTAGACTCTCAATAAATATTTAGTGAATGAATGAATGTAGATCGTAGACTTGTTTAATTGCATAGTAGCTTTTACTCTTTGCCTCAAGGCAAACTAAAGTGATCCATTTGGACACCAGAGGGCAGTGCTAAATAAGCACCAAATTTTCAGACTCGAGGAGTAGGTTAGCTTGAGAAGTGGTGCTCTTGAAAATTTATTTTCAATCTGTGGGAAATAGGCATAAATAAAAAAATAAATAAGTTTTATGTGCTAACATTCCCCCCCCTTCTCCTTTCTGGCATGCCTCTAAAATTATACTCTACTGACATTAAATATGTGGCTTGATTCATGCTCTGCTCAAAATACAGATCTATATTTAAAAATAAAAGCTTGTTTGGGACAAGGGTCAATGGGATGGGTGTTTTTTCTAGACTGTGGTTTTGTTCATAACCATATGAAATGATGTATTCCATTTTTTTTCCTTGCAAAAGCCTAACTTACTAAACTTCAGGATCCTATTCCATAGCAAGAGTCCTCAGCTCTGAAACACTGAACTGACTACATACCAGTGGTGAAAGACATAGATTGCTGCCATCATAAACACAGACTTTTCCCATAACAGGGAGCCCTCTCTGGGTGGGAGCAGGAAGTGGGGAAGGACATTGCTGACTTCTCTCTAGTGCTGTCTTTGCCTTTGCTTTTTGGTGTCCCTAGTCAGTGTCCCCTCTGCACTGGAAGGGCTCAGTGGAACAGTGGATGATCTAGGTCCGAGGAGTCCCTATTTTGAGGGACTATTTTTAGGAGTCCCTAACCTATTTTGCTTCCCAGGCCTCCGGGCCTCTCTAGATGAATGTGTTCCTAAACGGTATTGATCTCTTGTGAAGAACAGGAGGGCAGAGGCACTTTGGAATTCTAAGCTCTACTGAGAATAGCAATCTCTGACAAAGTTCATGTAGTCTGCATTATTTTTTAACTGAAAACTTTTACATGCCTGGAACCAAATGACTTAACCAAAACTTCATGATGTGTCATCTTGTTCTGAGCCTTTTCCGTTCTGAATTCCTCTGAGGTCACATTTTCCACTGCGGCCCTAGCAGGAGGCCTTTTACTGGTACAGCCCAGCGTTCCTGCCAGAGCCTAGAGCTCTCTATAGAAGCTCTTTATTCAGCCGCCGTATTTATGTTTAATGTGCAGAATGACATTGTATCTGAACAATTAGTACCATTTTCCTTTCTTTCAGACCAATAGCTGTTCCGGTCCTTACCACTCTCACTCCTGCAGCCTAATCCTTTTAATGACCTTTGAATAAGAACGGCTTGTGCTCACAAAGGAAAGAGGAGAGAAAAATCATGCGACTTCCTGGGGAGGTGTACTCATAAAATGCTTAGATGATTCTGCAAAATTAAAAACCAAGTTAACCAAAATCAAACAAAGATGGGCTTTTTAGGTTTCTGGGTGACTGAATGGAGGTAATATTAGGAAGTATTTAAGTAAAGCTCACTTCGTGCATTTATTAATTATCTGCAGACATTGCTGGGCTCCTTCTGTGTGCTTGCATGACTAAGGTAAATGTGGGATACAAAGGTTAATGAGATATGACCTGTGCCCTCAAGGAACTCAGATAAGCAATACAACTCTCCTTAACCAGAACTCTAAAAGGGTGTCAATGTGAGTGAGGAACACCTGTCATGCAGTGTATGTTTATGAAGTTCATGCATTTTACTTGGTGGTGAAGGGTTTCAACAACTTTTGGTAAATTAAACTGTTTTCAAACAATCATGGTATGTATATTTGTCCCAAAGGACTGAACACTGGAAGCATACAAAGATTATACAATACATCTCTCAGGACTTACTGTCTGGCTAGAAAGGAGAAAATCTATGTGTATGAGATAATTTGAGAGCATTTCAAGGCAGTGTTATATATGAATGCTGAGTTACCATTATGTGGAGCTGATATCATGTACTTGTTATTATTAACTTATTCTCCTCATTTAATAGATGGAGAAATTAGCACACCAAGTCGTTAAGCAATGACTTCGAGTAGTAGCAGGTGAGTGGATAATGAGGGCTAGAACCAGGTCTCCCAACACCGAGCTCACTGTTCTTTTCAGGATACCATACCACGTATGGTGCAGGGAAATATATTAACGTCAAAGAGCCTTTGGGAAGAAAAAGGTAGCTCCAGTTAGTCCTGGAGGGAGTTGGGAAGTGATTTAGGGATCAGTTAGATTAACTTCTTGTACTCTTGAACAAATGTGTCAAAATGTCAAGCTGTTTGTAGATAATTTGGAAAACCATATTCATAGGCAATATATTTACAAAGTTTTATTCCAAAGACCAAATACATTCATGCCCATGCTTTTATGTTGGCAAACTTAAAATTACATTTAATGTTAAGTGAGAGAGAGAAAGAGCTCAGGAAGGTTCCCTGCTTGTTGGAGCTAAATTTTGTGCTGGCACAAAGAGTAGACTCTAGGAACTTTTAAATGATGGTTTCACACTCGATGAGAAAGGGTCTTACACCCTAAATATCCCCCAGTCCTGCTTGCTGTTGCTTGAAATCCTACCATAATTCTACTTCTTAAACATGAAACTTTGACCCAATTTAATTTGACAAACAGTTTTACAGCACCCCATGGGGTAAGGCAAAATACTAAGATTTGAAGAGACTATAAGCCCAAATATTTTATTATTAGACTCAACAGATAAAATTAATCTGATAAATTGTTAAAAGAATTTCTAACTGTTTATTCTCAGTTTCTGTACTTACTTCATTGCAGGTCGGCAATATTTTGTGGATTGATAGCCTGTGCAGACCACACTTTGAGTAGCGTGTGTTAGAGCTCAGGTGAGCAGTGATGAGAGCCTGAACGCCACCAGTAGCCAGGTATATTAGTCCGAATCCAGTCAGCTAGATTATGATGCTGTTGGTTCACAACCCAAGAATTTCCCTGGGAGAAATCTGAAACTGGCCCCATCCACAGGGGGCAGGGAGAAAACAAAAGAGAGACAGATCACTCCAGATTGGTAGATGGCCGTGTTAATAAGCAAGGGAACTTAAATATAGGGCTTATCTTGGGTGGCTGCAAGATGAGTAGGTCTCCCCACCCACCCTGCCAGAATCACAGACATTTCTATAGAGGCCTGAACTTGATTCAGTCACCTCTACCGTTCACATAGTTTCAACAACACATTGCTCTCTCAAGGTCGCCTCCTTGAAAATGGCTCCCACTGTGGGAATGGTGGGCAGAGTGTACATGCCAAGGATAGGGGAGAGGGTGAGGAGCCTCCGATTACCTGATCCAGCTCTTGGGTCAACCAGTGGTCATGTCCTCTTGATGACATGTTGTCCTAACCAGTGAATTAGTTTAACAAATGTTTATTTCTTGCTCACATTACAAATCCATTGTACATGGATTTGGAGTCCTTACTCTGGGAATTAAGTCAACAGAGCCTCTGCCATCTGAAATGTGGTCGGGCCCAGTGGCAGGAAGAAAAAAGTGTGGTAGTGTCACATACTGCAACTAGATACTTCCACCAAAAGCAACATATATCACCCCTGCCCACCTTGTCTCAGCCAAAGCAAGTCATGTGGCTGGCCATGATCAACTTTAAGAAGGAGAGGAAGTGCAAATTCTGCCATGTTCCTGGATTGAGGAGAAGAAATAGAGAACAGCACTTCCAGATAACAGGAAAGAGAGGAGAGATAGCAAGGAGGTAGGTTTAACAGCTGATTAGCTGTGGAAACAGGGCGGCGGGGGGGAGAAGGGGGCATTAAACCTGAAACTGTTCTGAGTCTGACTTTAATGTGAATGAGTTTCAGGTTACAGTGGGAAGATAGAGGACATTGCAAGAAGGACAGGGCGCTAGGCACAACCAAAGTGGGAAAAGGGCCAACTTAGGAGGCTGGCAAGGAGGGGAGAACTTGGAAGACAAACTTTTCCCCACTGTTCTGCTCAGGTTCTGGATTTAGTATCTGAACTAAGAAGGGAAATACTGTATGTATCAGGAATCTAGGATCACTGTAGACCTACTCTTCCATGGGTTGTTACACAGAATATGCTGCCTGGTCTTTTCTTTAGTTCCTAAGAATGAAAAACAAAAAAAGAGCACTTGTGCCTACAGTGTAGGGGGTGTAGTTGAACCCTGTGAGACTATTTCTGAAGGAAGCTAGCTAAACATGGGTACATGGATGGGGCTGGGTTTGTGAGAAAGAACCCAGGGGGCTTCTTTTCTGGGATGGAGAATTATCTAGTGGGATCATGAACCTGAACTATTTGTATAGTTGTAGGGGGCTGTCAGGGTGCATGAGCATGGGATGGGGAGAGAAAGTTGGGGGGTAGATACCAGTCCTTAGGGTTTCTCACCAGTCCTTGCTGGCATCTGCTGAATGGAGCATCATGCCACAGTGACTGTGTTCCATATAAGTCACCAATGTGTCTTCCCAGTCCCTGGCCACAAGATCTTCTGGCTCTGAGTTTCTCTCAGATATTCCTCTCGGGCACTTGGAATATATTTGGTTCTGTCCCTGAACTCCTTGGGCAAGTGGGGTAATGTTCAGGCTTTCTTGGGTCCTCTTCATCTAGACACGCTTTCTCAGCCAGGCTTTCTTCTCTGCTGTCTTCCCCGAATGCGGGGTAAGTGACCCTAAGGGCCTAGGGTCTGTGAGGCTTTACCTGAGCCTGGAGGCAGCAGCCAGAGGTGAGAGGCTGGGTGCTGGCCACAGATTCCTCTCACAGGGATGAGGGGATTGGCACAATTTCCTGGAGTATCTGTTGTGTCTCCTCTGCCCCCAGGAACTCAGCCCGATGGGACAGGGTGCAGGGAACAGAACACAGATCTCTGCTTAGTGACCCATTCAGTTGTCTAGCTCTTCTGCTTTTGCTCTCCCCTCTTCCTGCAATTTCCCCCTAGTTTCATCTTATCTTAGGGGTAGAAAAACTGTAACCATTTCCAGATCTATTTTTCTTCCAAACATATTGTTTTTGCCAAGATTTCAGGTTTTGAAATTCAAAAGGCAAGAATTTGCCTCTTTTGTTCTGGAGTATAGTCCCATCCCTGAGGCAGCATGCCAAGAAATCCTGTATGGGAAACAGTTCACAGGTAACAAGAATAACCAAGAAGGGAAAACATACCATTTAATGTATCAAAATATTATCCTGTGACAGTTACAAACAGAAGGTGTTAATTAACATTAACATGCATATTTATACTCACAAGAACTATTTAATTTTCTGAGTGTACATCTTATTTTACCCATCAAACTATATCCTACCTATCAGTACTGCAGTACTTGGCACAGAGTAGGAGCTCAATAAATGTTTTATTTGATAGCATTCACATGCTCAGAGACAAACTACTCCTCACCCTGTTGTATTCCTGCCATTAGCAAGACAGGACACAGATTGGCTACCTCTCTGCCCTGTCGACACCACGTAGAAAGAGGAGCCCTAAGTTCCTTGGGCCACCAGAGAGACCTCATCCCATGCTGCATGCTCTTGTAAACATGCTTATGCTATGAGATCTATTATATTTTGATCCTTTGCCTTAGTAATTTTGAGAAATCAACACAGGGATTTCTAAACAAAAGTATATCTGCCTGAAAAGCTTACTTAATATTTTATTACACATTCTGTTCTATGCTAAAGCTGTCCATTTTTATTTATCTAACAATTCTGGAGGGAAACGAAGACATGTGAACACTGCTAAATTTAGAAATTCTGCTTAGAAATGGTAATTCCCAACTCAACTATAAAATTATGGTGATTATACTTCTGTTAATGACTACAGATAGGGATACTGTGATTTTATAAATGGGCAAAAATTGGTCATCTCTTCTCTCATCCCCTATTAGAAAATGTGGTTTCTGTAAATATAATCATGTAGGTATGCTTTTCCTGGACTGCAGGTTCTTATCTTAATCCTTCAGGTTTAAATGAGTGTAATTCACCCCCATGGGACCTTGCCATTCCACTTCTGCAAAATGAAGGAGTTAGTGCAGGCACTCCCTGAGATGGAGTCTGTCTCTGCACTTTGGTGGGCCTCACTTTTCATGAACTCCTTCATCACTCTCTCCCACCTACCCCTGGTTTTGAAAAAACTCCTTCCATCCTGGGCTTTGATAATCCATCATCAGAAATGTGCTCCTTTGAATTTTTGAGGCTCAGGAGGATTGGAAGGCAGAGCTTTGACTTTAGACCATCCAGGGCGATGTGAGAGAGTTATATAATTTCCTTGAGCCTCAGTTTCTCCTCCAGAAAATGATGGACAGAGTATGTCCCTCTAGGTTGTGTTTTCCTCACACATTGAAGTGCTTGGGGGGGATAATGGAGCCTGGTGTTTCCTTCCCTTTGCAGTCTCCAAACCCCTCCTATTGAGGGGCACACTGCCACCTTAGGAGGGAATATATGATAACCAGCTGAGACCCAGGCCTCCAAGAAATGGAACCCAGATGTACAGGAGGGTAGAGAGAAGGTGCCAGATTAAGTGGGAGGACACCAAAGATAAACTCTGCCCTTTGAAAATGTTGTCAGGCCTAACCTTGCTGCTGCTGTAGCTGCTGCTGGTGATGATGATGATGATGATGATGATGGCAACGACGATAAAATTTTTTGGTCCCATTTTGGGAAACCCTTTGAATTCAGATAAATTTGCACAAGAATAAGATTAGCTATGTAGTTGGAAGCTTACATCAAGTAGGGGAAATTTCCACTGCAGGGGAGCTGTATTGGGACAATTCATGGGGAGTAAAAACAACCAAGTTAAACTTAGCTCAACACAGCACAAAAGCACATTGAAAAATTCCCTCTAAATAGAAGCTGTACTGTTCAGGGTGGGCCTAAGTCATGGGACCTGGCATGGAGCCTTCTGTTGATGGTGAGTATTGGGCCTCTTCTTGAAGGAATGAATAAGTAAAGAAACACGAAATAGTAACAATTTATATCTGTATAGCATGCTTACATTAGAGTGGAGGATGTATGGGGTTTTATTTTGTTCTCTTCTGTATTCCCAGAGCTTAGAACATTGCCCGACACATAGTGGGGTTCCAAAAACATTTGTGGAAGGAAATAAAAAAAAATGAATACATATAAAATAATGTCAAGTGATGATAATACTTGAAGAAAGTGAAACAAGGTAAGGGAACAGGGTGCAACGAGAATGCAACTCCAGGTAGGCTGGTCAGGAATGGCTTTTTTCTGCAGACGACATTGGAGCAGAGACCAGAATCCAGTGAAGGAGTGAGACATGCAAATAACTGGAGGATTAGCCCCTTATAGGCAAAGGGAACAGCACATGCAAGTGTCCTGAAGTGAGAGCATGATGAGTGGCATCTTAGATTCTGCGTTTCTTTTTTTTTTTTTTTTTTTTTAAGATTTTATTTATTTTTGAGAAAGAGAGAGAGCATAAGCAGGGGAGCGGCAGGCAGAGGGAGAAGCAGGCTCCCCGAGGAGCAGGGAGCCCGATGCGGGGCTCAATCCCAGGACCCTGGGATCATGACCTGAGCCTAAGGCAGATGCTTAACCATCTGAGCCATCCAGGCGCCGTAGATTCTGCATTTCTAATAAGCTCTCAGGTGTTGCCAGTGTAGCTGGTTCCATGAACCACACTTTCAGTAGCAAGGATTCAAACTAGAGCTTGATCACGGAGTCAGTAGCTAAAATGAGGTGGTCATGGAACTGAGAGATGAAGTCACTGCATGAGAAAAAAAGGATAAAAAACTGCATATGCAAAATAACCTTATCTATATAAAATACGTATGCAAAGATGGACATTAAAAATATTAATAGTGTCTTCCTCAGTGAGATCACATTTTAGCTAATTTAAATTCTCTTCAGAATATTGTAAAATTTCTACCATGTGTATATATCACTTTTATATTCAGAAAAAAAATTATTTTTAAAAAGTTAATTTACAAACTGAAATATGTCTTTAAGACCCTGAGTTCAAAATGTACACAAAAGTTTCTAAATTAAAAAAAAAATAAGTATAGACATAGAGAATTGGCCGGGGTTTTTTAGGGAAGGCTTCATAGAGGAGATGATTTTGAACCAAATCTAAGTAAGTGAAGCATAAGTTTGGGCTTTTAGCAACTTCTCTCTTATTTTCCTGTTCTAATGTGGGAGTGGGGAGGGGATATGGGGCACGCATCGTATACTATTTATTGCTGTGTAACAAATTATTCCACAACTCATCTGCTTAAAACATGTAACATTTATTATCTTACAATTTCTGTGATTAAGAAATTTGGGACCTGCTTAGCTAGGTGGCTCTGGCCCAGCATCTCTCATGAAGTTATCTTAAAGATGCTGGCTGGAACTTTGGTCATCTGAAGGCTTGACCAGGGCTGGCCGGGGCATCCAAGATGATTGGCAGGAGGCCTCAGTACCTTGTCGTGTGGAACTCTCCATATGCCCATTTGATTTTCTCTACAATGTGGCAGCTGGCTTCCTGAGTAAATGATCTGAGAGAGACAGAGACAGAGAAACAAGGAGAGGGAGAGAGAGAATGGAGGAGAGAGAATGCCTTTTATGATATACATGACACTTCAGCTTTCTTCTGTTCATTCATAGAAACATGTCACTAAGTACAGAGCATACTGCAAGGGAGGAAAATTAGAGTCTACCTTCTGAAAGGAGACTGTGGATATATTTTTAAACCACCACAGGTAGAATGGGGTGTGATAGTTCAAGGGCTTTCTAATTTTCATTTGAAGTGAACTATATAAGAATAGATAGATAGAATCTAATAGTTATCTATCTATCTAGAATAGATAACTATTCTATCATAGTTATCTATGACTAACAAAGATGACTTTGTTAGTCATCTAGCATGCCTGATGTTTAGCAGAGTACAGGGTGGAAAAGATGAAAAATAGGAGGATGTGGTGAACAAAATATCTAGAAGGTAATGTGAGTCACAATGTAATCTTAAGTTTTCAAGTAGCCATATTGGACGATGTAAAAAGAAACAGGTACAATTAATTTTAATATGTTCTTAGCCCAATATAGGCAAAATATTCTCATTTTACATATACTCAATATAAAAGTTGTTAATGAGATATTTTATATTGTTTTTTCTCTCTACTAACCCTTTGGAATCTGATGTGCATTTTAAACTTATAGCACCCTTTACTTTGGGTTAGCACTGTTTCAAGTGCTCAGCAGCAACATGTGGCTAGTGGTCAGCATTTTGGACAATTTAAGTCTAGAGAGTTGGGCCAGAAACAGGTCACTGAGAAAGAACCTTAGGCACAACCCAATGTGCAAATAGTGGGCCCAATAAAAGGACTTAGCTGAAGAGTAACATGATCAGACTTCTATTTTAGAAATCACTATGGCTGCCTGTGTTTAGGACCTGGAGGAATGAGCAGGCATGACTGGCCTAAGAGACTGTTGGAATATTCTGTGTGAGAGTTTGAATGAGGCTCGTTACAATGAAGATGGAGAAGAGAAGATGTAAGTAAGACAGAAAGCGAGGAGGTGGGTTTGTACTTGGTTCAGTGATCACTTGGATGTGGGAAAGTAAACGGTCAGAAGAGAGAGAAGCCTAGAATGATTCCAAGGCTTGGGTGATTGACAGGATATAAAAAGGAAATACAGGACACAACATATTTTGCCCTGGGAAGATGGCAAGGGAAGATTACATCTGTAGGTTTGGAAACGTTTGGATTGAGGTACTTGTGCAGGAGAGAGATAGTGATCTCACAGAGAACTAGATGGGTAAACACGGAGCTTAGCAGAAAAATCCCAGCTTCAAGTAGAATCATCACTGAGCTTCTTCCTTCTGTGTAACATCACTGTGAAACTACAGAGCACTTTGGAGAGTTCCAGTCTCTCAGTTGCTCATTGTGGAGGCAGCATTAGCTGAGGAGGAAGGAGCAGAAGCACCACAGGTACAGTCCTCTGAGCAGTGGGCACCAGTCTGGGAGGCCTGCTGTCCTAGCCTGAGGAGCCGGTTACTTGGGAGCAGGGGAGATGCTATGGGAGCCACACGAGGAGTCATCTCAGAGGAGGGAAGGGGCCCCCTCCGCCTGAACACTGTGTTGTGTCCCGAGGGGGCATCGAGGAAAAGAAGGTGTCCAGATTAGGCATTGGAAGTTAAGAATTCCTGTCCTGGAATGTGGTTGTCTCCACCTCTGATAGAACCTATCCTGTGAGTGAAGTGTGTCCAACCACTTCCTCTTCATTACTAGAAATGATGCCTTAGTGCAGGGGTTGCAAACTGAAATGCCTGCAGGGGCCACGCAGGTCATCTAGAGGAGCGAAGTGAATGCAGAGCGTGCACAGTGGGCTCAGCCAAAGGGAGTTGCTGCCACTCAGTGCTAGGAGATTTTTGTAAAGTGGCAACAAGAGTCTAGTTGCCAGATATTCTGATCTTTTTGTGCATGTTAATTTTTTTGTGACGTTTTCTGACTTTTAAATACTGGATAAATTTTATTTAAACATTGCAAACCAAACAAAATAGGTCTGTGGGCTCCCAGCCCACAGTCCACCAATTTTTGACATTGGTCTGAATGCTTTATATCATTATATGTCATGCTTTCTTATATTTTTCTGTTTATGTTTCCTACTGTAACCACCATTGTTTGTGTGGATTGTTTCTGTTTGTTTGTTTGCTTGCTTGTTTGTTTTTATTCCCTTTCTACAATGGGTCAGACCTTATTTGTTGATTAATTTCATATTTGGAAGGTGGACAGAGCTATGGGAGGTATTGAGAACCTTCATTCTTCTGGGATCTAAAATGGCAGACCATATGGAAAATGACATATTCCCCCAGCAGATTCAGGCCTCAGAATTGGGGTGAGACAGGAGTAGTTAAAGATGCAATTGGCCATATTTTGGTGATGACTCTTCTAATAAAATGGAAGATAATTTAAAGCAGATCTGTATTTAATAACAAAATGAAACATTAAAGTCATTTATGAGAGTATTAGGTCTCGTGATGAAAAAATGTTACTTTTTCCAGTGCTCAAAACTAAACATTTCTTTATAAAAATTGAAAGAAGAATGAAGTAAAATAGAAAATACAAGAAGAAAACTAGTGAGGGAAAATGGGAGAGAAATACATGGGATAAATGGATTTATTATGCATTACTCATGGATATTATGGAGCTATGTGCCTTAAGTTTGTAGAAGAAAAGCGATGCTCTCTCGTCACCTCCTTATTCCTCTTCCCTCTTTCCTACCTATGGACAGAGTTGCTATAGATTGTTAAGATTCTAGGACACTGGACCATTTTTGCCCGTAGGTCCATTAAAAGATCATGGACTGTTCATTAAAAGATTGTGCACATTGTCTGCACAAAGACTTATACACAAGTATTCATAGAAGTTTTATTCTTTTTTTTTTTAAAGATTTTATTAATTTATTTGAGACAGAATGAGAGAGAGAGAGAGCTCATGAGAGGGGGGAGGGTCAGAGGGAGAAGCAGGCTCCCCGCCGAGCAGGGAGCCCGATGCGGGACTCAATCCCGGGACTCCAGGATCATGACCTGAGCCGAAGGCAGTCGCTTAACCGACTGAGCCACCCAGGCGCCCCTAGAAGTTTTATTCTTAATAACAAAAACCTGGAAACAACTTGAATGTTCATCAGTAGGGTAATAGATAAATGAACAGTAGTGTATCCATACAATGGAAGAGTACTCAGCAATAAGAAGGCACAAAAATTATGATATACACAAGAACATGAATGACACACAAAACATTCTGTTGAACAAAAGTCAGAGCCCAAAGAGTTCATACTATATGATTCAATTTATGTGAACTCCTAGAAGAGGCAAATCTAATCTATGGTGACAGAAAATATATCCACGATTGCTTAGAGCTTGGGATGGTAGGCATGGAATACAAAAAAAGCATGAAGGAATTTGGGGGCAGCGGTGGGTGACAGAAGTGATCTCTATCTTGATTGTGGTGGAGGTTACGTGTGCGGTTATAGTTTCAAAATTTGCCAAACTTACACTTAAAACAAGTGTATATTATTTTATGTAAATTACACCTTAATATAGTTCATTTAAACACAAGGGTTGTGTACAAAGGGTATCGTTCTCTCTGCTACCCTCCTGTACCTTCCTCACTGGTGCTGCAGAAGTAGTTACTAGACCTAGCTCTCCTTTCTGCTTCTATGTGGCATAAATGGGGAGAAAGGCAGGGCCTTCCTGCTTGGGATATAGCCAGCCAAGTTTTGGCTCCCACCTCAAATCATCAAACATTTCTATCTCCATTTATTGCAGATGAGGTGTGGTGAAATCTTGAAGTTGGGTTTGGGCTTATGGGGAGAAAAAGTGTTCCTGCTCTGAGCTCTCGGCCTTGTGCTCTAGCCCAGCTTACAAAGGCTCTGCATCAATAGGTGGATAGATAAATGGCATAGGAGCCCAACTTCATCTGAGAATAGGACACTTACTTTGCTTTCCTTTACCATTGTTCTGTAGGTAGATAGCTCCCTCAGTGGCATTTGGGAGAGGGGTAACTAAGGTTTAGGACATTATTTGGGTATTTCTAGGACCCTTGGGTAAATGCCATCTAAACATCATAATTATTTCTAAGATAAGTCTTCCATAGATATACCATGTTCATTCAGGCCTCAGTACCTTTGCACATATTATTGCTTCAACCAGGAATGCCATTCTCCAGTCTTAATTCCTCTCTGGCTGGTCAAATGCTTACCTTTCAAAGTCCAACTTGAGTCATTGACCCTAATCCTTTCCACTGACCAGTCTCAAAGCAGATCTATGTATTTCTTGCTACATGATACAAAAGAAGGGAAAGGAGCTTGAGAGTCATACAAGTCTGCATTCACATTTGACCTGCCATTTGCTATGTGACTTTGAGCAAGTTATTTATCCTCTCTGAGCCCCAGTATATATATATAGTGTCACTGAGGCTTAGTGATTGATATATATATTTATGTACTTTTTTTATTTCTAAAAAAGTGATGATAATTCCTACTTTTTAGGGTTGTTGTGTATATTATATGAGATAATTAAAGTATACAGTTTACAAAATGAAGATGCAGAATATATTCTAGCCATGAGGATTATTAGACTCTGGTGGCAATAACAGCCACCAGCCTGTTCTTGCATCTAAGTGTGGACTTGTGACATGGAAACCATGGAACGTGACTGCCGTGTGTCACTCCTGGGGTAAGAATTTTAGAAGAGGGCGTGCCTTCTCCACCATCTCTGTCACCAGCAACACCTGTGTTGGAAGAAACAAGCTTATTTTATGTTAGGTCCCTGAAATCCCAGGGTTTGTTTATTATATCTAGTGAATTTGGAAATTTAGAAATTGGCACTTTGAGGTGAGGGGTTAATGGAAGAGAAACCTAAAATATGTTGCATTGCCTACAGTTGGATGGGGCGTGGCTCAGACACTGATCTGGAAGGCTGGGAAGGTGGAGACCCATGGAAATGATGGCAAAGCATTTGGTAAATCTGTTGCTGGTGATAATTTAAAAGTAGGCCAAGTGCCGGAGAAGCTTTTTGTCCCCAGAGGCTGGTTGTCACTTACTGTGTTTAGCAAAGTATAACAAGACAGAGACCTGCTCAGGCAAGATTTGGTTTGTTTGAGAATAGAAATGAAAGAGACTAGGTAGAGTCCAGAAATGTGATGCTTCAGGGGACCAGAAAAGAAAACTACTTATTGACCCCAACTAGTAGAAGATATGCCTGAAAAAGGCTTTGAGCAACAGAGTTCCACTTAAAAATCTGTTTAGTAGATGCTATGTTAGCTTCCATAGAGGTTATAAAATAACTAGGGATTGTTCTCTGCCCTCAAAGAGTTTGTAACTTACTTTTAAAAAAGGAAGAAGAAGAAGTAGAAGATGTGTACAGATAACTGTGGTGGAAGACAGTTAATGATTGAAACATGTTCCTTTAAATAATGGAAGAATTACAACCTTCTAAGAGAACCCAGAGTAGGGTTCTCAAGGGGAAAGGGGGGCTTGAACCTTGGTTACCTATCAAGCCCTCAGACCCATGAATGAATGAACCTCAGTTGTCTTTCAAACTCATTTTCATCTTTTTGAAATATGAGGGTTCATATTTGGTCTGTGGGGTAGTAGTATAGAGGGTGTCCCTCCAGCCAGCCTGTGACTTTCTCTACTGACTTTCTTCCCTAACTTTACAAGTAGTCCGGGCTGAGACTTGAATAGGTTCCCCTCTTAGAGCCTCATTTTTATAAAGGCGTAAGACAACCTTGCTATCCTCCTCCTTCTTCAGCTGACTCAAGAGTATGATACGGCCCAGACCTTAAAGCACAGTGTGTTCAGAGATGGCTTGTTTTTATTATCGGTTGTTTTTTAAATAGTCATTCTCTGGGCAAACAATGAGAACTTTCAGCTTCTTATTGTTTCCCGGCATGAGCCTAGTACCTTTCAGCTTGTTTTTATTGTCTCTTTGGCAGAGCATTTATCTAAATATAGAATGGTACAACACTATGGACAGGACTGGAATAAGATAAAATTTTCTTTCCAATCAATTCCCTTGCATCTTCTAGTGAACACTAGGTACTGTTCTTTTGTCAGAGTGGCGAGAGTGGGCAGCAGAAAGAAATTATATTGAGCTGTGGCACTTTCCAAAGCAGAAGTCAATCACTGCAAGACCTTCAAGGTAGCAAGTCCAAGGTAGTAGATGCTTTGGATGCTAGCTCTCCTGTGACCTTCAGCAGACTACACAGTGATGGTCAGCAGCATATACCTGCCCACTGGAGGCAGGGCAGTGTCCTACCCCACAGACCAAATATGAACCCTCATATTTCAAAAAGATGAAAATGAGTTTGAAAGACATCAGCAGACCCAGATTGGATCTCCTGCCCCACACTTATTTCAGGGTGACCTTGGGTAAGCTACTCAACCTCATCTAGAAAATGGGTGATACTAAAAAAACCTGTCTCTACGGTTCTTATGAGAGTTAAAGGAAATGAATATATATATTCAGTACATTTTCAAGAAATGGTAACTATTATTTTTTGTAGGCTGATGTTTTATAGTATTAATGTATCAAATATGACCACATCTTTAATTTTGTTTCTGGGAGAAATAATCTATATAAATTTATTTATGATATTAATAAAAAGCAGCTCTCACCTTTCTTATGAATCAGATACAAGTCCCTTATTACCTTCATTCATTCTGGTGAGAGGGTTTCATTGCTGCAGGCAGTGCTGTGTAATGGTTAGAGCAGGGATTCTGGCACTAGTCCTTGGGGTTCGAATCCTAGTGTGTGATCTTGAAGAAGTTAAGAAGTTGCTTAACTTCTCTGGGACATAACTTTTATCTGCAATTCCAAAAAGATACTTTCCATGAGTGTTACCACACACTATAGATCTTCTTATTTTTGGTGCAGAAATATTGAGTCTAGGGAACTCCCTCAGCCCCTGATGGGGGTTCTGCCACATATGTTACATGCACCCTGTTATCTTTATTAAACCTGAATTCTGAATTCCAAAACTCATCAGGCTGCAAGGGTTTTGGATAAGGGATCTGTGATACACCCTCCTAAGGTTATTTTGAGTTACCTTAACTTCATGTAAGCCTCTTGGAACCTTATTAGCTATGACTGTCATCCTTGGAACAGTCCTTTGAGAGAGTAATTATTATCCCATTTTATGGATGAGGAAACTAAGGTATAGAGTTTAGCCACATAGCTCATATGTGGTAGAGCTGGAATCCAAATAAGGCATTTCTGACTACAAATCCCATGCATTGTGTTGAAACAGATTAATTCCCAGAGCCCTGTACATGCCCTGGCAAAACCAACCCTAGTTAAGGTTCCACTCAGAGAATTAGGGTGTATGGTTAAGGAAACACCGTAATCTGGGACTGCCCTCTGCAGACATCTCAACAGGCAGACCAGCTCTGGTGTGGGCTTTCCACCCTCTTTCTGTAGCCATGCAGAGGGGGGAAGAGTGGAGGGTGGCCAACCACATGGGATGACAAGAGAGCCAGTCCTGCACACTGTCCAGCTGTACTCCTCTCTCCATTTGGGTCTCTCCAGAAGCCGACAATAAAAAAAGGATTTTAGTGCAAGTAGCTGATCTGTGAAACACAGGAAATACCATCTGCCATTTGGTAGTGGAGAAGTAATCCGGAGAAGGGAAGACAGCCAGTAATAGGTATGTTCTTGTGCTATTTCCCACAGTGACTGACCGAAACTCCACAGGGAAATATGAGGTCACAGTATAAAACCCATGCCTCAGAATGATCCCACCCCAGGGATGAGGGAGCTGAGGTATTTATACTCCCTCTCTGGAGAGTCATTGATTGAGGGTTACTCCCAGGGATGTCCCTGGCCGGCACCCAGAAGCAGCATGGCCTTCCTCATTCTAAAATGTGAGGTCTAATCCATATGAGTGAAGCATTGACAGGGTCTATGACACACCCTTCAGCAGAGTTCTGTGCAATAGCAGGAACAGCCTCATTTGTGAAAAGCCCAAGATGCATGGATGATGTCCCACACCCTGTGGGTTTAATGTCTACAGACAGACCTGCCTACCCTCAAAAAATCCCCGCTGTGGTGCCTGAGATGTGTGTTGTACGTCCCCAGTTCTCCAGAGACCACCAGTAAAATGTCAGTACACTACCCAGGGGGATGAAAAAAATGAGCTATGACCGTTCTTTCCTTTCCTAGCTGAGAGACTTGCCTCTAGGGAATGGGACTCGGAACAAAGATGTTTTAATGGAAGGAAAAAAAAAGTTCTGGACAGGGGTGAAAGTAAAGGAAGAACCATTAAGAAATGAGTCACCACCAGTGAAGACCCTAGGTAATCTGTGGTGCTAGCTACCATGTGGCAGATGGACACAAAGAGGAGCCTTTAGGGAGAGTGACACCAAAGGGGGACCCAGAAGGGTCTCTCAGAGAAGGAAGGGGTCCAAGGGGACATTTTCTTGTTTCCTAGTTTTATGCAGATCAGGGCCTGGGAAGGAAGACTCCGTTCACTGCTGCTGAGACAGTGAGCTCTGGGAAGACAGTGACCACGTCTTCTTGTCCGTGTCCCCAGAGCTTAGCACAAGGGACCCGCCTGAGTAGAACTGCCATGAATCCAGTCCTCTGCTCTCCTTTTCGCCTGCGAGTTCCTTTCTGACTTTTGTATGAGCGACCCTGCATTCATACCAATGAGCTCTCCGTATCACCACTTCTCCTTCTGTAAGAAAAGAAACACCACCATCACCAACATATTTATTGGCAGTGAGACTTTGGACAAATTACTTAACTCTCAGTTTACTCAGTAATAAAAAGTAGAGAATTCCCCTGACTTCCTGAGCTTGGAGTAAGGACTCAGTGAGGTGGTTACAAATTGAATTTTGTACCCCCCTCCACCCAAAATTCATATCCTGAAGCTCTAACCCCCAATATGACTGTATCTGAAGTCAGGGCCTATAGGGAGATAATCAAGTTAAAACGAGGTTGTATGATGAGGCCTTAATCCAATAGGACTGGTGTCTTTACAAAAAGAGGAAGAGACACCAGAGGTCTCTTTCTCTCTCCTTCTGTGCACGGAGGAAAAGCCTTGTGAGGACACAGCAAGTCCCGGAAGAAAAGCCTCACAGGATACCAGATTTTCTGGCACCTTGGTCTTAGACTGCTAGCTGCCAAAACTATCAGAAAATTGATTTCTGTTGCTTAAGCCACCTAGGCCGTGGCTTTTGTTATGGAAACCCTAGCAGACTAATACAGAGGTAACTCACTTGAAGGGCTTTGCCGCAGAACCTGACACAAGGGGGGGATTCATGAAGAGCAGCTCTTGTCATTATTACCACCTCGAATAAGAATGCCTGCCTTACTAGAAGAGAAAGAGAATCTGGAAATCCTGATACCAAACAGTCTGAAAATCCACTTTAAGCTTCTGAGGAGAAATCGAGGACATCCGAAAGAAGGCAAACAGCATTCGCTGAAATTTTCCAATCCCGTTTCTTTGTAAAAGGCATAATAACTTGTGTCAAATAATAGGACTGCATCTTTCCTCTGAGGAGCTTCATGTGCTGATGCCAACTGCTTATCCATCAGGCAAATGTTTGCATCCTGAGGATGAGCTAAGGGAGTATCCGAGGCCAGGATCGTGCGCCAAGGGGCACTAATAAAATAAGATAATTGTGTCTGTTTCACCCTCTCTGTAGTTTAAGCTGTGCTGTCTGGAAACAGGCCAGGCTGGTCGGTGTTAAGAATTGCAGGGTTGAGTTTACAGTACAAGACAGATTTTACTTCAAGTAGGCCTTAACTAATAATGGCTTCTTCAAAGTCCAGCTAACTCTGATTCATGGGCACATCAGGGAGAGGGACCTCCTGAAACTCCATTCTTTCACCAAAACTCTGAGGTTCTGTTTTCTGACTGTTGTTTGCATTCCTCCAGGATACCTCTGTCAGGCCCCTGCAGGCAGGCTTCTGGGCCTCAGACCTCCTAGAAATAGATGAGGGCAGGGGAAGAAGAGGGCACTCAAGCAATTGCAGTTCTTTTTGTTTTCATTTTCAATCCAAATTATTGTGTTGGAAATGGTTCTAAAATCTATTTGGGAAAGCAGAACCCTCTGGAATCATTGGTCAGAGTTCTAAATGGTGTAGAAAGAGGGGGAAAAATGTGACTTCTGATAAATTGGAAGGGGGGTACATTGGCTTAATTGAAAGCAGTTAAAGGGATGGATTCTTTTGTCTGTTTTTTTCCTTAAGTTTCTCTTTAAATCAGTGTTGTCCAACTGTCCTCAGAGACTACATAAGGCACAGTCAAAACTTCTGTTGTCCTTTACTGTTACTGCCTCTCCGTCAACCTGGCTTCACAGGGTAAGCTGTTGTTGCCTAGAAGATTTCTTGCCATTTATTCCTCTGTCCCAGATGAATGAAGTGCTAAAATATGGATCATTAAACTCACTTCTTTTTGTATCTCCCAGTTGTTCTTTGATTCAATGTTAATTCAATGTATTCATTAAATCCAAACACTTATTCAACACTCACCAGGTTCCAGACCCTTTTAAAGGCAGTGGGAATGCTAAGGCAAATGAGACACAGATCCTGCCTTCAAAGAGCTCCCATTTAGTGGGAGAGCAGAGAATTCATTCCTAACACATGACCACAGAGGAGGACAGAGCACAGAGAAAGTCTTTGAAGAGAGTACCAAAGGATACAGAGTGACCTTCCAGGAGGGAAGAAAAAGAGAGGAGCATTGGGGCACCTGGGTGGCTCAGATGGTTAAGCGTCTGCGTTTGGCTCAGGTCATGATCCCAGGGTCCTGGGATCGAGCCCCGCATTGGGCTCCCTGCTTGGCGGGGAGCCTGCTTCTCCCTCACCCTCCTACTGTTCCCCCAGCTTGTGCTCTCTTGCTCTCTCTGTCAAATAAATAAATAAAATCTTAAAAAAAAAAAGGAGCATTAGTGGGAGCGAAGATGTAATGATGAAAAAGAAGCAGTCAGCAGGTTGTTTTTGAGAGAATCAATCTTTTTGATGTATGGATGAAGGCAGCAGGTAATGTTGGTGTAGATTGCAGACAAGTTTAGGTTGGGCACTAGGAAGGTAGCATCAGTAGGTGAAAGCCTGAGTGGAAGAACCTTTCTCATCTTGAGCTGTACTACATAATCATTTGGCCAAGAAAGGGAGCATGGAAGGAAGGAAGGAAGGGAGGGAGGGCGGGAGGGCGGGAGGGGAGGAGGGGAGGGAAGGAAAAAAGAAAATCACCAGCTTGAGAAAATATCATATATGAACATCTGCCTCTATTCCATAATTCCAAGCCCTCTTCCCAGAAGGCATTCAAAGATTGGTCTACCAGAGTTCCTCTTTAACATTTATAAGATACAACTAATCAACACCGAAATCATTGTCTCCCTTGTTTTTCAGAAGATTGGGGAACGGACTGACCTTGCGTTAAACCCATGAGAAGTGCGCTGACTTAAGAAAAACAATGACACTATGATGTCTTTTATTATATAGGGTGATATTAAGATGGATAAATTAAATACCATACTATGATATGGTTTGAACATTGTAGTGAATTAGCATGTAGCTTTGAATTTGTTGTGCTGGTGGCCGAAATCTGTTATGAACAAGTTGGAATGCTGTTCAGACTGTGTCATTCTAAAAATAAGTTTCCAGAAAGGTGTCCTAGCATATGCCTACCCAAATGTAGTACTGCTCACAAGGAACAGGGAGATGAAGGGCAGGAGAGAGATCTACTAGCTACTAATTAAAGCTCAGTTTAAGGATTGCTATAAGATTTTCATGTGAATAGGGGTCAGTAGTAAATCTTATATAAAGGCCATTTGGGGAGGAAGAGGGGCCAGCAGAAGCAGGAAGTCTTCCGGAAACCACTCATACCCCTTCAGAAATATATGCCTTTGGTTTTCTCCTTTCATCCCATTAACTCATCAGGCTTCACTGATGGGATCCGGTTTTGATTATATCTGCATGGCTATTTTGTACATATCTGGACACCCCAGATAATGATAATAAAGAAGTTCACTCAAACTTGCCCAGTCCAGAGATCAGGTGACTGAAATCCTGTTTGTCTGTGCATGCCAAGTACCCAGAGTAGATGCTCAATATGTTCAGTGTCTACATTAACAGGCTTCCTTGCTCCACCAGTTGTACTACTAGAAAACCTATTTCTTTAAAAAATATTTATTAATTATCTACTCCTTTGCAGGTATTGTATCTAGGGATACAATATTGGGATATAAGAGTTAGCAAGAGAAAAAGAGTGAGCAAGAGAGGCATGACCCTGTCTTCCTGGAGCTTGTTGCTCATAAAAAGAGGCAACAATGAAATCAGAAATTATAAGAAATTATGATAGCATCATAATATGGTAAGTGGGATGCTGTTACAGTCAGTACCAGGGAGACCATGTCTGCTGGGGAGGTAGGTCAAGGGATGCTTCCTGATATAAGTGATTTAGATGAAGTTAGTCAGAGTTCTCAGCTCTAATAGGATTTATAATCTGTTTGGAGAAAGAACAGTGTCACACATACACCAGTAAGAAACAGTATAAGACGCTCCAGGTTCAGTGTTAGAACATGGATTATAGATGATAGAGAGGGTAAAATCAGAGGGCAGAAATGGGCATGGATGTTTCCCAGGAGGGAGGGGTACATAACTGTCCTTGAGAGATGGGCAGAACAGTGGAATAGAAGAAGAGGAGAAAAGGCAGGGGTCACTGGTGGCTCAGTCGGTTAAGTGTCTGCCTTCAGCTCAGGTCGTGATTCCAGGGTCCTGGGATCCAGTCCTGTATGGAGCTCCCTGCTCAGCGGGGAGTCTGCTTCTTCCTCTCCCTTTCCCTCTGTCCTTCCTCCTGCTTGTGCTCTCTCGCTCTCTGTCAAATAAATAAATAAAATCTTAGAGAGAGAGAAGAAAAGGCAGAGATGAGAATTGTATCAGTTGGGGAAAGGAGGCCTAGATGAGTAGTGGCAGAAAATAGAGAGGCTGAATTATGCAAGACCTGGAAAGTCAGGCAGAAATGGAAGGATAAGTATAATCATGTAATAGTTATTATTTTAAATAATGTGATACCTGTCACGTCCCAGTCTGGGTTAGGTGCTAGGCAAGAAATATTTAGTAATAAGCCTGCAATCCATCCTCTCTCCTTTTACCAGGGGGAAGCCTATGGGAAAGAAAGAAGGAAGGTAACAATCAAATCTTCATGTAAACACACTAATGATATTTGCTAGTGTAGGGTTCTTATCTATGAAATGCTTGTAGAAGGAGGTACCTGGCCTGCCTGGGTTGCTCATTTGCAGCAAACTTGGAATCCATAGATATATTGAGCACAGGTCCTGGGAAAAGGTGAAGTAAATTATGTAACTACCTGAATATAATGTGAGGAAACTTGATGTGTAGGTGAGTTGGCCACATACGTGGCTCAGAGATTTTCTGTGAATCTGGGCAAGAGAGTATCTTGCTGTGGCATGAAAGGCCTGGGGAGCTGCATTAGTTCCCGACCATTGGCTGCTTTACCTGAGCTTTGTGATTGCTTCCTTCCCTGAAGTTAGTAGCAAAGCTTGATACTGGGGAAGACCTCTATTTTTATGAGTCTGCTTTAACACGATGATCCTTTGTGTTTTCTTAGGTACATGACATGTATTGTCTCACATCAACCCCCTATGGTAGGTACTCAGAAAAATTAGTTAATTGGTCCAATATCATATAATGAGGAAGCAGCAGGCTCTAAATTTCAACCCAGATCTGACTCCACAACCCATACTCTTCCCACTGTCCTGCATCGTTCCCCTTTTCAAACTTGAACAGAACAGAACAGGTCATGGGGCCCCAGGAAGGCCCGAGGGGACCATCAGGAAGCCCACAGGCCCTTTGAAAGCCACTTCCCCAAAGTACAGTTTTAATGGGAAAAGTCTTTCTGGTATAAAACCTGATTCATTTGAGATCTAAAAGGTAGTGTTTGTGTCACATTTTCCATGGAAAATCCCATTTTCACCAGAGGCAAACACTTACATCCCCACTGGGACTCTGCGACTCATGGAGGGTTTGTGTGCTATCGAGGGAATAATACCACAGTTTTTGAATGCTGAGAGAATGGCCAAAAGACTCTGCCCTTGATCAGAATCAGATGATATGAATTGGAGTTTCTAGTTCCATCTTTAGCTCTAAAGCAAACTGGGCCCTTGTGGGAAGACTCACTATTTCCTGATGGTTGGATCAGCCATATTTCACATGGGCTTGAGTGTATGAGGACTTTCGTACGCATTCATTCGTAGTTCTGAGGGTTGTTTTTCTGTTTGTGTTTTCACACGATTTTTTACAAAGCATTAGGATCAGTTTCCTGTTAGGAACTTGAGGTTCTCTTTTTAAAGAAACTGGCATGTGAATGTGAGGAAGGGCATAGGCCGTGTTAAGGAATCCATTTTTTCTTTTCTGGAGAAGTGTTTTAATTCTAGTTGCCTCAGGTCAAGGAGTCCCATTCTTAGGGGCCAGCTGACTAGTGTAGCACCTTGGTTCCTGTTAAAAGTACCACGGGACACCCATAGCTGGGATGTGACAGATTGCCCCTTGCCCGGACCTCTCTCCTGGGGCTGCCAGCGTTGTTAGTGGACACATGGGGCCATCTTCCCTTCCTTGGCTGTGCCTGTTTAACCATCTCTGGGGGTGGCTATCATACTACCAGCTAACACAAGTGCTTAATAAATATCTAACTTAAAATACCACCAGAAAGAGGTTCACCTTGATAGAAAAATCTGATAATAGAGTACCAGAATCTTTATTTCAACAATCAAAGCAGACCCAGACATACCTGGTATCTAAATATAGCAGTATGTTGAGGGGCACTTTACTTTGGGTCTTTACAAGAAAAGCAAAAACTTAGTTGAGAATTACTGAAACCCACAGAGCTTAGTTGAGAGAAGACAGTGTTCTGAGGTAAACTTTAAGTTTCTCTTTTTCTGGATTTCATTGATCCTCTTCTTAGCTTATACTGTTGGTGTCCTACTCTGGTCTCCCCTGAGTTACTGCCTTCTTGCTTCTTTACCCTTCCATCTCCAGAGTCTTCAGTTTTTGTTTATGCTCTTATCTAATCTTTCCTTTATATACAACCTTTCTCTACAAAGGAGAATTTGATTCTTTCTAATGCATGGCAGAATACTGACTATTTACTTTGTTGGTTTGCCAGCTTATTTGCTGATGCTCCTGTGTTTTTCCAAACCCAGCACTAGATGTTCTTTATGTCTTGGTGCCCTGCTCCTTATATTCTTTCTTTGGCCTTCTGTGTAGTGAGGAAAAGAATAATAAACACCTTTTTGCTGGTGAAGGGAAGAGTAAACTGCAGCTAAATATGGATTCCCTGCCACATGCCATAGAACAGTCTTTGTAACACCGTAGTTTATTGGAGTCATCAGATTCAGTAAACAGAATATCTAACTAACTACCGGCTTAAACAAGGAGGTATCTGTTTTTTTGAGCATGATGAATACAGTAACAAGGTTATTGGGATTCCAGATTGACTTATGTGTTATTCTTTGTCTTCACACTACAACATCCAAAGGAAGACAACAAGAAAGCTCATCCCCTTAGAGTTCCCTCCTTTTTTTATATAGGGAGGAAAACTTTTCCAAAAAATATACCCCCTAGCAAATTTCCCCTTAGTATCATGGGTCAGGATAGGGTCACATGCCTGTGCGGCCAGTAATGCAGCTGGGAGAGTTACTGACTTCCATACTGGAAGTGGAATTTGTGTGCAAGGATGGAGGGAAAAGGCTATTGAGTAGCCAACTACTGTTACAGACTGAATGTTGTGTCCTTCCCCCACCAAAATTCCTATGTTGAAACACTACCCTTCCACGTCATGGTATTAGGAGATGAGGCCTTTGGGAGGTGTTTGGAATGAGTTGGGGTCATGAGGATGGAACTGTTGAGAGTCATGAGAGAGCTTGCTTCCTTTCTTTGCTTTTTCCACCATGTGAGGAGAAGTCTACAACCCAGAAGAGGACCCAACCACGCTGGCACCCCAGTGTCGGACTCCCAGCCTCCAGAACTATGAAAAATACATTTCTGTTGTTTATAAACCAACCAGTCTATGGTATGCTGTTATAGCAATTCCAACAGACTAAGACGACCACTGCCATCAAATACTCATATGAAGTGCAACAGCCCAGGGTTGTTTATTAAGTCATTTCACACTTGCTGTCACATGAGCCACACATATAGTTAATATGGAGTCATAAAAGAAGAGACCTCAAAAGCTGAGAAGTCCTGAGCTTTTGGCAAGCCTTTATTTTTTAACAAAAATGCCCTCACCTGGTTGTGGTTTAATACCTGCTAAAACCCTGAGGATTTCACACACACATGCACGTATGCACACACGCATACCCAACACCTTTTATGTAAACTTGATCACACCTATGCATGTTATTGAATCATTTCTAAAATCAGAACAGGAGCTTACCAGAAAATAATCTAAAAAGTCTGGGGATTATAACAAAATCTTGGATGTTGCAAGGGCTGGATGTGGCTTAGCATCTGAGTATTGCTGATTAAGTTACTAAAAAGATTTCAGCAACTAGGATTTTCTAGTGATGAAATACTGTTCTTGTGTGATTGACACTAGCAAATTTAATAGAAGTAATTCTGAGGAATGGTGATTATAGACGTATCCCAACCTAGTTTTTCTTCCCTAGCCTATAATAAAAGGCATGGAGCTCCAACCACTGGGGAAAGCAAGAAGCTGGAGCTGTATACTTTTGGTAAAGACAGCCAGGTTCCCTTCTCAGGATGATGTGTCAGCAGAGTCATTTGGAGAAGCAGATGTGAGGGAGATTAATCTTCTTACTTAAAATATCCTGACATAGCAAGAAAAGCAGATTTGAATCTCAGAAAGTTTGTGAGGCAGTTGAATGGGTTAATCATTATTTCATGTGTCGAACTGACTTGTTGAGGGGCTCTAGGAGACACCTTTTCCTCTCCTCCGAAGAACCACAGAAATAACAAACTGGTTGGGTGAATCAAGGGTCACACCCAGGGAAGGGAACCTCTGTGGAAATATTTCATGAATTTTTCTCTTTGGTTTTATTGTGTTTTTAAAGGTTTGGGAAAAATCAAGGAATGTTAGGCCTGCTTCCGATTAGTTATTGAAACACTCACCTAGTGGTGTAATGTTTATTGAAGAAGTTGTGTATTTTGCATACAGCAGTTTTGATAGCAAGTAAGGAGGAGCCAATAAGTAGCACAACTCCATCTCCAATCAGAAAAAAGAGCACACGGGGACACATGGATTTAGAATAGAAGCATTTGATCCTTAAGCTTTGGTTAGCCACAAAGGGAAGCTTGTGGGGACAGAAAAGAAAAAAAAAAAATCTACCCTATGGAAAAAAAGGGCAAAGGGACATTTAGAGTGGGTTAAAAATAAGAATGTTAAGAAAGATAACATTTTCTCTTTGATAAGAGTAAGTAGACGGTATGGTCTTTTTATTTAGACCATAGAAGCTCTAGAAGTTCTAGAACCAGTGCTGACAGGCCAGGTACTTTCATAATATTCATACATTTATTCACTCATTTATTCATTTGTTAATCATCTGCCCCAAATCATTTACTAGGGGCCTCTTATATTTCAGGCCCTGGAGCTTTGAGGATGAGTAAGAAGTCCTTCATCTGGAGGAATTCTGGTCGGCTGGAGGGAGGCATATATAAATAACCGGTCAGGGTAAATGTAAGTGCTGTACAAGATTTAATAACAGGTAGCTATGGGCACACAGGGAAAAGGAACCCTGACTCCTCTGGGGTTGCTGGGAAAGAGTTCATAGAGAGGGACATTTGAAGTGGGCTTTAAAGGATGAATGAGAATTCACCAGGTGAAAAGAACGAGAAAGGAAACCCCACTGAGGGAAAGCCTATGCAACAATACTGAGGCAGGACTGGGCAGGCAGAGGATAGGGAACAGGGGTAAAGCGATGGGACACAGCACTGGCTACAGAAGGTGCAGGAGAGGTGAGGAGGAGGAAACTGCAGTGCACAAGGAGGCCCTCCACCCTCCACCCTCCAGTGTGCCTCTGAGACCCACCTCAGGGGCCAGAAGTTACAAGTGCACCTCACGGGGTCCAGGCCCTCCACACACACACACACACACACACACACACACACACACACATAGGGACTGTTGTTTCGGTTAGCCCCTTCCTGAGAGCAGAGTGGACTTTCTCTGTTGTACCCTCCAGAGCCCAGCACTCTGGCAACACTATAAGGTGCTTTGCTAAGAGGACGCAACAATGGTTTTTAAGCATGGGACTGACACACACTCAGTATCTAGACTGGAAGTTCACTGAGTCAGGACTAGGTCTGACTGATGCGCCGCTCAGTCTACTGGGGAGACTTGGCACGTAGAAGGTCCTCCCTAAATATCTGCTGCATGAATCAGTGAACTCAATGAGTAAGGCAGAGTAGAAAATGGACTAGCAAGGGCTAGTCAGCCCCATTAAGAGGCTGAGACCTAAGAATCCAGGTGAAGAACCACAGTGGGGTTAAAGAGGAAGGGCCGGTATTTAGACCAGCACCATCCAACAGAACTCTCTGCAGTGATAGAAGTGTTCTATTCGCCACTAGTCCCTTACACTAGCCACTAACCACATGTGGCTCTTGAGTACTTGAAATGTGGCTAGTGAGACTAAGGGACTGAACTTTTAATTTTAACTAATTTAAATTTAAATAGCCACATGTGAACAGCCACATTGAACAGCACGGAACTAGAGTTTTCTGTGGCAGAATCCAAAGAATTTGTAACACATTGGATATATTCATTAAGTCAATCAACAAAGATTTATTGATCATTTTCTGGGTTCTGATAGAGAAAATGGGGGCCAAGTTATGGTGACTATGTATACCATGCTGAGGTGTTTAGGATTTGTAATAAAGAGTGGAGGAGGGTGGACAGGCTATTTTAGCAGGATTGGTCAGGGAAACTCTCTCTGAGTGACAGGTTGAGAGTAGGATGATGAGAAAGTTATGTGGATTAAGAAAAACAAAAACCCCAAACAAGAACTAGAACCATCACTGATGAAGGAAAGCAATAGAATTCAACATAAAACAACACTCAGAGCAAGAAGGGACCTACACCATCTCTAAGTCTAACTCACTCTTCCTTTCTCTAGGAAGTCAAGAGAAGGCCAGAGAGGTAAAGTGACTTACCTAAGGCCACACAGCTACTTAATAACACAGTTGCAAACAGACTCAATCCTGACTTCCAACTCCACTCCCTACTGGGTTAAGTCTATCTTAGCATCCCGAATCCCATTGTCCTAGTAAAAAGGGTTATTGTGAGAAATGAAAAATGTAACAGAGACAAGGTATTAAAAATGGTAACTATTTTCATTACTGGATTTGTTTTAATCTTACAGGGTCCCTCAAGTAATTATGTTATTAATAACAACCATGTCATTCTTTTAGTAATACAAAAGCATAATGTAAAAAAAAAATAGTAATTTGATAATACAAAAAGCATTAAGAGAGGCAATGAGCATTCAACTCCTAATTTGCTTTCGTCATTCTTTGGGGTGACTCTCAGCCTTGGTCCTGTGCAGTCAACATCAAGTAACACCTACCATTTGCCTGAGGCAGCTGCAGGAATTACAAAATTCTGGAGGTACGGCATTCTGTGTAAGGGAAGAAATCACCAGCCTCAACACGGCTGGCCTTACTACCCTGCCTTGTTAAGTGGTGGCAAGTATCACCATCCTTAGATACTTCTGAAGAGAGAAAAATGAGGCTTTGGTTTTCCCAATAGACACAGCTGTCATCGAGCTCTTTATGGAAAGCTGCTGTGGCCAAGGCCTGAAGAAGTGAGGTGCAAACAGGATGCACAAGTGGAAAGGATGACAAGTGTGCACTGAAGGCGTATGGCAGGAAGGACTTTCTGCCTTAGCATTAGGCCTTCGTTTGCTTACTCGTCTCCTTATACCTTCCTCCCTCTCCCACCACATCTCTGCCCTTTGAGCTTATATTTTTGTAAATATTCAGACAAGACAAACAATATGATAAATAGGGTCATGTCTTTGCCAGAGTGACAGCCGGTGTTGACATATACATGTTGGCTCTCTCTGACTTCTCTGGGCAACTCGACTTTTCTGACCGCACCTTTAGCGTTCAACCCAGGCCCATGCTCTATCCATGCTGTTGTGTTGCCTCTGAGTTTAGTGACTATGGAACCACCTGTGCAGTGATCATTAATCAATAGTTTGATATGATCGCCCGAGGAACAAGGACAGGGAAGCATTGAACAACTGGAGATCGCATGTGATCCAGTGACCTGACAGCCACGTCTGAGGCTCACAGCCCACTGGCTCGCCATTCCAATCCCACCTGGTTGGGGCCAGGACCCTCTCCCCAGACTGGAGCACTAGCACCTCCCGTCATTCCTGAGCAGCAAAGACCCATCAGGATGGTGCCTCTGCACCTGCCAGCCCTCCAGTGCTCCCAGCGTGCCTTACAGTGGACACTGTAACATACTTGGCGCCACAGAGGGTCCAAATCCTTGGCCTGAATCTAGCAGGTCTGGATTCTAGACCTCTCTCTACCTCTCAACCTCTCTTAGGTTGGCTTGGACCAATTACTTAATTTCTCAGAACCTCCATGTTCTCAAACGTGAACCTGGAATAATGTCTACCTCATAGGGTTCTATGAATCAAAAATCTTATTATTGTATGTGCAAATGCTTTGAAAAATAGACAATACTACTCAAATGAGAGCAAAGTATTATTCAGGAATCTACACCACGTGGTTATTTTTGTGGAAAAAATAAAACCTAATGAATATTACATTATATTCACATCATTTCATTCATTCACCCATTCATCCAACCTATTCATTCATTCACCCAAGTTTTATGAGACAAGCAATCTGTGCTGTGTTGTGCTAGGTAGATAGACGATCACGAGCAGTTCAGATATTATTCCTCATGGAGCTGACAGTCGATTTAGGGGAGGGGGACGCTGTAAACCAATAATCAAGCAAATGCAAAGTGTACTAGGTGTTGTGAGGAAGAAGGGTATACGGCCATGAGTGAGGATAATAGCAGAGGTACATAAATATGGGACTTGGTTGAGTTGACTGACAAGGGCCTTCAAGGCAGCAGGAAGAACATAAGGGAAACCCTTGAGAAATGAGAGCACTTAGCAAATTCAAAGACCAAGAGGTCTTTGCTGGAACACAGGAAAGAAGGATCATGTTGCCAAATTCGGGCAGGCAGAACAAAAGTCACAGATGCCTCCTAGGATTCTCTTACGAGAGAGCTGGGAAGTTTGAGCCTAGTGGAGGAAGTACAGAGCAGTTAACAAGACTGGGAAAATGAACTTACTAAAGAAATGCAGTCATAGAGTTGTGCGATCTGTTTAAGTTGAGATAAGGATAAACTCATAAAGATTCTAATCTCCTGGGTTGTGAGATTTTTTTTTTTATAGCCATGGTCAGCACTTAAATGCAGTCCTATAAATTAATTTTGACATTGTTAGTTGTGACTTTCCACTTTGTACCATTCTATATAAACATTTCTACGGGGGCGCCTGGGTGGCTCAGTCGTTAAGCGTCTGCCTTTGGCTCAGGTCATGATCCCGGGGTCCTGGGATCGAGCCCCGCATCGGGCTCCCTGCTCCGCGGGAGGCCTGCTTCTCCCTCTCCCACTCTCCCTGCTTGTATTCCCTCTCTCGCTGTGTCTCTCTCTGTCAAATAAATAAATAAAATCTTAAAAAAAAACAAAACAAAACATTTCTACGTGTTTGTAGTCCTTAAACTTGTTATGTTTAATAGCTATATGCTGTTCCATCAGGATATTTCTGGCCCTTCTACACACTGGCGTGGTTTTTAGTTCTTTATGGTTTTGGGGGGTTTTTTTTCCCTTAAAAATAGTGCTTCTGGGAACCTTTTTGTTTTCCTATGAGTTATTTTCTTGGGTTCCATTCCCCTCGTGGGTCACTTCTCTGCATGTCAGATGGCAGCTCTGATGTTCCCAGTCTTCTGTTGTCTCATGCTTTCGTTTGTCTGGATGTGAGCAAATTCCCCTGGTTCCAGCAGCTTCTGGGAGTTGCAGGGGAGGGTAGGGGCAGGCGGGAAGAGGACCATCCTCATTAGAAGTAGAGAGAATACAGGCTGTTGCCTTAATATGCTTTATCCCCTCAGGTGGGGCCTGTGTCAGGGATTTGTTCTGCACTCAGAACCTCCATGGCCCTTAGCCTGACAGGTAGCTCATTCATCTCTGTCGCTTTGCAGTCTCCCCCAGGGCCGATGACGTTCCTGGAGGGTGCTGTATGTGGAACAGAAAAGTGTAAGGTGTGGCAATGAATGGAATTGTTGTTAGCGGGAAGTGGTTGTGAGAAAAGGCATAAAACCTCTCGGACTGTAATTAACTCACAGTGATAATTCTATCATCCAAGGCAGATGGTTCCCTGACTGTCGACCTTTTAATTTATTTCTTTATTTAATATTTCATTCCGAGTCTCGAGTGTTGTTTAGAAATTGGTCAGGGACCAAATCACCAAATCAAGCAGACCTCAGGGAAACAAACATCTTTTTTTTGCCTGATCATAGCTCACCTGCTGATTTGATCCAATGTGTCTCTTAAGCATTTACTTTTAACATTGGTCAAAAAGTTAACGGAACAAAGCAGAGTAGCTGAACTCATTGGATTTGGGATAAAAGTTTAAGTTCAGTTCTCTGGGGAAAAAAAAATTCTATTCCCTGAGTCAAACATAATATCACATAATAGTAAGTTAGTCTAAAGTTTTTGAAAACTGGAGAATAAGTCCCAAAAGGTTTCTCTGTTTTATCAGAGCAAAAAAGAAAGAAAGAAAGAAAGAAAGAAAGAAAGAAAGAAAGAAAGAAAGAAAGAAAGAAAGAAAGAAAGAAAAAGAAAAATGGAATATAATAACTATTTTGTCCTCTAACTCAAAAAGGGTATGTAGGAGAGAGGACAAAATCATTGCCATTTTAATCAAAACCATCACTGACTGTCAAGGATATCTACAGTTTTAATAAAACATAAGACATATGGCATAAAACAACTATGGAGCATTGTGCTGTGTGCCAAGCACAGTGCTTTACATTCTACCCCTCCCTCACCCCCATGAAGTAGATTTTCTCAAGGTCACACAGCTAGTGAGTGATGGACTCAAGAATTCGAATGTGATCCCAAAGCTAGTGCTCTTACCGCCTCTCTACCCTGGGACTTCAATGGCTGGAGGCAGTGTGGGTTAGCAGGACAAACCCATGCCAGGGGGCAGAGCATGGAGATCACCCGTCCTGTTAGCTTCCAATCTGTTAGGTGAGTTTAGGTAAATCACAAACTCCTTGAGTGGAAAGGACTCCTATTTTTTCCTAACCCCCATTGTAAGGGCATGCTAGGTAATGGCTGTGGAAGTTCTTTGATAACTAACCATAAAATCCTATAGAAACAGAAGGACTTATTGTCCTTCTTATTGTATTGTGGTTGCTCTGATGATATGGCAAGATTCTCATATTTAAAATATGAGGCCTGCGATAGCTGCTATGGGGTAAGGTTGCTCAGCGGGGTCAAATTTGAATGGCACATCCAGTGAGCTTGTGGTTCAAAATTAATCATCTCATACACTGACATGCCAGGGAATCAAAAAATATAGAGCCAGGAGGCAGCCGGGGTCATGTATGTTGTGTATATGCCTTGATTGATGTGGTGACAGATGTATTCAAAGCATCACCAGGCTCCCTAAACAGACCTCCTTCTAGGAGAACTGATGGTTGTGGGAGGCTCCCTCCAGCGGCTGCAGGCTGGGAATTGATCATAACAGATCATGAGGTAGTTTCTAGAACAAGACTGAAGGGTGGAGCAGGAATCAGGTATTCTTTAGAGTGATTTTGTTGACCTTATCCCGACCCACACTCCACCATGCCTCGAGAAATTCAGCACATCTCAGGTCTTGGGGTTTCTAGATGATGAAAAATACATTCCGTAGCTGATCCAGGCAGTAGGACATGGAGGCCCAAAGCAGAAATTTCATCTGTATTTCCTGTAAACCCAGCAGACTAGTGTGTCTCAAGCTCCAGGAACACTAAAATCTCTTAGAAAATTTGTTCAAAAGCAGATTTCTGGGCTCCATTCCTAGAGATCACTATTTCATTGGTCTTGGGTGGTGCCCAGGACTCTGCATTCAAACAAACACTTAAGTGACTTTGATGCACATATGTACAATTTCTATTTTTAGGGGGGAAATGCAGCAGAAGAGAAGAGGGCTACTGTGATCAAAATTAAAAAGCTAACATGTATGGAGTGCCTGGGTGCCTCAGTTGGTTGAGCAGCCAACTCTTGATTTCGGCTCAGGTCATGATCTCAGGGTCATAGTATCAAGCCCCGAGTCAGGCTCCACTCTGAGCATGGAGCCTGACTAAGATTCTCTCTCTGTTTCACAGGATGCAAACATTGAGACTGGGGACCATGAAGCCCCATTAGTCCAGCTTTGTTCATAGGGCCCAGCCTCTAATGAAGAAGTTGTCCTTCTCCCAACCAACTTTTTCTTTGGCAGGATCCTATTGAAATGCTGCAGGACTCATACTTGCCTAACAGGTTTATAGAAATAGGAGTTTTTAAGCCTCTACTAATTAATATAATGCTAACCATCTACGGTCAGTTAGCTCATTTAATGAGTCGATTTAGAATAAGGGTGAACTCACTGAATTTACTCTCTGTTATAATAGAACTCATTAGAATTTCTTTCATTTCCTTAGCTAAGAAGAACAAAGAGGCAGGAGACTTGGGGGACCGCCTTAACTGGGCCTAGTGACAGGGACAAATGAGCCAGCCCAAAGAGGAGGCCATATTTGAATGGTTGGTTAGAAATGCTCTTTTCTGAGTTCATTATTCTTATACTATGATTTTGATAACATTGAAGTTGGCTGAAGATTGTTTAAAAATGTGAAGCTCCAGAGTTCCAGACCTACATTTCTGTTTGACTGCTAAGTTCCATTTGATTGGCCTGCCAGCATCCCATCTCCAAGATATGTACCAAAGCAAACCCATCATGTTTCCCACCAAGCCTGTCTTCTCTGGATGACACTGTTTCTGTTCAGGATCACACCATTCTCCAGGCTAGGCTCAGAATCACAGCCACCTTTGAATGTACCATCCCTAGTCGGCTCTGAGAGAAGTTCACAAGTTCTCCCAGCTCTGCTTTTATTCATCCAATACTACCACCACTATCGGTACCACAGTTCAGATTCCTTTCCACCTTATGGAGTCTGGACCACATTCTGGAACCTTCCTGACTGATGTCTCCTTCCTTTGCTCATCCTCTGGCTTTTTCTTACCATGGGTCTGGGAGATTGAAACCATATTATTCTTTAGCTCAGAATCTCTCATGATTTTTATTGCCTACTAAAAGATTCTGCACTCAATGCCATTTCTTACCCTCACCACCAAGAATTCTCTGACAACAACTGGGTGTGCTACAATTCAACTCATTTCTGACACTGTCTACCCAGAGGCAGCATCAGACTCCACAGGTTGAGGACTCAGTCCCTCAAGACTGCTCTCCACTTCAGATGCCAACTCCACATCCAGATCTTCACCTATACTTCTGACAGACTGGCTATAAATAAGAGGTTCCCATGACTTCCAACTTGCCTTTGATTAATTTGCTAGAGCAGTTTACAGAACTCAGGAAACCGGTTTACTCACTAGATTACCAGTTTATTACAAAGGATATTAAAGGATACCAGTCAACAGCCAGATGAAGAGAAACAAAGTACAAGTTCCTGAACAAAGGAACCTCAGTCCTTCTGGAGTTTGGGGCCAGACGTTGGCACTTGGAAGTGTTCTGATTCATCAACCTGTAGGTTCTCTGAACCCCATCCTTCCAGTTTTTTATGGGGACTTCATTACATAGTCATGACTGATTAAATTATTGGCCATTGGCAATTGAACTCAATCTCTGGCCCCTCTCCCCTCCCTGGAGGAGGTTGGGATGGGAAGTTCCAACCTTCTAATCTTGTGTTTGGCTCCTCTGGCACCACAACCTTACCCTTTGGATATGTGGGGCTTTCTAAAAGTTACCTCATCAACATAAAAAATACCTTTGTCGTGTTCATCACTTAGGAAATTGCAAGGGTTTTAGGAGCCCTGTGTCAGAAACATGGAGGAAGACCTACTAGATATTTCCTATTATAAAGCACAATATCATACCTACTAAATAAAGTTCAAATGTATAAAATTCAAAGTCAGATGTACAAGACCTTCCATAATCATATTCCATATTATTTGTCTAGCCTTGCTACCTAATAATCCTTTAAAAATGCTCTGTTAGGGGTGCCTGGGTGGCTCAGTCGGTTGAGTGTCTGCCTTCGGCTCAGGTCACGATCCCAGGGTCCTGGGATCAAGCCCTGTGTGGAGCTCCCTGCTCAGAGGGGAGTCTGCTTCTCCCTCTCCCTCTGCCTGCCACTTTGCCTACTTGTGCTCTCTCTAACTCCCTGTCAAATAAATAAATAAAATCTTGAAAAAAAATGCTCTGCTATTCACAGGGTTGAATTATCCATTGGGCACAGGAGGCCCACAGTACTTTGGGGGTCCATAAAATATTTTCATTTCTTTCAAATCAGAAGAGCAAAAAACATTTTCCAGCTTGGATTATATTCATATTTATACCAATACAGTCATAAAACATAATTTGAAATATATTCTATGGAGGAATGAGCCAATGAAAACAAAAGTACCTAGGGATCATGAAAGTCACGATGCAGCCCTGGCTCTTCATTCATTCAACCAATGAATATTAATTAAGCTCCTACTATTTTCCAGGCATCAAGCAAACAGATATGGTCTCTGTCATCAGAAACTTTAGATGGGGGCGACTGGGTGGCTCAGTCACTTAAGCATCTGCCTTTGGCTCAGGTCATGATCCCAGAGTCCTAGGATCGAGTCCCACATCGGGCTCCGTGCTCAGTGAGGAGTCTGCTTCTCTCTCTCCCCCTCTACCTGCTCGTGCTCTCTCTCAAACAAATAAATAAAATCCTTAAAAAAAAAGAAAAAGAAACTTTAGATGCAACTGTTAGAGACAGGCAAGTAAATGTATCAACATTATGACTCTAAACTATGATACATGTTATGACTTAAAAGAAGGGACACTGAGAGAGAGAGAACATTGGCAGGAAGGAGTCCACTCGCAGATGGTCAGAGAAGGTCTCTTTTGAGGAGGTGACATAGAACCTGAGAGTCAAAGGATGAAAAGGAGCTAGTCCTACAGAGAGAAGCAGGAAGAGCATTCCTGCAGACTCTCTGGGTGAGATGTGGGAATCTATGTTGTTGCTGTTTTCTGGGTACCTCAAATGAAGTAGCCCTTGGTCTTGATGATGTCCTGTCCTTGCCAAATGACAAGACAAAAACAACTTAGGAGTGAGTTGGATGTCCTTTATCCAAAGGAAAACAGTCCATGGATGGGGTCATGCAGTGCCTCACAAGCAGTGGGACAATCTTCCCAAGAGATTTTGGGCAAGAGCAGGTGTTCTAGAGCATCAGAAGAGGAGACTCAGAAACAGGGCATGATTGGCTAGGAGTTTAGGGATTCCTTGATAAGGCCACCAGGTCTTCTTTTCTAGGGCAAGGTAAGCTAGCTAAAACTTGAGTCGGAGGATGGTGACTGGTGTATGTTAGGTTTCCTTGACAGATGTTTCCCTTAAGTGCAGGCTGACTTAGGTTTAGATTGGTGATGTGGGCAGGGCCACTGGAGTGGCCTCCATTTCGTGGGTCCCCATATACAAATTAACTTTATCATTCTCAAACACAATTTAAGCCTTTCTGCTTCCGTGGTTTTGTTCATACTGCTCCCTTGTCTTAAAACTCCTTCTCCTTTTCCTTCCTTTCTCTTTTTCTTTTTTCTTTTTTTCTTTTTAAGATTTTATTTATTTGACAGAGAGAGCACGAGAGAGCACCAACAGGGGGAGCAGAGGCAGAGGGAGAAGCAGGCTCCCCGCTGAGCAGGGAGCCCGATGTGGGGCTCAATCCCAGGCCCCGGGCATCATGACCTGAGCCAAAGACAGACGCTTAACCAACTGAGCCACCAAGTCGCCCCCCTTTCTCTGTTTTTCAAAGCGGTTCACCAAACCGTGAGACCTCCTCTCACTAGACCAGCTGGTGATCTTGCGCTTTCTGGAATCCCCGACGCACTCGGGTGCATATCATCAGTCTCCTGTTTCTTTTATCTCTCTCTCATGTCCCCTACCTGCCAGGAAATTCCTTGAAGGTAAAGAGTTTTGTATCTTAGCATTTTTGAAGCACCTCCGTGGGGACCTTCACAAATTAGTTAGTAACTTACTACAGATTTTCTGGCTACATGGAAAATGAATGACTGAGTCCAAAGCAGACTGTCTTAACATTGTATTCCTGCGATCTTTCCTTTATTTCCTTTTGCAGACCAAACCAGCTCTGACTGTAATGAGACCTTGCATATTTAACGTGAGGCAGAGAGAGGAGGAGGCATGATGAATGAGCTCAGGAAGACGTGGGGCTTCTGCAGTGACACTAATAAATGGAATGTAGAATCCAACTCCAACATTTGGGGCTAGAAACTAGCTACAAACAAGCAAGCAAAAAAATGAACATGTGGGCGGGGGGCAGTGTATGCAGCAAATGAAAAGATAAAAAGCTGCATGCTGCTGATGGGACAGAAATAGGGTTTGTAGGGTTTTACATTAGGATTGTTCTATTTTTCTTTTTCTTGCCTTTTTTAAAAAAAAAATTAATGGGAAACCAGTCTCCAAAGGTTTTTACACACTCTGGGAGTCTGTGGGGTAGGACAAAGAGCTTGACATTGTAGGTGGTCCCCCAGCAGGCCTTGGATCTAAATCAGGACTGTTACACAGTGAGCTGTCAGGCTGGGTGCAGCTGTAAACACCACATCTATGGCAGCGCGTGGGGCAACGCAATGCCAGAGGGAGACAAGAAAACCATTCTCCTGCTAAAACATGGGTTTACAAAATACAGTTGTCATGCTTTTGGTTGCTGGATTATTAAAAGATGGCAAGTGAGAGACACTTCATTCTTTCAGTCAGAAAGGCAGAAGAACAGAGCACAATTCTAAAGACAAAGTATAAAATAAAAACAAAAACCATCAGCATAGCAGGAGTTGAGTGAATGGTGTAACTCCCAGGAGGTACCCTTGACCAACTTGTTTCAAGATTGAGCTTTCGCAAGATGTTAAGATAAGGTGAAAATATTGCCTGGTCTCCAAAGGACTGGAGATCGGAGTCACTTATTGAAACACCCTGGCATGAGATGTGAGGTGTTGCTGATGGGGTGGGCATGGGGGTGTGAGCGAGCAGAGCTCCCTGGGTGTAGAAAGTGACTTGGGTCAAAGGGCCTCTAGGGCAACGCTGTAAGTGCCCTGGCTTGAGCCCACTGCTTTCTGTTCCCTGCTTGTCAACTGCTCATTCCTGCAACAGGTACTTATTGAGGCCTGTTGAATGACAGATACTGACTGTCACAGACTCTGGCTGAACGGCTGTGAATCAACAGGGCAAAAATATCTGCCCTCGTGGAACTTGCATTCTAAAGGGTTAAGAATATATTCTTATATTCTAAAGATTCTAAAGACAGTCTCTAGATAGATTATCCACTAAAGATAGATGATTAAAAAGATAACAAAGAAAAATGCCTCATATGTCAGATGGTGGTAAATGGTATGGAGAAAATAAAGCAGGGAAGGGAGACTGGAGGAGTTATAGGAATACAGTTTTAAATGGGGTCAGCAGAGAAGGTCTACTGAAATGGTGGTTTTTGAGCCAAATCCTGAAGAAAGTGAGAGAGTTTAGCATAATGGATATTGGGGGTCAGAACATTCCAAGGAGGGGAAACAGCCAATGCAGATGCCCTGAGGCAGGGCGTGTTTGGTGGGTTAAGGGAATACCAAGGAGGAGGATGTGGCTGGAGGAGAGAGAGGGGGGAAATATTAAGGGATGAGGTCTGAGAGATCATGGGGGACAAATCATATAAGGCCCCAAGGACTTGGGGGCCTAGATGAGGATTTGGCTGTGAGTGAGATGCCCTTGGCCGGACTGAGTTACTTTGTAATGATTTATAAAAAGTAATGTATCTTTCCTCACTCCCCTTTTCAGAGGACTCTGCAGTCCTCCTCCTGCAAACATTGTTTCAGCATCCTTCAATTAGAGCCATCTTCTGGACTTTAGTCAAGAGACTAATATTATAGTCCAAGGAGAACTTACTGCATTTTGAGTGCTCGCTTACTCAGTTTCACACCTGAGGACCCCAGTGATAGAGCTGGGGGCCTTCATGCCAAGGGTCTTCATGGTATATGAATGCAAATATTCTCTTTATACTTTCCCAGAATTTCCTAAGAAACAGAGATCTGCAGTAACATCCATGGTGGGGGGAAAAAAGCACAGTTATTGTTTTTATCAGTATGTTGATCTATCGCTTTTTCTGCACCTACAGAGATGATCATGTGGGTTTTGTCCTTTATTCTATTCATGTGGCATAGTACATGAATTGATTTTTGAACACTACGCCAACCTTATATAAATTCTACTTGGTGATGGCTTATAATTCTTTTTATACGTTCCTGGACTCACTTTGTTAAAATTGTAAGGATTTTTGCATCTATTTTCATGAGAGATACTGGTCTGTGGGTTTCTTTGCTTGAAATATCTTTGCCCGACTTTTATATCAGGGTAAACCAGGCTCATAGTATGTGTTTGGAAGTGTTTTCGTATCCTCTGTTTTCAGTATTTGTAAATCATTAGAATTATTTCTTTTTAAAAATATTTTGTAGAATTTACCAACGAATCCATTTGGACCTAACTTTGTCATTGTAGGAAGATTTTTATTATTTATTTATTTATTTTTTTTTTAGATTTTGTTTATTTATTTGACAGAGAGAGACACAGCGAGAGAGGGAACACAAGCAAGGGGAATGGGAGAGGGAGAAGCAGGCTTCCCGCAGAGCGGGGAGCCCGACGTGGGACTCGATCCCAGGACCCTGGGACCACGACCCGAGCCGAAGGCAGACGCCTAACGACTGAGCCACCCAGGCGCCCCTGTAGGAAGATTTTTTAAATTTTTTTATTTAAATTCAATTTAGTTAACATATACTGTATTATTAGTTTCAGGGGTAGAATTTAGTAATTCATAAGTTGCATGTAACACCCAGTGCTCATTACATCACGTGCCGTCCTCCTTAATGCCCTCACCTACTTCCCTTCCAACAACCCTCAGTTTGTTTTCTATAGTTAAGAGTCTCTTATGGTTTGTCTCCCTCTCTGTTTTCCTCTTATTTTATTTTTCCTTCCCTTCCCCTGTGTTCATCTGTTTTGTTTTTTAAATTCCACATATGAGTGAAGTCACATGGTATTTGTCTTTCTCTGACTGACTTATTTCACTTAGCATAATACCCTCTAGTTCCATCCACGTCATTGCAAATGGCAAAATTTCATTCTTTTTGATGACTAATATTCCATTATATATCTATATCTATATGTATATCTATATGTATAAATATAGATATATATGTGGGAAGATTTTAAATTACTAATTCAGTTTTTAATATTCTATTCAGATTTTCTATTCCTTCTTGAGTTCGTTTAGGTACTTTGTCTCTTTCTAGAAATTTGTCCATTTCACATAAGTTGTCTGATTTGATACAAAGTAGTTCATCATAGTCACTTATAATCCTTTCATTTTTTTGTAGAGATGGCGGTAAAAATTGTTCCTCTGTTTTTCTGATTTTGATAATTCCTATCTTCTTGTCCTATTTCTTGGTCAGTCTAACCAAAGATTTATCAATTTTGTTGATCTTTTCAAAGAACCAATTTTTGGTTTCATTCATTTTTTTCTATTATTTTTCTGTTTTCTACTTCACTGTTTTCTAAATATTTGGGTTTAGTTAATTCCCCTATTTCTAGTTTCTTATGTTGGATGTTTAAGTAATTGATTCAAGATCTTTATTCTGTTATAATGTAGGCATTTATAGCTATATATTTCCCTCTAATCACTGCATTAACTACATCCCATAAATTTTCATATGTTGCCTTTTCATTTTCATTCAGCTCAAAATATTTTTAAAATTTCCTTCTGGTGTTTTTGTTTGACAAATAAGTTATTAAAAGGAGTTTTCTTTAATTTCCAAGTATTTGCTAACTCCCCCCCCCCCATTTCCTTCTGTTGTTGATTTCTAATTTAGCTAGAGAACACACTTTGTATGATTTCAAACCTTTTAAATTTATTGAAACTTGTTTTCTGTCCTAACATAGAGTCTAACATACGGTCCATTCTGGAGAATGTTCCATGTGTGTTTGAAAAGAATGTCTGTTCTGCTGTCATTGGGTGGAATGTTTTATAAATACCAGCGAGGTCAAGTGTTATTTACATTTTCTATGTGCTTGCTGATTTTCTGTCTAATTGTTCTATCAATTATTGAGAGTGGAGTATTAAAATCTCCAACTATCATTTTTGAACACCATCATCTCTTGCTTAGGTTATTGTAATAGCTTACACTCCCTGTTTTATTTTTCTCCATAGGACTTATCATCATCTGACCTAGTATATATTTTACTTATATGCTAGAATATATAGGTCCCATGATGGCAGGGATTTTTGTTATTTTTCATCACTGCTGTGTTTCTGGCACCTTTAATGGTGCCTAACACATATTAGTCACACACAGATATTTGTTGGGTGAATAAAGACATTACAAAATAAAAGGCACCCCCTATTCTCTTGGGCAAGTGCAAATCCCCACCATCTGGAGGAGATCTGAAATGGGTCAATACCAGTGGGAATACTGAGATAGATTCAAGGCAAAGGGTGGGAGATGTAAGGGGTACCTATGCTTTTGGCCACGAGTGGAGACTCTCCCTCTCCCCATATGTTTTCCTTTGGATTTATCCTTCCTTGCGTTTTCTAGTCATAAAATTGGTAGGCACTCGAGAACCAAGATTACATGTAGGTCTTGAGGAAATAGGCCACTGTGCTTGATTTTGATCCTGGCTATTTGGCTTCCTTCTCCAGGCAAAGGAATCCCACTGACATCAGGTGGCCCTGTGTAGCTCAACCCTGTGTAGCTCATTGGGGGTTAATTCCCAAGTGGAGAGAGCAAGGTGGGGCTAAAACTTCAGAGTAATAAACAGAATGGTTTTCTCCTACATATAGGTTTCCTTCCTGAACCTGAGAGAGGTGGGTGGCTGGTCCAAGATGGGGTGGTCAGGATCCCAGCCAAATATCATTCCATCTTATACATGATTGATGCTATTTCCTCAGATGTACACCTGAGGTAGCTTTGAACTTTTATGTTTATCCTGCTTTGGAGGGCTATATTATACAACAAAATCAGAAAAAAAAAAAACAGTGTATAATATTTATTGAGTGCTTAGCATATGATATGTTTCATATGTATCTGGCCTATTAGATACTTTACATGTCTATATGCTTAATCAGTGCAAAATAAAAGATTGACGGATTTTTTTCTTTTACTCATTAAAGTTAGGCCTAAGTTTTGTAAACTGTTCTTATAAGGTCTGTATAACCAACTGGAGCTCAGAGGAGAGGTCTGGGCTGGAAACACCAATTTGGGGACTATGTATAAATATGTTATAATTAAAGATGTAGGAATAGATAATATGCCCTAGAGAATGGGAGGAGGAGAGTGCCTAGGTCAAAACTTTGAGGAATTTAACTCTGAATGGCTGAGTAGAGGACAATGAGCCTGAAAAGAAAGAGGAGTGTCCAGAGAGGGAGGAGGAAAAGTGGGAGGATATTATATACAGGAACTATTTGTCAGCTTTCTGAAAACCTGCTATTCTCATGACACAACTTGCTTTGGGGAAGCCTAAGTCTTAGTAAAGTATCTGTCATTTAATTGGAAATTCTCATTAAGTGGATAATCTTGAAATTGTTCTTGACACTAGATAAATAGTTCAGCCAGAGGTATTTAGAACACTGGAAGGATGAAGAGTTTTGTGTTATTAAGATGCTGTGTTTTCATCAAAAGTACTCCAGTTCTTGTGTCCCTCTTTAAGTGTGACATAGCCTTTCCTGATGGCCCTATTATCCATCTACGACTTTGGCATTCTAGTAGTAATCTGAATACTTGATATCAGCGAAACATGACAAACAAGGATTGTACAAATGAAGTTGAATTATTAGTGCACCATTCCCAGGAATCAAATTATTTCTTACTTTTGTGTTTAATGTTTGTGGCAGTAAATTTTCAATGAATTTTTATTTTATTGCTTTAGACTCGGTAACAAAATTCTTTGTAAGAGTACTGTTTTATTTGGTTCATCCACTCACTCCTCCATCCATGAAATATATATTTATTGCCTACTGTATGCCAGGTGCTGGAAGTGTTAAGACATACCAGGCATTTTTCTCCAGCTTTGGTGTGCATCAGAACCACCTGGCAAACTGGTTAAAAGTACACCTGCCCCAATCTCACCCCTCATATTCAGCAGGTCCAGGGTAGTTTCCAGGAATTTCCACAAGCTCTCCATGTGATTATGAAGCACAAAAAAGTTTTAGAACTATTGGTCTATATAAAAAAATTTAGTGAGAAACTTAAATGTAGTAGAATGTAAGAGGTGTCAAATAGAAGTATGCACGGGGTAGAGTGTCTTAAATTTTATTATGTATATATCTTACCATAACAGTAGACTGTACATTCAACAATATTATTGCAATTTTCAACCATAATGGAGTTTTGTGATAGGGCTTTAAAGCCTTAGAAGTATGATTTAGTTTCATTAATATTGGAGAAATTTTTAATGTCTTTATAAATGATCATAAAGGTAAGAGAATTCTCTAAACATAAAAATGTCATGATATTTGTGCATGTAACTTACTTTAGTATGAATGAGGAAAGCATCTGGCAGTTCCTACGTAAACTCTGCAGAGCCTATTACATGGCTATTATGGGACTGGGCCTCTCATAAATGAAAGTGTTCTTTCCTTTTCTTTTTTTCCTTTGTCTACTAGGCTCTTTGGCAGCCTATTGATACAACAGGTTCAAACAGCATTGCAGGAATATTCATAGCAGTTTCTACTAAAACCCCAGCAATGATGCCATGTGCAAAACTCTGCATCTTACATTGAGGGAAACAAGCTTTCTTTTAAAGAATAGCAGTGTTTTCTTCTTCAAATAAGGTAGTCATTCACCATGCCACTCACAAGGAAATTTAGACTGTGAGAGACAGATCAGCTCTGCTTTTATTATAGGGAAGCTAGGATGTTCTTTGATTGCAAGACTTAATAGGGGTGCCTGGTCAGTTATGCATCCAACTCTTGATTTCAGCTCAGGTCATGATCTTAGGGTCATAAGATTGAGCCCCAAGTCAGGCTCCATGCTCAGTGCAGAGTTTGCTGGAGATTCTCTCTCTCCCGCTCCCTCTGCGTCTCCCCTGCTCCCCCTCTCTTGCACGCATGCTCTCTCTCTCTCTCTCTAAAATAAATAAATAAATCATTTTAAAAATGACTTACTAGGAAGAGATGTAGATTAGAAGGAATTATTTAAGAAATCTAATTCAAAAATTGAATGAAAACAGCACAGAGAATTAGAAAAAAAAGTTCTATGATTTCTTCAAAATGTTACTTCAAAAGGACTCTTGGTCTTTTGAATTAGCTTCAAGAAATGTGACACAGTGCTCACCAATCACCAACATTTCCTTATCTTCCTCTCCTCCATGGGCACACAGATAGGCTACACTTCTCAGCCTCCTTCGCAGGCTGTATGGTCATGTGACTATGTTCTAGCCAAGGAAGTAATGCAGTAATACACCTCTTCTAGGCTTGACCCATGAGAACGTCCCACCATGGTTCTCCATGCACCTTCTCTGTTAGCTGGATAATGACACCCAAGCAAGCTTGAAAACCACAAGTTGAAAACTGCAGGGCCTCTGTTAGCCTGGGTTCTTAAATAACTGTATGGAGCAAAGAAATCCCACCCTTACTCTTCCCCATCTCAATGCCAATGGGCTTTGTTTGAGAGAGAAATAAGCTTCCACTCTTCTAAGCCTCTGAAATGTTGGGGCTTGTCTGCAACTGCAGTTAGCCTACTTTAACTAATACAGGATGTAAGGATATAGGTAAGTCTGTACCATGAGAACATGCACTGGCCTATTATTTCTGGATCCAGAGCCCTGAATATAGTCCCATAATTCTCCTGCAGAGGTGGTTTTTACTATAATCCCCCACTGAGAAAACCCTCTAGAAAAGAATCCTCTAACTCCAGGGGGCAGTACTTAGGCTGTTGGGAGTATTCCAGTCCTGCAAGGACAATTCAAAAGCCAACATTTCTCTTGGCCTGTGGGACATGGTCCTAGCAGCACACAGAGGAAAAAATACTGAGAAATTCTAACTCCAGATTTTGAAGTGAACAAAATTGGATAGAAAGAAACCAGGGGCATAGCCACAACAGAGCCCAACATGCAGCAGAAACAGAACCAGAACACAGGACCATCTTCTAGGCCCCTTACTTTCACCTGCCACAGATTGGCATGTGCTGTCATTACAGTCTAAGAGAAAATCCTCCTGGTTTTTAAATGTTTGACTGTATGGAAGTCAGATAGCAAATTTTACAATGTTCAAAGTCCTAGTCCTTATCAGTTATGAAGAGAGAGGTTTGCCTTCCCTTTTAAGATGATGACAGAGCCCTTTCTCAACATCTCCTCTCTCCCATGGAAGCCAGCCTCTCACACACCAACACCTTACCCACTGACTGATCACTTTCCACTGGGTAGCTATTTTTAGTAATTACCATTCCAAATATAATCTCAGTGGATATAGAAACTATTTAAGAATTTGCAACCTGACTTTATTTTTAATTCTGCTGTCGTTCTTATCCAAAATATTCCTCTGTTAAAAAGAGACAGTAGGCCCAAAATGGAGTCACTTATGCTAAGCCCCACATCACCAAACCCAGAATTACTACTTAATTAGCCTCTCCCCAGAATGGAATCTTAAACCAGTCAATCTGGAATTACCCAGTCAGCATGAGTGGGCTAATCTGCCTGATAGTTCCCTGCCATCCCCTAAAGAAAGGTGATCTTAAAATATATTTTTTAGGGGGTGCCTGGGTGGCTCAGTTAAGTGGCTGCTTTCTGCTCAAGTCATGATCTCAGGGTCCTGGGATTGAGCCCCACATTGGGCTCCCTGCTTGGCAGGGAGTCTGCTTCTCCCTCTCCCTCTGGCCCTCTCCCATGCTCTCGCTCTCTCTCTCTCTCTCTCAAATAAATAAACAAAATCTTTTAAAAAAAGAAACTTAAAAAAATAAAATAAAATATATTTTTTTAAATTGGGTGAAATGGTAACCAAGCTGCAGATGATACTTCCAATTATTATTTTTGAACATCTGGCCATTGACAATTTTGAAAAACTTAAGGAGGTGCCATTGTGGAGCATTGGCTCTTAATCATTCCCCTTAAGAAGCTGTTTTGATGATACACATTAACTTTTGCAACAGCAAAGAACAAAAGTAAAAAGAAAGGTGACCTGACCACAACCATTTTGCTAACTAGTCCTGTTCCCTTCTGCCTGTAAGTGCCTTTCATTTTGTACAGCTCCTTGGAGCTCCTTCCTATCTGCTAGATGGGATGCTGCCTAATTCATGAATCCTTGAATAAAGCCAGTAAGATCTTTAAAATTTACTCAGTTGAGCTTTGTTTCTTAACACCCCAAACCTTAAAACTCTTCAGCCATTTTAAGTACCTCTCTCTCCTTCCTAGTCCGCTGAATAAAATGGCTCCCATCCACACAGCAGTTACTCGGTACCAGGCTTTGTGCATGGCCTTTACATACATTAGGTTATTTAATCTTGACATGAGATAGAGAGTATTATTATCCCATTCTGCAGATTAAAAAAAAAAAAAAAACTGAGGCACCAGAAGGTTAAGTAATTTGGCCAAGCTCCTATAGCTAGTAAGGAGCAAAACCAGGGTTCAAGTCTGAGCACTCTGAACTCCCAAACCTCCACTCTTAACCATTGTATTATACTGCTTCTTCTTTCATTCAGCAAATTTTTGCTCATGAAAGACACCTCTTGGAGGAGTAGTTGGTCCTTCAGAAGGTCTAATAAATAAATTTCGGTTCATCAGACCATATCTGCACCCTTTTCTTCATCCCAGCACTTGTGGCATGTGGGAACCTCTTACCATGGGGCTGGTGTTCGCTCTCAGAGCTACCTCCCTTCTCTACACCTTCGCAGCTCCCTGGCAGGGTGAGATCCTGGGGCTGTTGCCACAGTCTTCCGGAAAAGAGAAGCTTCTTGCTCCAGCACGTTCTTAACGCTCGGGGGAAGAGCTATGGGGCCAATCTGTCACTGTGTCTATATTTAGCCCCATCTGCCAGGAATATTTCAAGCTGCCTATTTTAGTACAAGCCGTTTTGTGCAAATGCCACTGTTCCACCACTAGTTCGTGGGAAACCAAGGGCATTAAGTGGATTTTCTGGTGTTTATGTTAAGTGTTGTGAGTTGGCCCTTCAGCCAACCTTCACATGAGCTAGGGGAGAGGATGGAGGCGGTGTTATCCCAGGGTGTTAGTCCCAGGGGCCCACACTTTTTAGTGGCTCAAAAGTCATCCAAGGGTGGCAACTGCAGAGGGGGTGGTGGAAGTCCTGGCAGGAGGGGGAAAAGGACTATAAAAGGCCCAAGACTCTTTCCCAGCATCCCTGAGGCAACGTGATGGCCTCGCCCATTTCAGAGCTCCCCACTCTGGCTCCATAAATTACTGCATAGACCCTTACAGCCTTCACCCAACCCGCCCCCCGTACAGCCTTGTGGATCTGTGTCCGTGAAAGACAAGGGCTCCCATTCACTGAGGGCTTCCCGTGTGCCAGTTTTCAGCTCGCTTGCACATGCACCATTTGTTTTGTCCATATGACATCCCTATGAGGGCAGTTCTAGTCCTAGTTCCACTTCACAGCTAAGGAAACTGAGGCTTAGAGGGGCTGAGCGACTTGTAGAGTCAGATTTAGAACTCAGGCCCACCTGAAGCCAGACCTCAGGATTGTAACTATTATCATCATGCTGACCCATTCTATGTGCCCTACCCAGCCAGTCTCCCCGTTTTCTACCCCCAGCTATAGACACTGGATTTTTTTGCATATATTTCCATCTCCATCTTATTTTCCAGACTCAATGCAGAACTGCATTTGAGGGGTTCTGACCACAAGTTTGTCACTCACCCCACTGTGACTAAATACCCACCCCCAAATTGGGTCCAGCAACAGCCCAGTGAGGTAATGGGGCCTGGGTCTTGCCCCTGCCTTGAGTAAGTACTGATTGGCAGAAGCAGCTGAGCAGCCTTAGGAGAGGTTGCCCCAGCTGCAGAGGTGAGTTTGACTGGAGATGTACAGAACCTGTCTTTCGTCTGACAAGGGTTGCTGGGAAAGGAACTACCACCAGGGACTGGCATGGGACTGGGACTGAGAAGACGGACACTGGGGTGAAGCTCATTAATCCAGATGTCCTGGGTAACTTATTAATCTTCAGAGTGGCTAAATCTAAGTGAATTCTGAATTGTGACAATAGGAAAATCTTGATATATATAGCACAATTCCTGAAGATAAGTATGTTTCACTAAATCACCCTAGCATGAAGGTTGGAAGAAAGTGGCTACACACCTAGCCTTAGAAGTCACATGGTGTCCGATTGTAGTCCCATAATAGTCACAGACCAGCCTAAATTCAAGAGGAGAGAACATGGACACACTCCTCAAAGAAGTATCAACATCAATTTGTAAGAGGGGCACGTGAAATGGGATATATATTATGGTGACTGTCTTTGAAATATACAATCTTCCATACCAACTGCATTGGACTAGGGGAAGAACTTGGGTTTGGAAGAAATTGGGCAAGGTTGGGTAGCTAGTATTTGAGTGCTAGAGGGTTAGCATGGCAGTGGAGAACCAAGACTCCAAGAAATTCCTTCATACAGTCAACAAATATTGAACCTCCTTGAATACTCATCATAAGCCAGAAACTGGGGAGATACACAGTGAATAAGAGGCAAGGTCCTGGCTTTCATGTAGGTTACACTCTGGTAGGGAGACAATGACCAGCTACTCAAATACAGAAATGCCATTAGGAACTATAAAGTTAGAAAGGATACTGACAATATTGGAGAGAGTGTCTATTTTAAGATAAAGTACTTAGGGAAGACCTCTTTGAGGTGGGAACGTTTGAGCAGAGGCCTGACTGAATGAACGGAGGGAGGGAGCAAAGCATGCAAACATCTGGAGGAAGGGCAATCCAGGCTGAGGGAAGAGCAGGTATAAAGTCCCTGCAGAGGGATAAGCTCAGTGTATTCAAACAGGAAGCCCAGTGTAGCTGGAGTGTAAGGATTGAGTTCGAGAAGGGTAGAAAATGCAGTACGAGAAGTTGTTAGTAGTTGTGCTTAAGTTGAGGCAAAATACATTTCAAAACCTTTTTTTTGTTGGTATTTATTTCCCCAAGTGTCAGGATGGAAGGACAAATTCTCATTAGAAAGCATCCATCATTAGTATAGGCTTCCTGTTTTCTAAATGTAAATGACCATGTTTCCATTGGGGGCAGAGCTGACTGAATACAAATTTCAGAAAAATGTCTCTGACATGAATGTAGAAGCATCTGGCCACCCTCGGGGTACCTTCCCACCACTTACCGCAGCCAATCTGGTCTTTGTCAGGGCATCTTTCTTTTCAGAGAGTAACTATGACAACGGAACGTGATGCTGTGGGTCTGCAGCAGCCCTCTATTTGCACACAACATGTGATGCTATCAGAACACAGAATTATGAATCAGGATAGCATCAGCCTCTGCCTTTGTAGTGAACAAGTAATCCGCTATTTGATTCAATTAATGTTTCGTTACTGGTTTTGTTTTTACTATGATTCTCTCATAACAAGATGAGTAAGCTGTTCTATAATCTATAGCACCATTTCCCAAATTAATTTGATCAAGACCTCCGTATTAGTTTTCTATTGCTGCTGTAACAAATTATCACAAACTTAACAGCTTAAACAACACAAAGGTATTATTATACAGTCTGTAGATCAGAAGTTTGATGTGGGTCTCACCAGGATAGGATGAAGTTGTCAGCATGGCCATGTTCCCTTCTCTAGGTTCAATGAGAGTATCTATCTACTTCCTAGTCATTCCCATTTTTGGTAGAATTGAGTTCCTTGTGGTTACAGGAGTGAGATTTCCATTTCCTTGATGGCTGAGGGCCATTCCCAGCTTCTACAGGCTGCCTGAATTCCTTGGCTCCTGGGCTCTTCCCTGATCTTCAATGTCTGCAGTGATGGGTAGAATTCCTCTCAAACTTTGAATCTCTCCTCCTTCTTCTTCTGTCTCATCTCTCTTGGATCACAGCCAAGGAAATGTTCAACATAAGGACTCATGTGTTAGATTAGACCCACTTGGATAATCTCCTCCTCTCAAGGTCTGTACTCTTAGTCACATCTGCAAAGTTCCATTTGCCATGTAAGACAACACAGTCATAGGTTCCAGGAATTAGGGTGTGGACATCCTTAGGAGAGACAGTATTCTGCCTTCCACAACCTTCATTCCCTAACCTCCATTAACCTAGAGCTTAATGGACTACAGTTTGCAAAACACTGCACTGCTCAAAGGCATCAAAAGGGCTGACTTGTAGACAGGAAAAACACTAATTCTTTAGGAGCAATGACAACAGCCAAGGCTCTGGGTGAGCAGGAGACCAGGTGCAGGTTGGATTCCTCCATGTGGTTGGGGATGGAGGTGCAGAGGAAAAAGGTTTCAGTGATGGGTTTACTTTCTCCCCTAGCCAGAGTGTGAATCAGGTAGATTTTTGGATTGGCCCCATCTGTCAAGAACTTCTGCCTCTTAATGCCTGAAGGGAGAAGAAAGGACAGTTACTGTACCAGGTACTTTTCCCAATCACCTCATATAATGGGCATGTTAACTTGTGAAGGTGAACCCTGCATTTGAACCTATGTGTGATGGATTCATTTGGTGTCCCACCCAGGTCCCTGCTACTGGACTGGTGCATCCATCCTATAGCAGCAATACACTAACAGCTCACAGCATCCCCTTTCTCTAGAAAGTACCCTTACAGTTGATGGAAGATGCCTCAGCTGTGAGGTCATGCTTCCACAACACACACACACACCTTCCCAACCCGCAGAAGTCTGGCCCTCACGCCTCGTGGTGGGAATATATCTGTGATACCACTTATGCTCCAGAGTCTTCTATGGATCAAGTCTGGCTTTTTCTGAGACCATAGCCTTGCTCCACTCTTCCCTTCACTTTTCTGCTTCCCTTCTTTAGTTCTAAGTTTTTCCTGAATAAATCAATAAATCACATGTCCCCAGAACTTTGCCTCAGGCTCTGCTTCTAAAGAACTCAACCTAAGATATGATAAAACTAATGAGTATATCGGGACCCATGAAATGGAGGCCACCTCAGTGGCCCTGCCCACATCATAAATCTGAACCTAAGTCAGACTGCAGTTACAGGAAGTACTTGTCAAGGAAACTTAACACCATCACAATCCCCCAACTAAACTTCAGCTAGCTTACCTTACCCTAGAAAATAAGACCTGGGGATGTCTGGATGGCTCAGTTGGTTAAACATCTGCCTTCAGCTCAGGTCAGGATTCCACGGTCCTGGGATCAAGTCCCACATGGGGCTCCCTGCTCAGTGGGGAGCCTGCTTTGCCCTCTCCCTGTGCCGCTCCCCCTGCTTGTGCTCTCTCTCTGACAAATAAATAAAATCTTAAAAAAAGAAAGAAAAGAAGACCTGCTTGCTTTATCAGGAAATCCCCAGCTTCCTCTCCAGTCATGCCCTGTTACACGCTGCCTCTTCTAATGCTCCCTAACACTTGCTCTTGCCCGAAATCCCTTGGAAAGACTGATCCACTGCTGGGAGGCACTGCACTCTCCCAAGCCATGGCTCCCTAATTCCAGAGTTCTTGCTTTTTGCAGGTTCCTGGCCTAGAATCAGACAGAACCGAGAAAATGTCTGGAGAAAATGATACACCGGGTGCATGTCCCCTTCCAGGTTTGTGGTTGAACGAATCAAAGGAAGCTTAATGTAAGTTTATTTGCAAAAAGTCGGGGTGGGAATTCTGTGCAGGATTCTAAAGACCTAGTCTGTGGAAAAGGGTGCAAAGTTGAGAATAGAATTGAAATACAATGGTCCACGCCAGTGCTGGTTCCTTGGGGGCAAGGACTGAGCCCATCATGTTCATGCTTATCCCTCTGCTAGTGCAGAAGCTGACACATGGCAGATTGGCCGCTTGTTGAATAAGTAAGTGAATCAAGTCAAGAGAAGCAATAGGAGGTGAGGTCTCTGTGAGCCAGGAGGTTAAGCAGGAGAAAGTTGAGAAAAGAGGATCTGTTCTCAGTAACACGTGCTCTTTTGAACCCTTCCAAACTCCTCTGTGATCACACTTCCTGGAACCTGCTTATAGTTCCCAGGAATCTGTGGCCACAAGCCCTCACCTGGAAAAGCGGCATTTCCGGTCAGCCCTTCCCCCACACCCAGGCTGGAGTTCCAGCAGCCTGCTCTTGTACCTGGGCCATGCCCTGCCTTGAAGACATCTAGCAGACCTCTCGGTTAGGCTTAAATTATTTTTATTAATATGTTATTTTTTTAAATTTTATTTTATTATGTTATGTTAGTCACCATACATTACATCATTAGTTTTTGATGCAGTGTTCCATGATTCATTGTTTGCGTATAACACCCAGTGCTCCATTCAATATGTGCCCTCCTTAATACCCATCACCAGGCTAACCCATCCCCCCACCCCCCTCCCCTCTAGAACCCTCAGTTTGTTTCTCAGAGTCCATAGTCTCTCATGGTTCGTCTCCCCCTCTGATTTCCCCCCTTCATTCTTCCCGTCCTGCTATCTTCTTCTTCTTTTTTTTTTTTAACATATACAGTATTATTTGTTTCAGAGGTACAGATCTGTGATTAAACAGTCTTACACAATTCACAGCGCTCACCATAGCACATACCCTCCCCAGTGTCTATCACCCAGTCACCCCATCCCTCCCACCCCCACACCACCAGCAACCATCAGTTTGTTTCCTGAGGTTAAGAATTCCTCATATCAGTGAGATCATATGATACATGTCTTTCTCTGATTGACTTATTTCGCTTAACATAATACCCTCTAGTTCCATCCATGTCTTTGCAAATGGCAAGATTTCGTTCCTTTTGATGACCACATAATATTCCATTGTATATATATACCACATCTTCTTTATCCATTTAAACTTGTACAATAAAACACCCAGTATTAATACATTTTACTTTAATGCTTAATAAACACTAAAACAAATTTCTGATTCAAACACCAAAAAACCAGTAAAATGTACAAAACCAGTAAAATTAAAATTAACAATAGGAATGAAATGTGATATGAGATTGTTTTGGTAAAACCCTATCTCTCTTCATCACACAATGTGGTACAGACTGTCCAAGCCCAGGCTCTTTCCAGATCGGCCCATCGACATTACCACCGACCAGGTGCGGACAACCTCTCATGCTCGGCTTTCCTCAATTCAAACTACTTCTAAACCTTCCTTCTTTCTGATAAAATGCACCTGGCTGCTTTCTTTCAGCTTTCTTTCAGCTTTCAGCAGATACGAACACATTTATGCATTAAGTCCACCTCTATCCTCTCCTCACTAGGGGAAAATAAATAAAGCAACTTCACTTGGCATTAACGTGATCACAAACACAAATGTGGCTGAAATCACGCAGTGATTGGATTCGACATTTAGATAACTCAAAATATATAAGCTTGTAAGAATATATATGTATTATGTATACATATGTATGCATATATCTATATGAAATAATCATCAACACTTAATTTGAAAATAAAAAATTAAAACATGCTCTTAGAAAATCTGTGAATCCTTGAGGAAACACGGCTGCAAGCACAGCTGGGTCTGGAATCCCGCCTCTGTGTGTATCCAGCTTCATCTCTCCCCCTTGTGCATTTTCTCATATCCAGAAAGAAATCAAACTAATTGTCTTTACCTCCCCCACTTGCATATCTAAACATTAGATATATTTATTCATCTCTTCTAGAACAGTCACCAACATTTATTGAGCATCTACCATAACTGTTTCTCGACTTCTTAAGAACTCTATAAATAATATTATTGTGATTCCATTTTTAAGATGAGAAATCTGGAACTCAGGGAGCTTAGTTTAAGAAATTTGCATAAGGGGCACCCAGGCAGCTCAGTCGGTTAAGCGTCTGCCTTCGGCTCAGGTCATGATCTTGGGATCCTAGGACTGAGTCCTGCATTGGGCTCTTTGCTCAGCAGGGAACCTACTTCTCCCTCTCCCTCGGCCCCTTCCCCTCGCTCATGCTCTCTCGTACGCTCTCAAATAAATAAATAATTTTTAAAAGATTTAAAAAAAAAAAAAGAAACTTGCCTAAAACACAATTATTTGCATCGGAGGCAGGGCTCTGATTCAGTGCTATCTGACCTCAGACCCCACATTCTTGTTCCTATGGTAACCCCAGAGTATCGAAAAGTTTCTAGCACATAATAGGTACTCAACAAATATGTTTTGAATGAATACAAGAACAGTGACCTGTTTGCGTTGTGCCAGTCTGCCTCTACTCATAGCCTGTAGCAGTTGGTCTCCCCATTGACCCTATATATTGTTCCCCTATAGGCAGCAAGGCCCTTTAGAGTAGAAGCTAGGGGTCCTCACCTTAGACCACCCCCCAACATCATGCCTGGCATAGAGTAGATGCCCAAATAGGTATTCATCTCAATTGTTTTGAACTCTTAGGTAGTCATGGCCCAGCCTGGGATTTTTCTTCAAGGATTATCTAGAATTAGAAAAAGAGACTTTGAGGAAGAGAGCGTTTCTGACAACATGTGTCACTGGCTAGCCTTGGGAAAGGAAGGGGAGGCGTTGGCAACCTCCTTCTGAGGCTGGACTCCAAGCCCCACTAAGTAATGTAGGTAAAAGCGTGTGATTCAGAAAGTAGCAAAATCATGGAGCAGCATGCCAAGTTCAGAATCATTGAAGCAAGTGGTGTAAATGATGAAATTTCAGACAAGACCTTTTTAGAAAAAGTCCGGGTATGCAGAAGTGACAGCACGGAAAGCTGGGTTTGGGTGGAAATGACAAGTCCTCCCCCACTCCCCCTTGTAGGAGGGCCTTGGTGAGTGGCTTTTAAATGCCCTTTTAAGTCGCTGAAAAGGGCTGCCTGCTGGATCGGGGAAGGCTGAAGTTCCTCGTGATCATTTGTAACATAATTGAGGTTCGCACATTCTTTCTGGGCAGGCTGCTCTGGGGGTCAGATAGAATGCCCCAGGGGCACTCCGCAGTTCCGTTGGGTTCACATTTCCCCCCTTTATTGCCCCTCATTGAACAGGAAACTTTGTTTCCTCCCAGACTCTCTGCTGCTTCCTCTCTGTGCTGTTTTCCAGCCAGTGAGAAGCCCAGCCCATTGCTGGTTTGTGGTGGGCGCTGGGCAGCCGACAGCATGACTTGCGCCGTGTTCTCTCCTCACCATCTTGCCTGAGAGAAGGAGTGCTTCTGAAGGAGTCCCCAGATGTCTGCTACATTGCAAGGTGTTTTCAGGGACAGGCCCCTTCCAAAGCTGGGGCATCCTTCCATGCATCGCGGAGGTGGGGTGGAGGGAGGAAAGGAGCTGGTATTTATACATGCTCCAGCTATGCCAGATACTGGACTAGGTGCCCAGTGGAATGGCTGGAATTCTCACAGCCCCCTGGTGGGCTCAGTCCTGTCCTGGCTTTGCAAATCAGGGACCCCAGATTTGCCTGGGACACAACTAGGACAGTGAAGAGCAAGGGCTCAAGTCTAGGTCCCTGGCCCCAGTATCCCGGAGGGACATTAGCCTCTCTGTCCACACCCCCACGCTGCAGAAGGGAACTTGTTCTCCCCCCTTCCTTTCCCCCTCAACTCCTGATTCATGAAGAAACTAACAAATTCATGACATATAAAGAGTTTTGTTCCTTAGCTCTGCTCAGATAGGCTTCAGTTCAAAACACAGTGTGCATTCATGCCAGATTCTCCAGGACACTTCCAATTTCGTGCAATGTTATAATTTGTAATAAATCCATATTTTACATTTATGATCAGTCTGATTGCATTTTATACCATTTTAAGGCATTCCAAGTACAAAAATTCAGAAAGCAGAAAACATTTTTTTCTTGTATGCCATGCCTTGATTTTTGAATCAGAAAATGCTTCTCTCTGTGATGCACACACCAAATCTATCACGTGATGGTCCTGGTTCTTCTATCGGCATTTTTTTTAGGGAGGCCGTTGTCTGTTCCAGGTCCTGGAAATGCTGTTGTGCGCCCCTCATTGCAGCGCGGCCCCAGGATATCCCAGCCCCTTCTCCAAACAGTCCCTGACCACGAAATCTCAACCTCCCCTCCCATATGGACAGACAAGATGCTTTTCTCAACCTTGCAGCGGATGGAACAGCCCTGAGACTCCCTTCTTCAGCCCCCATTCCAGGGGCACGTGGGGCAAAACCCTGAGTGGACAGTGAGGCGGGCTGCTTTGTCTTGGTGCCAAAAAGAAAGTCCCGCCCCTCCGAGGTGCCCCTCCCCTCCCCGGGCTGACTCCCCTCCCTCCCTCTGGATGGGGCTCTCCACGTGTTGCCTCCAGCCCTGCTGGAGCCCACTCTTTCCAAACCATTGAGTCATTTCCTCTCAGGGACTTGCTCATTAAAACCTTCCTGTTTGCTTTTGCTCTGGAGCTCCCCCCTGAGTTGCTGTTTCCTTCCCCGGCCCCACTGAGCTGTAATTAATGGCCCTGCACCTTTCAGCTTGCCCAGCCGTTGCCCTTTTTCTTCCCTCTCTCCTCTCTTGGCAGGAGTCTCTCCACTTGGTACACATTTGCGCAAAGCCCCAGAGCTCCTAAAGCTATGAGGGAAACGGAGGATGCCGCTCTTGTCCTACAAAGTGTTGCCTGAAGGATAAATGGGAAAGATGAGTGTCTACAAACAGGCACCAGGGAGAAAACCCTCTGACCAACAGCTTGTCCCAGATCTAACTGACACAGCAAGCAGAGCGGTGGGGAATAATAACATTTGACTAATGCACTCTGAGCTGCCCGACCCTGAGCAGTTGCCGGATCCCCTGAAAGCCCCAGTTTGGAGTGTTGCGTGCACATCTGAGGCCCGCTGACCCAGGGACAGTTTACTGTTGTGGTCAGCAGCACCAGGGCGGGACTAGGTGGGGCAGAAGGGGCCAGAAGACACCGGGGCTTTCTGATCGAGTGATGGGGCAATGGAAAGAGTACAGAGAGGGAAAGGAAATGATCAGACTGAAGATTGCACCTTTGTTCTTCCTTCAGGCTTATGTTTTTCAGGGAGGCAGTTCTCTGATCCAGGCACACAGAACTGTGGTATGTTATTGCAGGCACAGCCCCGGAATATTCCAGCCCCTTCTCCAAATAGATTCTGGATCAAATGAAATGTCATGGGCCATACAAGAACAGTGCCCTTTTCACCCTGTGGGTATTTGATAAATGTTCACTGAAGCAAGTCAAACTGTCAAAAAGTGTACGTGACAGAGGGGCTGGACAGTAAACTCGTCTGCAGTGCCCAGATCTCGCACTGTCTATTCACTTCATCACACCACCTGTCATTAAGGAAGAGCCCTTGGGAGATATTCCCAGGGTGATGGGCCTTCGGCCACCCCTCAAATCCCATCCTGTTGGCAGCCTCCTGCCCCAATAATGTGGGAGGCCCACATGATCTGGTGCCTGCTAATGGGGCTTTGCAGAACTCCAAAGCCAGCACACCGCCCCTTGGAAAATCTGCTTTCCAAGTATATTTGTAACTGTTAATCATCACCAGTTTGGTGACTTGAACAGAAGCTGAGAGTTGCCTGGTTTAGGCCCTGGCTCCTGAATGTTCACTCTGATTCAAAGGAAGCCCGCCTCAGTCCCGCACAGGCTCATCGGCCTCCACTGCTCTCCGCCCGATTCCCTCCTCTGTCACCTGGGCATCCTGTGCCATAAATTATGATCCTTCCTTCTCCTCTTGGGTTTTCAATTTCTTCATTCCCACTGGCCTCCAACTCTTCTCTCTGCCTGCCTCATAGAGCCTTCCCTTTGCGTCCTCCATGGGACGCCACTCTCTCTGGATAAAGGGGTGTGTTGGGGCGGGTGGGGGTTGGTTCCTTTACCTGGAACACACCTGAGTGGCAACTCTTCCCCGCCAACCTCCTTGTGCAAAGATGGGCACTGTTGCTTCCCTCTGGTTACTGTCTTGTGTCTCTCCCCACATTACCAACTCCTTGCAAGAACCATCTCTCGGGGCGCCTGGGCAGCTCAGTCGTGAAGCTCTGCCTTCGGCTCAGATCATGATCTCAGGGTCCTGGGATCGAGCCCCGCATCAGGCTCCCTGCTCGGCGGGAAGCCTGCTTCTCCCTCTCCCACTCCCCCTGCTTGTGTTCCCTCTCTCGCTGTCTCTCTTGCTGTCAAATAAATAAAATCTTAAAAAAAAAAAAAAAAAAAAGAACCATCTCTCATTCCTTATTCCTCCACATGCCTTGACTGAAGTCAGTGGCCTCTTACTCCTCCTGCTTGCCCATCCTTAGCATTTGATACACCTGACTATCCCTTCCTTCTGGACACACTCTCCTTCCCTGGCCTCTCTGCTTCTTCTGTTCCCTCATGGCTCCTCCTCAGTCTCTGAACAGCTTTCCTTCCCCAGTCTTCTCTCTGAAATCTTGACATTCTGAAATGCTGCATTCTGAGCCCGCTTATTCTTCATAGCCCCTTCCCTGGGGAATCTCATTTACTCCCATGGCTTAGGCTAAAACTTATATACTGATGACTTTCTTTCCTTCTTATTAAATTAAAAATCTCTTATAATTACAAAGCATCACATGTGCAGGTAAACAAAAATAAAATAAAAACACTAGTTCCACCAACTAGAGATTACCAGTGTTAATCTTATTGTATCCTTCCAGAATTTTTAATGTATTTTTACATCTTTTCCAAAATGAGAAAAATACAATTTTTTAAGTTGTCACAAACTATTTTGTAACTGCTTTCTTTTTTAGGTGAATAATCTGAAACTTTCCATGTCAATACATCTTATCTAATACCTGGTCCACATTTGACTACCCTAAATCATCCCCCAAATGTCCTTTCTAGCTGGTTTGTCCAAGTAGGGACCAATTCAGGCATGAATATATATCATTATCATTGCATGGCTATTTCTTAAACTCTTTTGCCAAGCATAGACATGATATCATGCTTGTTAAGTGGATTTGAGCAATTATCTATAAAACATCCCAACTTCTGGATTTGGCTTGTTGCTTCTCCGTGGTATTATTTAGCTTATTTCTCTAGCCCACTTATTTCTTATAAACTGGAAGTAAAACACAAAGGCATAATGAATTCAGGCTAAGCCTTGTTAGCTAGCTTGTATCATAGGAGATGTGAACTTCATACCGCATTTTGTCATAAGTATGTTCCGACTGACCTAGCATTGACCACTTAAAGCAAAGGGCAGTCTTATCCTTCCCTTGTAGCATGAAGTTTTCATCCTTGTGGCTAGGAAGTAAACAGTGTGGTGTTATTTTGGCAATACTATACAAGTGTCCAGTGCCCCAATAACCATATGCCTAAAGCCCTTACCGCCAGTTTATTCCTGAGTCAATAATTCCATTAAGAGTTTAAAGTGATTATCAGTTAGGATTCTTCGTAGGATATGGGTGACACATTTTAATTAATTAAAGGTTAATTAAGAACACTTGTTATGAAGGACCTATTTCCTGAGGCGTGGGCAGGACTATCAGTGTTTACAGCCATAAAACAGTGATAATCATCATTCTACTGGTTACGGAGAACCAGGTTCCGTGAGGTAAAGTGGATAAGAATGGGTTCTGGACTCGGAAAGACCAGAGTTCAAAATGTAGGTTACGCTTCTTACAGATTGTATGAAATTGGACAAAGTCAGCCGGCCTCTGAGCATCAGTTTCTTCACCTATAAAACAAGGAAAGTAATAGAACTTACCTCATAGGTGGTTTTAAAGATTAAATGCTGTGAAGCATTTAGCATGGTGCTGGCAATGAATACTCAGTAGTGTTTTGTTATTACTATGAGCTGTCCTTGCTGCCTGAAGTAAGCAGGATCCCCCCGTGTGACCCCCCTGGATAACCCCCTTGAGTGCAGTGGGACCTCTGAATATGATGAGGTATCACCCCCACGATTGTGTTATGTTGTCAGGCAGAGGGACCTGGTCGGGTCCACCCTTTAAAAGTAGAGAGCTTTCTCTGCTGGTCCCAGGGAAGAAGTCAGAAAAGAGCGTTCCAGCTGGCCTTGAAAAATATCAACATCCATGTTGTGAATGGCCTATGGGGACCATGTGGCAAGGAAAGCCAGTGGCCTCAGAAAGCTGAGCATGACTCCCAGCCGACGGCTAGCAAGAAAATGGGGAACTCATTCCTGCAGCCACAAGGAACAGAATTCTGCCAACAGTCTGGATGAGCTCAGATGAGGACCTCAAGTCTCAGGTGAAAACTGCAGCCCGACCCCACCTGCAGCCTTGTGAGACCCTGAGCCGGGATCCAGGGAAGCTGTGCTCAGACTCCTGATCCACGAAACTGTAAGATAATAAACTCGTGTTGCTTTAATCTGCTTAGCTTGTGGCAATTCGTTCTCAGCAATAGAAGACTAAAATCCTAACCAGAGTTGATCATCACTGTTTCTGCTGTTTCTGCTCTGCTCATTTCTGTTGCTAATGGCTGTCCTCTAAAGCAATACTCCATTGCATAAATCATGACAATGCAAGAATGACAAGAGGTGCCATTCTTCAGTACAAACCCCGTAGAATGTAAATATTCTCTCCAGCTTCTACTGCTAATGGACTGGTGGTGGTCATGGAGAGGAGAGGTTTATAGACCTTTGTGGCTTTAGAAAGGAACAAAAATGCCATCGGGGCTGAGTTTTTCCTGGAAGACTCAACTCATTATGCAAAAGATCTTTTCTTCATGGGTTTCCTGTTTGACACTGCAAGTCTCTCAACTACAAAGGGCTTATCTGGATCTGAGGCCAAACTTAGCCAAATGACCTGGTGAAAAGTTTAGGTCCTCACTGAGTTTACAGTATGTTGGGAAAAGCAGACATTAAACAAGTTACACAAACTTACCATTATCAACTGTATTGTGTGTCTTAAAGAAAAAACATTGAATTATGAAGGCTTTCCTGAGGAAATGCTGTGTTCTTAGCCCTCTTATTCTTCATAGCCCCTTCCCTGGGGAATCTCATTTAGGGGTTAACTAGGCCAAGGGATGATGTAGAGCATTCCCAGGGAGCCAGAACAGCTTATGGAAAGGTCCTGAGGCAGGAAGGGTCGTGACAATGTTAAGAAACCTTAGGATTGGTAAGCCAGCAAGGAGAATGAGAAGAGCATGTGTGAGTTGAAGCTGGAAAGGGAGGGAGGAGCTAGATCTTGCAGGTCCTATTCAGCAATACTAACGATTTCAGTCTCAATCAGGTTTTCTCTTAAAAAGACCACCCTGGCTGCGATGGATTGTATGGAGTGGGAAGGCTACTAGTTCCATTTTTTTTTTTTTATTGCAGAAAATGAAGCACTGAGAAGTTCTAGAACTTGACCAAGGACACAAGCTAATAAAGTATTAGCTTAATTAAACTATTAAGTCCAAAGCCTCGAGTGCACCTTAGTCACTGCTCTTCGCCAGGTACCATGTAGCCTTGGACAAAAGTGGGTCTTTTGAGCTTCAGTTTTCTCACCTGTAAAAATATGGGAAGCAATTGCAACAATCCAGACAGAAGCTCAGGGTGGCTATGACTAGGGTCGTGGTGGTGGAGAAGAAGAAAAGTTAAATAAAACAAATCCAATTCAAGGATTTTTACTTTTGCCAGTTTTTAAAAATTAAACCATTTTCTGATCACCTCTACCATTCCAGGGAGAATTCACATTCATTCATTTGCTCATTTGATAAATATGTGTGTTATTTTTATGTGCCAGGCACTATTCCAGGCATAGGAATACAGTAGCAAATAAAAACAGGCCCAAGTCCCTGCTTCCAAGGCACTTGTGAGGGAGTTAGACAATAAGCAAGAACGATAAGGAATATATATAATATATTTAGTGACAAATGCTAAGGAGGAAGTTAAAGTTGAAAAGGAAGAATAGGATGTGTTAGAAGAAGATTGCATTATATATGTTACGCAAGATCTCACTAAGTAGGCGACATTCAAGAAAAGATCTGAAAGAGGTTCAGGATCAAGGCATGCGGCTATTGGGAGTGAGGTGGGTCAGGGAAGAGGATTCTAGCCAGAGGGAACAGCACGTACACAGCCTCTGAGGTATGAATGTTTTCTGGAGGGCTATTATGGCTGGAGGAGAATGGGGAAGGGGAATGTATCAGTCATCTATCCCACAAGAATGGTGAGTAACAGGCAACCTCAGTGGTACACAATAGCATTTAGTTTTACTCATGAGTCTAAAGACCATCTGAGTGGTTCTGTTGAGATGAGCTGAGCTTGTCAGGGCTCGCTCATGCCTATGCAGTCAGCTGCAAGTCAGCACCATTTTGCTGACTTTGCCTGCACTCTCTCAGATGTCTCAGGCTTGAATAAGATAGCTGGGTTGACTTAGCTCTGCTCCATATGCTTCTGTGCCACACATCCTCTAGTAGCATGATATTCTGTTCTCATGTCATAGCGGGAGTATGGGGGGAGAGGAGAGAAAGGAAAAAGAGAAAGAAAGAAAAAAATAAAGAGAGGAGAAGAAAAGGGGAGTGAAAGAGAGAGAGAGAGGAGATGGGGAGGAAGGAGAGTACACACAAGTCCTCTTAAGGTCTGGGTTTAGAACTGAAACAATGGCACTTCTACCACATTTTCATCGACCAAAGCAATTCATGAGACCAGCTTAGTTTCCAGGGATGGAGAACAAACTCCACTTCTTTATGGGGAGACTCTCAAAGTCAAACTGCAAAGGCTGTGAATATAGTGAAAGGTGGAAAATTAGGACCAGTTTTTGTCATGAGTCTACCACATTGAGCTAGTGGGAGATAAAGTCAGAAACGTAACGGGAATCTAGATGGTATAGGGCTTTGCAGGCCAGTGTAAGCCCTTTGGCTTTTACTGTGAGATGAGAAGCCATTGGAAGGTTTCCAGGAGAAGAGTAACACCACCTAACTTCTATTTTAATGGAATCACTCTAGCCGTCAGGTTAAGAATAGACCGAAGTGGGGAAGCAGACGGTGAGGAGACTAGAGCAGCCATGCAGGCAAGAAACAGTGGTGGTATGGCCTGGAAAATAGTAATAGTAGTGTTGAGAAGTAATCAGATAATGGACGTATTCTGAAGGTGGAATGACCAGGATTTGCTGACCATGCTAATGTGGGATATTAGAGTAAAAAGATGAGAGATGGTTGACTCCAGAACTTTGGCCAGAGTAACTAGAAAAATTATGTTGCAATGTACTGATATGATTAAGGCTATGGGAAGAGTAGGTTTCAGGGAAAATATTCTTGGTAAATCCCTAACTTCCTGGCAGGTTTTTCTTTTTCAGTATCTTTAGATGCAATGAATTTAGACCAATGACGATATGACTTCGTTGAGAACAGTCAGGGGCTCTCCCGCAGCCCTTTCTACCATCTTAGACTTGAATTCTCACAGATTTTGGAGCTGTATCCACCTGGAACATACCATATAGCCTGATCAACCATTTCCAGCCAGCATCCCTGCCCTTCGCTGCAGTGTCTGTTCTGATTGGTCATAACACCCATTCTTGTTTCACAATCCATTCTGATTGGTCGGAGCCAAACTTAATTATCTTTCTCCTTGGCAAAGCCAAGAGAAGCACAGTGTGAGTGGAAGTGCCCCACTTCTGAAAAGGCAGACTATGTCTTATCCAACTTTGTACTTCTAGATGAAAGAGGGTGGATAGATCCACATAGATTCACTCTATTCATAGCAAAAGCATCTCAAGTTGCACACTCTGTCAAGGGTTGATGTATGACTTTTTTTTTTTTGCTGTGAAAAAAGGCACTTTGAAAGATAAAAATGATTCTATGTAATTAGCATAATTTATGAATTAGTATAATTCATTAGTATGATTCATCAAATACTGTGCAGACTTCTATTTAAAAAAACAAACCCTATTGGATAGGTAAAGGAAAAGTAACTATTGGAAGGAAGGACCTTTGTATTCCTTTTGTCTCCCTAAATTCCCATCTTGGCTTATGGAGGAGGGAATTACCACTAACATTTTGGTAGTTTCTTCATATGAGGAGAAAGGCAGAGGAGGGAGTTTTACCTATCTCTCTCCTCCCCATTGCTCACTCCTTCTGACAAAAATGGCAAATGTGATTGGCAAAAGTCTGACATTTACTAAGACATGCTTTACTAATGGGGAGGGACTTTGTCTGCTGAGCAAAACCAGTCCAGAATGTTCCCTTCACCAGAAGTGTGCTCCCAGCTATGGGCTCCTACTCTACCCGCTGGTAGTTAAGGGTGTGAGACAGCCCTGGTCCTTACAGCTGCCTGGTGAGTGAACTTGGGTTGGCTCTTCCCACCCAACTCTCAAATACACACTGGGTGAGCAGATCCCAAAGTCTGGTTGCAGTGGGAGTAGGAGGCTTCATTTGACCTCAGCCATGTTCCTTTGCATTCAGAATCACTGGGCCAGTACCCCACTTAGGTCCCTTTGGGTGAGTTCCCCAGTGGTGACAAGAGAGGTGAGTCACAGAACCTAACATCAACATCAAGTTCAATTGAGAATTTGCTGTCATGTTAATCCTCGGCATAGTCTTCCTTCCTCTATTTTTTCTGCCTTTAGAGTAGTTCTTTTTATCCCTCTATCCATTTTTCTAAGCCATATTTGAAAGAATGTGAAACTACATTTTTTTCAGTGATAACTCTCTTGGTTTCAAGTAACAGAAACACACTTAAGCTCTCTTAAAGACAAAAGCTAGAATTTATTTTAAAGAAACAAATTTGTCTCAGGAAGATAGTAGTTAGGAGGTAGATAGTAGACTTCAGAAATAAACTAGTGCCAGAGTTTCAAATGCAGTCAGGACTTTCCCTCCCATCTCTAGAGAAGGCAACCACACACTCGAGTTTGTGCAGAACTATCCTGGTTTATATCTGCCAGATGTAAACATTAGACAGAAACCACACTGTGACTTAAATAAGGGAAGTTCAATATAAATATTTCTAAATTTTTGATAAAAGAACACTTATAAAAAAAGAGAACTCTGTATGGCACCCTAGGGCTAAGGGAGAGTACCCAAGGAGGGACAGATATAAAAGGGGACTCCCCCTTTCCCAAGGCTGGGATTGCAACCACTGGATGGCAGAGAGATTTGCCCAGACCAGAGCTGGTCTACAATCTGTGGGCAAGCAGGAAGCAATTTTTCTGGGGCACAGAACTTCAACTGCAGCCAGTGGTCTGGCACATGGGCATGCAGAGAGAGTAGGGTGCCACTGCAGACAGAAGGCCTGCAATATATGGTGTCCATGTCAAGAAGACCACAGGAAGATGATCACTGGCCAGATTGAGGCTGTAAAGTCACCAAGGGACCATGAGTTCTGGGCCTGTGGCTGGGTCAGAGTACCACCAGCTGATAGTGTGGCTGCCAGAACCAGCAGGAGGTCCCTTCCTCCTGCATTATCCCTCTAGTACCTTCTTCTTTTTTTTTTTTTTTAAAGATTTTTTATTTATTTATTCATTAGAGAGAGAGACACAGCGAGAGAGGGAACACAAGCAGGGGGAGTGGTAGAGGGAGAAGCAGAGATCTCCCTGAGCCCAATGCGGGGCTTGATCCCAGGACCCTGGGATCATGACCTGAGCCGAAGGCAGACGCTTAACGACTGAGCCACCCAGGCACCCTCCTCTAGTACCTTCTACTGAGAAAGCTCAACAGGTGCTCTTTGTAGAGAAGAAATGCTTAAAGGAATTCCATCCATTATTGTGGATCCTGTATGAGCTCTGAGAGACAATAAATTGCTGATGCAGCTTTCAACAGTACCCTGGTAAGTATGATTAATTCCCAGAATAGTCAGATTCATAGAGAAAGAATACAGAAGAGTATTTATGAAAGGCTGGGAGTATGGGGAAAATGGAGAAGTATTGTTTAATGGGTACAGTGGTTCAGTTTGGGACAATGAAAAAGTTCTGGAGATGGATGGTGATGATGATTGTACAACAATACAACAATATAATGTACTTAATGCCCACTGAATTGTACATTCAAAAAGGATTACAATGGGGACGCCTGGATGGCTCAGTCGGCTGAGCGTCTAACTCTTGATTTTGGCTCTGGTCATGATCTCAAAATCGGGAGATCAAGCCCTGTGTTGGGCTCCACACTGAGTTTGGAGCCTGCTTGAGATTCTCTCTCTCCCTTGCCCTCTGCCCCTCCCCCACTCAGATGCCCATGCACAAGCACACACTCTCTCTAAAAAAAAGAAAAAAGGATTCCAATGGTAAATTCTACATTATACATATTCTACCACAATACAAAAAAGGGTAATGCATGGTCACTATAATTATCTCTCACCTCTGCTCCTCTCTGTACATTGACTTTCTTCTTCCTTCCTCTGTTTCTCAACCACACACTACAAAATATGGCCTCCAATAGCTCCCGACCCTACACAGCTCTCCTTTTCTCAAAAAATCGCCAAACTGAGTCTGACTCTTACAACTCCCTCTTTCAAATTCTCATGGAAATTCTGCAGCTGCTTTGATCCAGTGCTCATTTTGGCCACTGGGCCAGTATCATCTGATATAGACCAGTTTTCAGAAGAGTTTGTGTGTGGTTTTATGAGTAGGATGGAAGAGGGTTTGTACTGACAAAACAAGAGGAACCTACTATGATCATTTAATGGCTTCCTTTCTCTCACTTCCAGTGTTTTAACTAAATCGGGATGCCAGGCAAATAAATACGTATTTTAAAATTCACATTAAGAGTAAAGTCAATAAGTAAAATGATCCAGATCAGTCAAATATTTTTCCTCCTTTCCACCTGTGTTGGTAGTCTGAATTAATAATAGAGGCATATGGCAGAATAATCACAATTAGTCATCAGGCTAATTAACCATATATAGTTTCCTAAGTAGCCACAAAATGGCAGAAATCTTTATATATACAGTGAGATTTAAAAATGAATTGCAGTTGTTACAGTGATGGTGATTTTTTAATCTTTGCAGGCACAACTTCTTGAAATGATATATATTCCCATCAGGTGCTTCAGAGAAGCACTGGCCTTTTTCTTGACAGGCAATGTGTATTTTGGCACCAGATTATCAGATGGAAAAACTACAGGCATTTTCCAAGCCCTAAACACAGAGTGTGCCATCTATTAGTTTGGATTTCTTCCTTAACTATCCTCATACTAATATGTGGTGGTTTTTTTCAAGAAGAAATCAATCCAAATCTATCTTTGGCCTCCAAATCCGGAAGCCTGGGTTTTATCACTGGCTGGTCACAGATGCACTGAAAATGGGTAAGTCACTTCCATCTTTGTCTGAATGCCTCCATCTGGCAAATGTAGATTCTGACACTCACCATCAGATAATGTTTGCAAAATGTTTGATGGTCCTTGCTGGTAGACAGTATGTAATTGCAAACAGTTGGATCATTTTTTCTGTCCTAAAAATTCTTCTCTTTTCTAGAAACTATTTTTAAAATAAAAATATCACTTAAAATATGGGCACATGGCAATAAAAATTCAGTTGGTACTAGAGAGTAATTATTTTTTTAAAAAAGGTCTTTCTCAATGGCATTCCCCAGAAGTAACAGCTTAAAAGTTTTCTATGTTTAATCCTTCTGAGGCAAACCTCACAACAATAATGTATTATCCCTTTAGTTTTGATGTGTCAACTTCAAAGTACAGCTGATGGGCCCCCTTATGAAAGATGAGGATCTTGGCTCATTTATACTTTCCTTCAACAACCACTGCCAGATATATTTTATTTTTTATTATTCCTTTAGATATGTCCAATATATTCAACCCTCCATTTCTCGATCCATCAATTTTAGGCAGGATCTCATGACTTCCCTCTAAGATAATGAGAGATCGAATAGCCCCCCCCTTCCCTCCTTCTCTCATGGCCATCCCCGGTGTCACAGCTTCAGTTCATCATATAGTTAATTTACATTGTCAAAATTCATAGAATTTATTCTTTCTGATAGAATTAATTTTTCTGTGTTTTGGCTGTTTGTTAAGTCTAAAAATAGCCAAAATTTATAATATTTTAATTAAGTGAATACTATTGATCATACAATTTTATTCTATTCAAATAAAAAAATATGTGTATTGATTGCATATGCTGTACCAGGACTGTGTTAAGTGCTAGGGAATATATCAATGAACAGAACAGAGAAAAAAAATCCCTGCCTTCACAGAGCTTACATTTTAATGTGTATGTGGACTCAGAGTAAAAGTGATGAAACTATTTCATTTTACCTGCGCTGATAGAAAAAGAAATGCACATATATAAGCTGGGAGGAGGAAGGAGGAAGTAGAGGAAGCAGGGTACTGAATTTTTATAATGTATTCTTATCATATGCCTTCACATCCTCACTAAAATAATAATCTAGACTCTGCAGCACTTTAGAGAAAAATTATTTCTTCTTGAAGCTATTCTTTCCAGGGCCTCCTCATTTGCTCACCTAATCTGGGTTGCTAACTTTTGATTCCTGCTTTTCAATATCATTTTTCTGGGGGGTTTTTGGTTTTTGGTTTTTATTGCATGAATTTTTGTGTTGGTTTTTTCTTTTTCCAGTTTTGCCTTGTATTAAGCAGCTGGTCAATTGTTATTTGAATTGCTCTCTTTATCCTGCTGGAATAAATTCTCAAATCATTATTTCAAGAAGCATCATATATTCAGATAAGGACTTTATTTTTACCATCTTACTCTCCCATTTCATTGACAGTTTTTGGTGGTTATAGAATTGTTCAAAAACCATTTCTATCAGAACTCTGAAGGTGTTTCTCTCTTATCCCAATGGAAAAGTTTGAAGCCAACCTGATTTTTACTCCAGCAAGTCTAACTTGTCCTGCTCACTCACCACCACATAATCATGAAGTATTTTTATCTTTAGCCTTGGCTTAAGACATTTTACAAAGATATATTTAAGTGTGAACATTTTTTTATATTAATTGTGCTGGGTACCTTATAGGCTCCTCCATTCATAAGATTCTTATTTGTCCTCAGCTATGGAAAAATTTCCTCCATTTTTTTTTGATAAATTATTGACCTTTTAAAAATCATACTGAGTAGATTTATGCTTTTTTATATTACTTCTCCATATTTTTTCATTCTCATAATTCACTTCTCTGCTTTCTTGCTCTGTGTTCTGGGATACTTATTTAACCAGATGGATTCACTGGTGAATTCTACCAAATATTTAAGGAAGAAATTATGCCAATTTTCTATAATCTCTTTCAGAGAATAGAAGCAGAGGAAATACTTACTACCTCATTCTATTAGGCCAGGGTAACCCTAATTCCAAAATCAAAGAGATTACAAGAAAAGAAAACTACAGTATTTCTCATGAACATAGATGGAAAAATCCTCAACAAAATATTAGAGAGTTCAACAATGTATAAAAAAGAATTATATACCAGGAACAAGTAGGATTTATCCCAAGTATGTAAGGCTGGTTCACCATTTAAAAATGAATTAATGTAATCCATCCTATCAAGAGGCTAAAGAGGGAAAATTGCATGATCATATCAATAGATGCAGAAAAAGCATTTGACAAAATCCAGTACCCATTTGCGATAAAAATACTTGGGAAACTTGAAATAGAGAGGAACTTCCTCAGCTTGATAAAGAGTATCTACAAAAATACCCTACAGTTAACATCCTATTTAATGGTGATAAACTTGAAGCTTTCCCACAAAGATCAGATTCGGGTAAGGAAAATAGATGGGTGATGGGTATTAAGGAAGATAGATGGATGATGGGTATTAAAGAGGGCACTTGTTAAGATGAGCACTGGGTATCATATGTATATGATGAACCACTGAACTCTACTACTGAAACCAATATTGAACTCTATGTCAACTAACTAAATAGAATTAAAATTTTAAAAAAAGAACAAGGTAAGGAAGTTCCCTCTCACTACTGCTTTTAAACATTGTACTGGAATTCCTAATTAATGTAATAAGACAAGAAAAAGAAATAAAAGGTATAGACATTGGGAAGGAAGAAATAAAACTGTCTTTGTCTGCAGATGACATGATTGTCTATGTAGAAAATCAGAAAGAACCAATAAGAAAAAAAAACTCCTAGAGCTAATAAATGCTTATAGCAAGGCTTTAGGATACAAACTTAATATTAAAAAGTCAATGACTTTTCTATATACCAGAAATTACAAGTGGAATTTGAAATTAAAAACACAACCATTTTTATTAGCACTCCCAAAAATGAATACTTAGGTATAAATCTAACAAAACTGGACAAGATCTTTATGAGGAAAGTATAAAACTCATGAATGAAAACAAAGAACTAAATAAACTAATTTAGTTTATAAACTAAACAAATGTAGAAATACTCAGTATTATCAAGATGTCAGTTCTTCCCAACTTGACACATAAATTCAATACAATCCAAATCAAAATCCCAGCAAGTTGTCTTGTGGATATGGATAAACTGATTCTAAAATTATAGAGAGAGGGGCTACTGGGTGGCTCAGTCAGTTAAGCGGCTGCCTTCGGCTCAGGTCACGATCTCACAGTCCTCAGATTGAGCCCACATTGGGCTCTCCGCTCAGTCAGCAGTGAGTCTGCTTCTCCCTCTCCCTCTGTGATCTGTCTAGCTTTCTCTCTCTCAAATAAATAAAATCACAAAAAAATAAAATAAAATAAAATTTATAGAGAGAGGTAAAAAACTCAAAATAGCCAACACAATATTGAAGGAAAAGAAGAAAGTCAGAGGACTGACACTACCCAACTTCAGGATTCACTATGAAGCTACAATAACCAAGACAGTGTGGTATTGGTGAAAGCATAGACAAATAGATCAATGCAACAGAATAGAGAGTCAATCAATATATCCAAATAGATACAGTTAACTGATGTTTGGCAAAGGAATAAAAGCAATATAGTGAAAGATAGTCCTACCAACAAATGGTACTGGACCAACTGGATATCCACAGGCCAAAAAAATGAATCTAGACACAGACCTTACACTCTTCACAAAAATTAACTCAGAATAGACGAGAGACCCAAATGTAAAATACAAAACTATACAACTAGAATACAACAGGAGAAAACCTAGATCATCTTGGGTATGGCAAGGACTTTTTAGATACAACACCAAAGGCATGATCTATGAAACAAATAATTGATAAGCTGGACTTCATTAAAATTAAATACTTGTCCTCTGTGAAAGGCAATCCCATGGAAATGAGAAGACAAGCCATAGCCTGGGGGAAAATATTTGCAAAGACATGTCTGATAAAGAACTGTTATCTGAAATATGCAAGGAACTCTTTAAACTCAACAATAAGAAAACTAGCAACCAGATTGAAAAATGGCCTAAGACTTTAACAGACACCTCACCAAAGACGATATACAGCTAGCAAATACGTACATGAAAAGATACTCCACATCATATATTATTAGGGAAATGAAAATTAAAACAATGAGATACCACTGCATACCTATTAAAATGGCCAAAATCCAGAACACTGACAACACCAAATGCGGACGAGGATATAGAGCAACAGAAATTCTCATTCATTGCTGTGAGTGCAAAATGGTACAGTCACTTTGGAAGACAGTTTGGCAGTCTCTTACAAAACTAAACACACTCTTACCATATGATCCAGCAATCATGCTTCTTGGTATTTACCCAAAGGAGTTAAAAATTTATGTCCACAGAAAACCCTGTGTACAGATGTTTATAGCATCTTTATTCATCATTGCCCAAACTTGGAAGCAACAAAGATGTTCTTCAGTAGATGAATGGGTAAATAAACTGTGATACATCTAGACAATAGGTATTACTCAGCGCTAAAAGGAAACAACCTATCCAGCCATGAAAAGACATGAAGGAAACAAATGATATTACTAAGTGAAAGAAGCCAATCTGAAAAGGCAATATGCTGTATGGCAACTATTTTACCTTTCTGAAAAAGGTAAAATTATGGAGACAGTGAAAAGATCAGGGGGGCAGGGAGGGAGGGATGAACAGATGGGGCACTGAAAATACTCTGTATGATACTATTATGATGGATGTATGTCATTAAACATTTGTTCAAACCCAGAGAATGTATAACATTGAGAGTGAACCCTAATGTAAACTATGGACTTGGAGTGATTATGCCATGTCAGTGTAGGTTTATCAGTTGTAACAAATGTACCAGTCTGGTGGGGGCTATTGGTAATGGGGGAAGCTTTTATTTGTAGGGGCTGGGAGTACATGGGAACTCTCTGTATTCTCCTCCTAATCTTTCTCTGAACCTAAAACTGCTCATAAAAAATTGTCTTTATTTAAAAATTATGCTAATTTAAAAAACCAGCCACAAAAGACCAATATTGTATGATTGCATTTATATGAAATGTTCAGAATAAGCAAATCTGCAGACAGAAAGTAGGTTAGTGGTTGCCTAGGGCTGGCAGAATAGTAGGTTTAGGAGTGTTGGATCAAACACAGTCTCTATTCGGCAATGAAAATATTGTAAAATTGATTGTGGCAATGTTTGCACAACTCTTGAATATACTAAACCCCACTTACTTGTACACTTAAACAAGTAAGATTGAGTCAGGAGGCAGTAGGGAATAGGGTTTAATAAGAACATAGACTTCGGGATTGGGCTGACCTGAATACAAATCCTCACTTTACTACTTACTGGTTATGTGACTCCTCACACAGTTCTCTCTGAACCTCCATTTCCACATCTAGAAAATACAAATAAAGATACCACAACACACACACACACACACACACACTCCTCAAAGAGTCTGCACAGTGTCCTGAAGAAGCAGGTCAGTGGAAGCCAAAGGTTCCTACCCCATTCCCTGCTCTGTAGCAGCACTCACCTCACTGACTGTGTGCTTTGGCAAAGGGCAGCTCCCTGTTGCCATCCTTGCCTCAGGGAGGGAAGACAGATCAAATTCACTGAGAAACCAACTAATCATCACCTTCTCTTGGCCCTTTCTTTTGCTGTGAGTTTTATCAATACCAGTCCCACATCCATAAAGACCCTCCCTCAAATTTGAAAAATGGAGAGAGGGGGAAAGAGAGTAAGAAATTAACTTTAAAAATTTCTCACCATCATGATGTTATGCCAAAGGTCCCAGGTATACTGTAGACAAGGATTGGACATTTATCAAGTACAAACTCCAGGCTAGGATGAATTACTTCATTGGATGTGGAAACTACAAGTGGTACTTAGATGCTAGTTGATTTTGGCACAGACCAAGTGGATTAATCATTATGGTGTAATATAAAGTCCAGATGAAACAAAGTCAGCCCAGCAATTTTAGCTGGAGAGGGCCGTGTAAACACTTCAGAAACAAGCAGGCAAAAAAAATATAAACTGTGGAGAGCAGCCATTTCCAAAGCCACAGTAAATGCAGGAAGCAGTTTTCCAAGAGAATGTTTTATCTCAAGCCAAGTAGACCTAAGATTAAACCCTAACATTAAAGCCTGTTGTATCTACGAATCCATGGTTATCAATAAAGGACCACTCATCCAAGGGAAAAGTATCCCAACTCCTTTTTTTTTTTTTTTAACTTACTTTACTCTGATCTATAATTGACTCTCACTGAGAAGACAACAAGGAAGCCATGAGTAATATTTGGGCAGGAAGCAAATCTGCCCTACATGGCATACACAACTAGAACTAGCCATCAGGGGTGGTTAGTTCTAACAAGATGATAATGATGACATAGAGTCATGAAATTTCCAAGCTAAAGGGAAAACAAGAATATTAAACATGATGATAATACAATGATTACAGCAAACATTTATTAAGAACTTATTATGTCCAGGAAGTATTCTAATAATTCATATACTTTTACTCATTGAATCCCAAGCATAACCCTATAAGGTGGGTATAATCAATATTCCCATTATTCAGAAGAGAAATCTGAGGATAGAAACCAACTCTCTCAATGAGCACTTCTCAGTATTGAGGCCAAGGGAGGTGAGGGAACTTGCATATAGTTATTGAAGTTTGTTGTATTTGTCTTCAAACTTCCTTCTTCATAATTCTTTATCTTCTTCCTCTTCACTCCATTTCAAGTGCTCAATTCTCTCTCTCTCTCTTTTTTTAATAAAGAAACCCATTTTTAGGAAAATATCCTATATTAGTCATTTACCCCTTAATTGTCAAGACCATAGACATCCAAATGATACTGATGTCAAATCCAATGTTTAGTTCTCCATCTTCCTCTTGTTTGTCCCATCAGCAGCATTTGATATAAGCGATCTCTCTCCCTCCCTTCCTCCTTGGAAATCTTTTCTTCTTTTGGTTTCTGGTGCACTATTCTCTCTTGAATTTCCTTCTATCTCAATGGTTGCTACTTCACTGTCTCTTTTATTGGTTCCTCCTCTTTTCCCTAACTCTAAGCCCAGGATTTGTTTATAGAACCTCTTCTCTTCCATAACTACACTCACTCCCTTGGTGATTCCTTTTAGTTGCATGGCTTTAAATATGATGACTGAATTTATATGTTCAGTCAGGACTTTGTCCCAGAAGTCCAGACATGTATAGTTAGTTATCTACTTGACATTTCCACTTGGATATCTAAGTGACATTTCAAACATACATGACCAAAGCCAAAGGTGTGATTTCTCCTATCAAACTTGTTTTGCCCACAGTCTTCCCCACATCCATAAATGGCAACTCCATCCTTCCAGTTGCTTAAGTCAAGAATCTTGAAATCATCCTTGATTCTTCTCTTTATCCCATATTCATTTGAACAAATTCTGTGGCTCTACTATCAACTACATCTACAATTCAATGTCTTACCATCTCCAAAATCACTGCACTGATCTGGTTCAAGACTCTACCGTCTTGCCTGGATTGTTTTAATGGTATCCTAATTGCTCTGGGATTCCAACCCTACTCCACTGCAACAGATAGAGGGCTCTTTTAAAAGTATAAGTAAAAATTCTCCAATGGCTTCATATGTCACTCAGAGCAATGACCAAATTCCTTCACTGGTTCATAGGCTCTATGTGCTTTGCAAGTGTTTTAACCCCACCCAAATATCTCTCTGACCTCTCTCTCCTATAACTTCTCTTAGCTCAGTTGCTTTTGTTTGCTGTTCTTGAATTGAGTCATATCCCTACCTCAGGGTCTTTGCATGTGCTATCTCTCAGTCTGGAACACTCTCCCAGATATGTGCATGACTGGCATCCACTCTTACTTTACTTAATTTTTGCTGTGCTCAAAACTCACCTTATTAGAGAAGCCATCTATTATAAATAACAACACAGCATTTCTGTATTCCTGATACCCTATATCTTGATTTATTTTAAGCCTTAGTGATTATAAGACTTGATTATTACATTTAGTTATTTATTGTTGGTCTCCCCCAATTAATTATGAGCCACATGAAGTCAAGGATTTTGGTTATTTTGTTCACTATAATATCCCCAGCACCTCAAACAATGCTTGACATTATTGAATGAATGAATGAATGAATGAATGAAGTTAAATCAGACTGTTACTTATTGCAGGCCTACTTATTTTTTTTTTTAAAGATTTTTCTTTGTTTGACAGAGAGAGATAGCGAGAGAGGGAACACAAGAAGGGGGCGTAGGAGAGGGAGATTCAGGCTCCCCGCCAAGCAGGGAGCCCAATGCGGGGCTTGATCCCAGGACCCCGGGACCATGACCTGAGCCGAAGGCAGATGCTTAATGACTGAGCCACCCAGGCACCCCTGCAGGCCTACTTATAATTAAGACTTATTTCTCATTGGAAGAATAAAGGCATCTCTCCTATCAAAAAACTTCAGGACTTAGATATGGTGAAGGTGAATGTATCCATGAAATTATTCTTCCTGGAGTCCCTGATTCTGCCTTCATATGGATTTATACTGATGCTATTTCTTTAAGAATTAATCTAAAAATTAAAATTAATGATAAAAGGATGACTATATTGCTTTAGTTTGGACAGGATTCTTTCAGGCATTAAAATAAGTTGATCATAATGGCCATTGGCTTGACTAGTCTCTGTGCCACCTGTATGCTATAGGAAGTCTTCCCCCACCCCATCAATTTCATATCTCTTGGGGCAAAACATGGAGAACTGAGAGAACAATGGCCACAACTATTCTCTGGGAACAGACTTAAGGGCTTTGTCCCTTCCTTAAAAAAGCATACTACGTATACCCACTGCTAATATAAATACAATAGCCATGAGTCTGACTGCCATGGAGACCCAGCTGCACCACAAACCTTATGCCAGATGAACAGAAGGTTAAAGGAAAGAATCTGCTGAAGAGGCCAAAAGTTTGGTTTGCTTACAGGCTATTTTTTTTAACCTTTGCCCATTCAGCAACTGTTAGTAACTGTTTTGTTTCTCTCCTTACCTGATAGTATTGTTCAGGGTCAAAGTGTCCATCAGTGACTTATATTAACCTTCTTCTTTTTTGGTGTTTGATGTGATTATGCTTGATTAGGGGAAACAGAAAAGGAGGTTTGAATGAGTTTCCTGTTTCCAAGGAAAGGGGGAGCCCTGATGATGCCCCACCCATATCCCCTTCATCCACCCTGAATGTCACCTACCAGTGGTTCCCACACACTTTTGGTGGATTCCGGTGGCTCCACCTGAGAGCATTGTCTAGCTTTAGGACAAAGCTTAGCTATGTTCCCTGATGCTGTAAGCACTGGACCAGGCCAATAATGCTGGGAGCCAATGCTCCAGGAGCTGCCCTCAACCAATGAGGAATGGAAGTAAGTAAATAAAGAATTCAGTTTCTTGTTCCCTTACAGAGACAGTTCTCAGGTGTGTTCCATCCATTTCCTTATAATATCCCCAGAAGTATTAAGCCCCAGCCACCCACAATTCATTAACTCACAATTTATTGGCTTTATCCCTTTTATGTCATTTTCCTACCCCCACAATTTTCTTCCTAGAATCACTTCCCAAATAAATTACTTGTACTGAAATTTCTTTACTCAGGTTCTGATTTGGGGGAATCCAAACTGAGATAGGAGCATATTTTGCTACCTGAAATGGCCTGGGCCTACATTTGCTCTTAAAGAGAGCAAATATTCGGAGCTGCAAAATTTCTGAGCTAACAGCTCCTGCTGCCGCCTAGAAATTGTCACTGAGCTACATGAAGTGATATGGCAAGGCTGAGACTGGTAATGTATTTTATCATTTAGATAATAATAAAATTACTTCTCAGTTAGTAAATACTGAAGAAATAATACTTCATTTCTTCACTTATGTTATTGACTTAAATATATGTAAATTATCAATATGAATAATATAGTCATTCATGTTATCATTTGAATGATAATCAGATTCATTGTTTGTTATAGGGTACTTTTAAGAAATAATGATCGTTTATGAGTTTAATTTATTGAATTTTATTAACATATTCAGGAATGAGGAAGCTTTGGGGAAAAAAACCCAAAAACTCCAGAAATCTGTATAAAAATTCCTTCAAATCTTTGGTTAGTACTGGGCTACACATGCACAGACTGAAATTGCACAAACTGTTCAAAGAATGCTGAAGAGTTGTCAGCTTGCATAGAGATGAAGGTTTTCAAACTTGATCATCCATGGTGGAGAATCATTGGAGATCACTTGGGACAGTTAGTAGTCAGTCTTGAAAGGTCACACCTTAGAAGTAGGACTAAACTATTCCTGGAGTGAAAACTATTTTAGCAGTAATTAGAAAAGCTTAAAAACAGTCCTCAGGAAGATTACTTTGATTTGAGAGTGACATAAGCATCTATGAATACAAAACCCAAACCTCTTTAAAAGAACACAACAGAACCCAGACACTCAACAATGCATGATCTACAATGTCCAGAGCAAATAAGTTTTCCTTAATTAGATATAATAAGAAGGAGGCAAATGTGATCTCTAACCAGGAAAAAAAAACAATCAATAGAAACAGATTCAGAAATTACAGAAATGCTGGAAGTAACAGATGATAGAAGAGTTATTAATATAATGTTCAAGTATATGAAGAAAGACATGAACATGTAAGAAGAGAGATGGAAAGTATAAAAAAGAATAAATTAGAATGAACTTCAGGAATGGAAAAATTAAATGTTTGAAAAGGAAAAAAACACTGGATAGGATTAACAATAAGTTTTACATTGCAGAAGAAAAAAACTAATGACTTTGAAGATATAGCAATATAATCTAACCAAAACGATGTAGAGGGAAAAATAACTTTAAAAAATGAACAAAAGCTCAGTGACCTGTGAGACAGTATCAAGAATTCCAAGTACATGTAATAGGAATCACAGAATAAGGAGAGAAAGGTAGAAAAAGCAAATATACTGGAAGAATCAATGGCAGAAACATTTCCAAATTTGATCCAAGAAGATTTCCACAGATCCAAGAAGTTCAAACGACCTCACACAAGATATCACCCCCACATACAGAGTGACATAAGACACATCATAAAGTGCTGAAAACTAGTGATAAAGAAAAATATTTGAGCAGCTGCCAAAGAGAAAAGATAGTCTATATAGAGAAACAAAGCTAAGAATTATTAATCCCTGTGGTCAGAAACTAGGTAAATCAGAAGACAATGAACAATGAACTAAAATACGAAAAGGGGAAAAATATTGTCAACCAAGAAATCCATATGTAACTAAAATATTCTTCAAAATATAGTCCATATTTTTAGACAAAAGCTGTGACAATTAATCATCAAGAGAACTACATTATAAGAAAGTTAGAAAAGGGGGCGCTTGGGTGGCTCAGTAGGTTGGGCATCCAACTCCTGATTTTGGCTCAGGTCATGCTCTCAGGGCTATGAGATCAAGCCCCTCATTGGGCTCTAGGCTCTGTGTGGGGTCTGCTTGAGATTCTCTTTCTCCCTCTCCCTCTGCCCTTCCCCTACTCGTGCTCATTCTCTCTCTCTAAAATAAATGAATAAATGAATAAATAAAATTTTAAAAAATGAAAGAAGAGAAGTTGCTCCAACAGGAGACAATGACACAAGATGGAAATGTGAATTTATTTAAAAGAATTAAGAGGATCAGTAATAATAAATATGTAGATAAATATAAAAGATTATTTTCTTATTTTTAAATTTCTTTAAAATATCATTAACCTTTTACAATAATAATAATAATAATGTGTTCTGTGCTTTATAACAGATGTACAAATAAAACAAATGGCAATAAGGGCATCAAAGAAAGGAGGAGGGAAGTGGAAACATAATGTAAGAGTCTTATATGTCAATATAATATTCTTTGAAGGCAGTTTTGATAAATTAAATATGTATGTCATAAACCCTAGGGCAACCAATTTTTCTTTTAAGTATAGGTAATAAGATAGTACATAAATAAAGATAAAATTTATAGGCCAAAATTGTTAATAGAGATAAAAGTCAATGCTAAAACATAATGAATTAAACCAAAAAAAGGCAGAGAGAAAACAGATAGCAGATAGAATGAGTAGAAAAAAATAACAAATATATAGGTTTAAACACAAATATACTGAAAATTGAATTAAATGTAAATTGTCCAAATACTCCAATTAAAAGACAAATTCTCAGACTGAATAAAAATGCAAGATCCAATCATACACTATCTATAAGAAACCCATGTTACATGTAAGGACACAGATACATTAAAGGTAAATAATGGAAGATTTGACACAAGCAACAAAAGAAAAAATAGATCAGTTGGACATCATCAAAATTAAATCTTGTTGCTTCAAAGGATACCATCCAAAATGTGAAAAGACAATCCACGGTATGGGACAAATATTTGTAAATTGTGTCTCTTATAAGGGACTTGTATTTAGGCTATATAAACTGTTACAACTCAATAGTAGAAAGACAACCCATTTTTAAAGTGTGAAGGGATCTGAATAGATATTTTTCCAAAGAAGATATACAAATGGCCATTAAGCACATGAAAAGATGCCCAACATCATTAGCCATCATGGAAGTGCAAATTAAAACCACAGTGAGGTATTACTTCACACCCATTAGCATGGTGAGAATTAAAAAGACAATAAAAAGTTGATAAGAATGTGGAGAAATTAGAACCCTTATACGCTGCTGGTGGAAATGTAAAATGGTGCAGCCACTTTGGAAAACAATATGGCAATTCCTCAAAATGTTAAACATGGAATTATTGTGTGACTCAACAACTCTACTTCTAGATATATATCCAAGAGAAATGAAAACATATATCCGCACAAAAACTTGTACATAAGTACTCATAACATTATTCACAATAGCTAAAACAACTCAAATATCCATCAAATAATGAATGCATAAATAAATAAAATGTGGTAAATCCATATAGTAGAGTATTATTTAATGATTAAAAGGAATAAAATATTGATACAATCTACAACATGAATGAACCTTGAGAATATAAGGCAGACACAAAAGGCTACATATTGTATTATTTTATTTCTATGAAGTGTTCAGAATAGGAAAATCTACAGAAACAGAGAGTAGATTAGTGGTTGCCAAGGGCTGGATGAATAGGGAAAATGGGAATGACTGCTAAAGGATATACGGTTTCTTTTCAAGGTGATGAAAATGTTCTAAAATTGGTTGTGGTGATGGTTGCACAGCTGTGAACAGGCTAAAAACTACTGAATTATACATTTTTAAAATGAGTTAACTGTATGGTATATGAATTACATCTCAATAAAGCTGTTATAAAATAATACAATGATGGAGGAAAAGTTATGCCATGCAAAAACTAATAAAACAAAGCCAAAGTAGACTTTGGAATAAAAATATTACTAGGGATAAAGGGGAACTATTTTATGATGATTGAGTCAATTTACCATGCAGATGTAACAGTCCTAATGTATTTGCACCGAAAAATAGAGCTCCAAATACATGAAGCAAAAGTTGAGCAAACTAAAATTGAAATAGGAACATCCATAAGTATGGTTGGAGATTTCAATTTTTCTCTCTCAGTAATTGACACAGCAAGTATATAAAAAATTAACGAAGATACTAAAGTCTTGAGCAACTTTGTCAACCAACTTGGCCTAATCAACATTTATAGAATATTCCACCTAACAGCAGAATACACATTCTTTTCTAGTGTTTCTGGGACATTCACTAAAATAAGCTATTTTCTGGGGCATAAAGTAAATCTCAATAAATTAAAAAAATAGAGATAAAAAAATCATGTTCTCTATCATGGGAATTAAATCAAAAATCATAAAAAGAGAGTATCTGGATATTTGGAAATTAAATAAGCATTTCTAAATAACCCATGTGTCAGAGAAGAAATCACAAGAGAATTCAGAAAATATTTAGAACTGAATAACAATGAAAATGCAACATGTCAAAAGTTGGGGGACAAAGCTAAAACACTTAGCTGTTTAGTGTGCAAAACACTCTTAGAGGGAAATTCATAGCTTTAAAAGCTTATATTTAGGGCGCCTGGGTGGCTCAGTCGGTTAAGCGACTGCCTTTGGCTCAGGTCATGATCCCAGGGTCCTGGGATCGAGTCCCACATCAGGCTCCCTGCTCTGCAGGGAGCCTGCTTCTCCCTCTCCCACTCCCCCTGCTTGTGTTCCCTCTCTCATTGTGTTTCTCTCTGTCAAATAAATAAATAAAATCTTTAAAAAAAAATAAATAAATAAAAGCTTATATTTAAAAAAGAGGAAAAGACTAAAATCAATTATTTAAGCTTCCAATGTAAAAATCTAGAAAAAGAAGGGTAAATTGAAATAATGTTATAAAACATAGAAAAAAATTAGAAACAGTCAGTGAGATCAAAAGCAATTTCTTTAATCAATAAAATCGATAAACCTCCAACCAGAATTATTAAGATTAAAAAAGAGAGAAATCACAAATTACTAACGTCAGTAACAGGAGGAGCATCACTGCATACACTTCAGATATTAAAAGGATAACAAGAAAAAACTTTTTAGAAGAAAATATAGGCAACCATCTTCATGGCTTTCAGATAGTCAAAAGTTTTCTTCGTTCAAAAAAAAAAGCATAAACCCTAAATGAAAAAAGTGATCAATTGGACTTTATCAAAATAAAAAACTTCTGCTCTTTCAAAGACACCTTCAAGAAAATGAAAAGACAAGCCACAGACAGGGAGAAAATATTTACAATACATTTATCTGACATAAGACTTATATCCAGAATATACAAAGAACTTTGCCAAATATACAAAGAACTCTCTCATATCAATCAGTACACAGACACACACAATGGAAGAATGCTCAATAAGCCCATGAAAAAATGCTTAACGTTATAAAAAAGTAGGGAAATTAAAATTAAAACCACAATTTTATACCACTACAAACCCATAAAATGACCAAAAATACTGACAAATATTGGTGTAAATGTGGAGCAACTGTAATTCTAATATATTGCTGGTGAGAAAGTAAAGTGACACAACCACTTTGGAAAACAGTTTGGCAGTTTCTTATAAAGTTCAATATACACTTACCATACACACAAACCAACAATTCTAGGTACTTCCCTAAAAGAAATGAAAACATATCCCACAATATACACAACTGTATAAAATGTACACAGATTTTCATGGTAACTTTACTCATGTAGCCAAAACTTGAAAACAACCCAAAATGTCCATCAATAGTGAATGGATAAACAAATTGGAATATATTTACACAATGGACTACTCAGTAATAAACAAAAATGAACTTTTGATACACAACAGAATAGAATGAATCTCAGGAACATTATTCTGAAGGAAAGAAGCAAAACACAAAAAATATACATACTGTATGATTCCTTTTTAAACTTGATATGTGTTTTGAGTGCCTTTTAATCTACAGGTTACTGCTCCTCTCTCCATCTCTTGAAGAAACTAGGCCATTTGAATTGCAGTTTCCTACAGTGGATTTTGCTGATCCTACTCACGGTCCAGTTCAACATGACCCAGATATTTCTTGCAAATTAGAAGCTAGATCCAGGAGCTTGGTCAGACTCAGATTTGATGTCTTTGGAATCAAAGGATGGTATGTTTTTTCATCAATAGACCCAAAATGTCTAGTTATTGTTCTTTTATAATGTTAGCAAAATGGTGATGTCCTAATTTTATCATTTTACTGACCAGAATATTTTTATAAAGAGAAGCTTCTCTTCATCTGCTATTTAGAGTTCCAATGTTACAGTTCTTAAAGAAAAGCAAGGGTAAGTGTTTGAGTCTTTCCTTTTATTTAATCTGTCAGTTGCTTATTATTTAAAAATGCCACCATGGACTTAAAACATTTAATGGTTCCAGTTCATTGCAATTCATATCCTTCTTGAAATTCAAATTGTGCTAGGATGTAGGAATGGAATGGAATGCAATGCAATGCAATGAAGTGGGAACCTCTTTACGTTGGCTTCCCAGTCATTTTGACATAACCCTAGTGGTCTTTGCTTTTTTGATACCTGGTATATCAAGATGTTCCAGGTTTAGTCTTATTCATTTCCTGCCCCATACCTAGAAACAACCATTTCTTCATTAAATACTGGGTTTTTTAAAAATATGAAATGACATTTCAAGACTACAATCTGAGTACAGGTATGAATGATGTTACTGGTTGGTCATTGCTTCTAGGCATTTTCAGTGAATAGATTAGATAGATAGAAAAAGAAGAAAGAAAGAAAGAAAGGAAAGAAAGAAAGAAAGAAAGAAAGAAAGAAAGAAAGAAAGAAAGAAAGAAAGAAAGAAAGAAAGAAAGAAAGAAAGAAAGAAAGGAGGAAGGAAGGAAGGAAGGAAGGAAGGAAGGAAGGAAGGAAGGAAGGAAGGAAGGAAGGAAGGAAGGTAGGAAGGGAGTTTATGCTATTTATTCTGGTATTTCCAATTAAATTCACAAACACAGGTTTTGTACTTAACTTCTTCTATATTACATCTCTATCTCCTTACTTCCACACTGAGAATTCTGGTTCTCAAAAATACAGGGGAAAATACAATTAGAACATCCCACAACTATTCATTTGCTCTATTTCATATGACATACATAACAGTCACAGAAAAGCAATGCTAATATTACCACTACCAGTTTTGATTACTAGATATCAGTTTAAAATTTTTTGCATATGTAATCTTCATTTTTTCTACAATTTTTAACGCATATACATGTAAACTTTTCACATACTATTTGGGTTCATACCTATCCTGAAACCAATAGATGGTTCTCAATGTAAGAATGATTGTTATTCACTTTAGCTCTCTTACACTTTCTCCTCATCAAAAGCCAGATGTGGTAAGGGTAAATTTTCCCAATGTAATCCCATTTGGATCTCTTTTTCTTTATTATCATGCATCATTATTGCATAGACAGTCTTTTGCCTAGTTAGTGTCTGCAGTGCTAGTTAGTGTCTATCATATATCAACTTTCCATATATGTGAGTGTCTGTTTCTAAGCTCTATTTGTCTATCCCTGTGCCAACACTCCACATCTTCTTAATTACTATAGCTTTATGACTATAGCTTTATGATAATTACTATAGCTTTATGTATTTGGTAGGGCAAGTGTCCCTGTCCGCTAGAAATGAACAAATCCTTTCTGAGGGAGCAAATTTTACAACTATTAAGGGACAAAAATTCGACTGAGAACATTTTGAAGATATAATTGGTTTATTAATTGATTCATGCATTGAACATCATCCCATCTAACAAGTAGAGGGGAGGTCTGGGGAGCTGTACAAACATGGAAGGATTTTATAGGCAGAAATGGGGCAGAACAATTAGAAAAAGAAAAGGAAGGATTGTTTCAGGCAAGGTCACCTTCCTTTAGGGGGAAAGGAGTGTTGTTAAATGGATTACCTCATCTTTTGGGGGTGGCTAGAGAGGATCCATGTAACAGATTACCTCATTGCTGCTGACCAGAAAATTCCTGACTGACTGGTTAAGACTACATTTCTGGGGGAGGTCGAAACTGCAACTGGATTAGGTATTAAGCCCCAGTTGGTGACTTGGCCTAGCATAACTGACTCCATTTTGGGTTTGTGGTTTTCTGTTTTAACACAACCAAACCTCAAAGAAATCCCATAGTTAAGGTTCCATGTTCCATGCACTCACCGAAATATTACTGCACACATAGGAAATACACAACCATAAATGAGATTCAACAAAAATAAAAAACCATAGAATCAGACTTGCAAAAACTGATATTATAATTATCAGATACCAAATATATAATAATAAATAAATATGTATAAATTAACATATATAAAGAAATAGAATTAGAAAAAAGCATTCTGAGGCACCTGGGTGGCTCAGTCAGTTAAGCAGCTGCCTTCGGCTCGGGTCATGATCCCAGGGTCCTGGGATCGAGCCCCACACTGGGCTCCCTGCTTGGTGGGGAGTCTGCTTCTCCCTCTCCCTCTGCCTGCCACTCTGCCTCCTTGTGCTCTCTCTCTAATCTCAAATAAATAAATAAAAAAGAAAGAAGCATTCTGGGAAGAATCTACAGAAATGAAAATTATAATAACTGAAAGTAGAATCTGGATGAATTGATTTAACATTATATTAAACACAGTTAAAGAAATAATTAGTGATTTGGAAGATAAAACCGAAGAAGTTACACATAATGTGGGACAGAGAAAAAGCAAAGGAAAATATGAAAAAGATATTAAGAAACGTGGAGGGAAGAGTTAGCAGGCCTAACATACATATAATCTGAGTTCTAAGAAGAAATGATAATGGGAGACACACGCTATTAAAAGACACAATGACTGTTTTCCAGAGGGGATTAAGAACACCAAACCTCAAACCAAGGAAGTTCCCCAAAGTGCCAAACACCATAAGTAAAAACAAATACACCCGAGTGACAAATTCAAAACAATGAAAACACAGAGAAGATAAAAGAAGCAGCAAACAGTAAAAAGAAGAAAGAGGGATGACTGATAGCTGACTTCTCAGAAACAAAAGTGGAACCCAAAAGAACTGAAAATAGATTTTCAGGGGTGCCTGGGTGGCTCAGTCATTAAGCGTCTGCCTTCAGCTCAGGTCATGATCCCAGGGATCGAGCCCTGCATCAAGCCCTGCATTGGGCCTCTGCTCGGCGGGAAGCCTGCTTCTCCATCTCCCACTCCCCCTGCTTGTGTTCCCTCTCTCACTGTCTCTCTCTTTCTATCAAAATAAATAAATAAAATCTTTTAAAAAAAAGAAAATAGATTTTCAAAGTACTGTCAGAAAATAAGTTTCAACCTAGAATTCTTTTTTTTTTTTAAAGATTTTGTTTATTTATTTGAGAGAGAGGGAATGAGAGACAGAGAGCATGAGAGGGAGGAGGATCAGAGGGAGAAGCAGACTCCCTGCCGAGCAGGGAGCCCGATGTGGGACTCGATCCCGGGACTCCAGGATCATGACCTGAGCCGAAGGCAGTCGCTTAACCAACTGAGCCACCCAGGCGCCCTCAACCTAGAATTCTATATAGTTAATCCTCAGACAACATGGGTTTGAATGTATGTGTCCATTTACATACAGATTTTTTACAGTAGAGTACTGTAAATGTATTTTCCTTATGGTTTTAATAACATTTTCTTCTCTCTGGCTTTCTTTATCATAAGAATAGAGTATATAATACATATAACCTACAGAATATGTGTTAACCAACTGTTTGTGTTATTGGTAAGGCTTCTGGTCAACAGTAGGCTATTTAGTAGTTAAGTCTGGGGGTAGTCAAGTTATATCCAGATTTTCAACTGTCAACATCCCTAACTCCTGTGTTTTTCAAGGGTCAACTGTATTTAGTGATAATATCTTCCAAAAATAAAGGCAAAATAAAGACATATTCAGACACAAGCCCAAAAAGTTTACTACCAAAAGAAACTTCCAATGAAGGTATATCGCATCAGAAGGAAGATCTATGATACATGAAAATGGAAAGCATAAATATTGACTGTGTACAATGGCAAAATTAATGTCTAATGTGTGAGGCTACATATCAAGAGAGAATAACACATAACTTAGGGAGGGTGATGATTGGCTTGAAACATTCTGATTCTTAGATGGTTCCAAAGAAGAGTAAAACTAGTAATATTAAACTCTGTTAACTATGCATGCTAAAATTTCTAGGATAATCATTAAAGGGATAGAAATAGCTATAAAAGTTAGCTTTTATCATTATTATTATTGTTGTTGTTATGAATATAACTATTATGTTCTAGGGATCTTATAGAAAGAAAGAAGGAAAGAAAGAGAGGGAGAAAGAAATAGAAAAGGAATGGATTCTGTAATCCAATCAGTTTTTCTTAACCAAAATAGATTTCCTGCTTGATTTCTCTAAGTTTTTTCTCAGGTAATGGGCATTATAAATCCCCAGATAGAGACTACAGAGGGTCTGCAGACTTTCCTTTGTTTATTTGACAACAGAACCTTTAGCTCACCGAATATTTATTAATATCTTGAGAAACTTGCAGGCTAGAGAACACCTTTTAAGTTGAAGCTGAATCTACTAGCACTTGATTTGCCTGTTGGAAGGATTAATAGAACCACGTGGGACTGAAGAGTGTAACAGTCTCGAATAACGAGGTCAATTTTAGAAAGACCTCAGGTCGGGGAAAATAAGACATTAAGGGAGAGTTGAAAACACTATTGTCCAATGATACCAGGAAGGATGGGACATATTGCAAGTTATTAAACTGAAAGAAAAAAACTAAAGCACCACCTAGCAAATAGGTTGGAAAGCTTTTGCTACAACGCTGTTGGAACATCTGGGAACACCGCCAGGCAATTCTGGGGAAGAGACTTGGCACTGATTGTGGCTTTGTGTTCTCTATGAAAGAAAAAAGATTATTTTATAAGTCATAATACGCTACCTAGAAGCCAAATTGCCAGTTAAAATTCTATTTGCAAGCAGGTGTAAGGTTTCAATATAGCTTTCACCTAACATCATAGAACACTGCCTCTTTATAATCAAATAGGATGCCAACGATCTTTGCAGCTCCATTTTTGATGTTTCAAATGTTCAGAAAAATGGCAGGTTAGGAATATGTATAATTATAGTGGAGTCTCATGTATCTGGTCTAAATGCAGCTGTTTGGCTGAGACAGTGCAGAGGAAATAAACCACCACGTATAGAAAGGCCTTTTTGCTCTTACCAACCCAATGAATCATTTCCTCTAGAAGTTAATATTTTAAATGTATCCAAGCAAAGAGAAAGGTGAAAAGTATTTGGTGGCTAGCTTTTTAAATTCTATGCTGTTTCGTACCTTTTTTAAAAGTCTGTAATAGTTTAATTGCAATCGATGTAATGTAATCCCATCGATGCTTTAGGTAACTGTGCATACACCAGGCTTGTTTTCTCTGAAGACTCAAAGAAATCTGGAGGTTTTAATCTTCACATCCCTCATGGTGGAAGATGCAAGAAGCAAGTCAGATCTGAACTGGCCTGGAAAGAAGAGATAGGTGCCTTTCACCCTGTGCTCCACTACTGGAATGTCCTCCACGCTTTTTTCTCTTGCTCTCCAAATCCTAGTAAGTTCAGGGCCTGCCTCCACCAATGAAGATTCCCTCGATACCTCTGGTCCGTCTTAATCTTTTTCTTTTCTTTTTTTTTCTTTTTCTGAAGGAAAAGCCAGTATCTTTAGTTCTCTGCCAGGTAGCACTCAAATCCTACTGCTGTGCCTTGTCCCCTAATTATTATAGGACCTTCTCCTCTAAACAAAGACATTCTTGCAGGCATACCCAGCTCTTGTATTTCTGATGCTTGTTCAATTCAGCGCTGCGTTTAGTCGGTGGCCCATAAGTCCTTGTTAATAGAGTGACTTAATGAAAGAACCAGAGAGGTTAGCTGCTTAGGAAACCATTATTCAGGCTGTCCCCTGACAGTAGGGAGGTTTGGGGTTATCTGTGGTTTAGGGATGACTTGTATGCTATCATTCTCGTCACCCATTGTCAGAGAGGTGAAGGAAACCCGCTGCTTCAGGGAGCACTTCGTTGTTTCTCATCTGTGCTTCTGATCCAACTGGACCAAAAACGCACGAAGGGGCTTTTCCAGGGATCCACGCCCCTCTCTGCCACGAGGACCTGCCCTGCAGGCAGGGGGCAGGAGGGAGGGCAGGGCCAGAAGTGGAGCTGGAGACACACCTACTTTTCAGCGCACCTTTGTCCTCCAGCGGGCACACCTTGCGGCCTTGTTTGTTCTTCCACCCCTGACAGCCCCCTCCACGTTTATATCTTAAAGGACTCTGCTTCCAAGAGGAGGATCTCGAACCGTGCCTTCAGCACTTGTGAGCTAAACTAGAGGTCAGGGGCTGCCTCCTCTTGTGGCCCCCGAGGCCTCGTGCAGCTATTGCAAAGCCCGCGCGGGACCGGGCGGATGGGGGGTGGGGCGGGGGACGCGGCCCTGAGCCCTGCGGCTTTGCGGCGCCACCGTGGTGCCTGGGGGAGCCACCGGGGGAGCCACCTGGGCCGCGGTGCGGACGCAGCGGGCGCTGCTGGAGGAAGGAGCGAGCAGGTGCGCTCCTGGAAGGCGGAGGGCCTACCGTGGCCGCAACAGCTGTCTGGTTTATTGTGTTTCCGCGGAAAAGGCAAATTGTTTCTTCTCAGATCCTTCGCTGGTTTGCTCTTACGTAATTTCCACGTCTTTAAATTATTTGCACTTTGGGGGAGTTCTGGGGCCCTCCGAGACTATACAGGTGTGTACTTTTAATAAAACACCACTTATTAAAATCTGAGCTTACAAAATTGGCAAATTATGGGGATGGATTATTATTACTATTATTTTTTTTAAGACTTTATTTATTTATTTGACAGAGAGAGAGAGAGAGAGAGAGAGCGAGAGCAGGAACACAAGTAGGGGGAGTGGGAGAGGGAGTAGCAGGCCTCCCGCCAAGCAGGGAGCCCGATGCAGGTCTCGATCCCAGTACCCTGGGATCACGCCCGAGCCGAAGGCAGCCGCCCAACGACTGAGCCACCCAGGCGCCCCTATTATTATTATTATTTACCACAAAAGGATTTTGTGATCAAATTCAGGGTCCCTTTTATTAATCCATCATTCTCTGTGGTGTATATAACTTCACATTTGTAGATTTCTTTGTCTTGAGTTCAGAAGTAATCCATGTCCCCAGCCACGGTACATCATGGCAGTTAAAACCATGTTCTTTGACTTCAACAAGACCGAGATTTGAGACCAGGCTCTGCCACTTACCTGCTATGCGTTTGAATGAGTTTATTATCCTCTCGAAAATACAAATTAAAATTGTTGCAAGTATTAAATGAGATAGCATAGCTCAAGCACTTAGCGCACAGTAAGGGCTCACTATGTTAGTCTTCTTATTAGAGTATTTATAAAGGTTGGTTTACCCACCTCTGATTTAAATGCAGCTTTTTGTGTCTTTGGTTTAAGTGTGAGATCTACCTTTAATGCTGTGCCTTACTTCTGTGACCCTTCTGCGGACTCTCTGTCCTGCCCAGTGGTTTTGGTTCTAGGGCTCTGGGATTCCCCCAAGGGCCAAAGTCCTTCCATCACAGAATGGGAAGGGGAAAGGGCTACTCCCAGATCATACTGGCTGTAGGCTGAGAGTCTGAAACTAGATGGGGTTTCTCTGTAAAATAATGCTTCTCAAAGTGTAGCCAAGGAACCCCTTTATCAGAATCACTTAGGAGTGTTTATTAAATTGCAGAGGCCTACAGTCCCACCCCAGAGCCTTTGAAGTATACTCGTTTGTGGGGGTTCTGGAGGAAGAATCCTGCATTGTAATAAGCACCCAGGTTATTCTGATGCTAACTAAATAAAATTCTGGAACTGCTCCAGTGCAGTCCTCAAGTTTGCTTGATGATGGAATGGCATAATTCCATATTAAACATCTGGGGATGTGTAATAAAAATAGAGGTTCCTGGGCCCCACCCCACAATTTCCAGGGAGGAGCCTGAGGATGTGTATTTTTAATATGTATTCCCAGGTGACTGTGATGATCTGGCAAATGCAGGAAATGCTGTTCTAGAATGACTGCTCAGTGGCATGTTTGGTGGTATGGTGGTAGTGATTAGGGAGGGGATGGGGGTTTGAATGATCCAGAGAGTGACTTAGGTCGAGAGGTGAGCCCCCACTGTCAGGGCTCATCTTTGCTTTTTATTTTTTATTTATTTATTTATTTATTTTTAAGATTTTATTTATTTGCGAAAGAGAGAATGAGAGACAGAGAGCATGAGAGGGAGGAGGGTCAGAGGGAGAAGCAGACTCCCTGCTGAGCAGGGAGCCCGATGTGGGACTCGATCCCGGGACTCCAGGATCATGACCTGAGCCGAAGGCAGTCGCTTAACCAACTGAGCCACCCAGGCGCCCTCATCTTTGCTTTTTAACATCTCTCCCAGGGTGTGACAGTCTGTGTCCAGCCCCTCCCACTGTGTTTGAAAAAGCAAAGCACACTCAATTTGGGGAGATGAATCGAATGCGAGAGTGAATAGTGAGGCTCGTGGGCAGGAACCAGCAATCCCGCATGAACGACCGTGGGACTGTGGGTAAACGGAAAGAACGACTGCTTATCGAAACAGCCATTCCTGGTTCTCTGTGACAGCCTGGCTCAAGTCCCCACTGTGAGCTTTTCCACGAATTGCCTCCTTTCCTTAAGACAGTCCGGGTAGGTTTGTAACCCAAGCGGCTTTAATCAAAGCAATGCCTTGCACCAGCTGCTGGCTGTCCAGTGACTTGTGACTGAGCTTTGCCTTACCTCTTCTCTTTCTGGGCCTCCGGGCCGGCCTCTGCTGCCAGACTTGTTCTCTCGGGGCCTATTCTGCCTTCTTCAGGGACTTGCAGCGGATGACAAACTGTCAGGCTTTCTGCACAAGTCGTACTCTGTGGTGAGTAGAACAGTAATACTGCAACCTCATATTTTATTGACAGATGCGGCTACCAGGTGAAAAAACCTACTCGTTACAAAGAGGCTCTCTTGGGATACCCATCCCTTCTCCATGGTGCTCTCCTTACTCCCAGCAAAGCTAAGCAATACTTCTCTTAGTCGGCTGCCTACCCAGTGACGGGAAGGCAGCCTATAATCAGAGCAGAGTCTGCTCTCTCTCTCTGTCTCCAACTGATGGTCACACGGCATCTGTTCTGTAATTCTGCCCCCAATTACTTTGGGCCTAGGTCTACCACCTCGTGACAATACTGTTTTTCCCTTTCTCTCTGGTAGGTGTTAGCTGTGATCACCGTTGGTAATAGAACTTTGCAATGAGGAAGACTCTGATACCAACAAGAGTCGTTCATCTATCTTGTTGTTTGACGTTCCAGCCAGCAAACATTTAATGATGAGAGCTTGATCCTAGTGAGATATTGTAGTGGGTTCAATCAAAGGTAAATAATATAAAGTCTCAAGCTAGAAAGCAATTTGAATGAGGAGCGCAGTGACATTCCAGTGAATGACATATCCAAGGGTCAGCCATGCTATGAAAATATAAGAGTCAGGATATTAAGAAGAGAAACAATATGGGAATTTTTAAATTGTGGTATCTGTGTGTATCTATATCTTTACAGAAAACGAAAATATTATCAGGAAAAAGCATTGATAATGTGCATTGTATTGGGTGCTGTGTTGTCAACTAATCTAAACCAATTCAGTCATTCGCAGCTGTTGGGTTCTTTTAACAAATAATGGTAACCTCCTGTGACTGAAGGTAGAAGAAGGGTCTAGGTCTTATTCCCAACAAACTTGCTACCAAGTGGTACGTTACAAGGAAAGCAAACCTCAGACCAAATGCTACAACACAAACAAACATTTATTAGCACACAAACACAGAGTCACACAATATGCTCTTATTGGCTCCCTCCCTCCTTCCCTCTGCCGGTTTCCTTTCGTGACAATTTCACTCATGGCAGATGGCAGCAGTATTCTTTAGGGAGGATCGGCTAGCCATCCAGTCAGAATCAGACAATACATCCTCCGGTAAGAGACGGGACACAGGGCCGAAGGGGACTTCCAGGCTGGGGCATCATGCTGAGAGGTAATGGGCTGCTGAGAGAGACAGGTTCTCGCCCAGGTGGGGTTGTCTGTACCTCGAGAGTTCACATATACTGAACACTATTCACATCATCTTTGAAAAATTACTTCTAACTCCACTTATGCTAATGAGTAACCCCTTGACTACAGATGGAGATAGAGATAGTTGAAGTACTCATAGTTCTCTGGAGTGTGGACTCCTGAGTGGGCCTTTTAAAATTTTAACTAAGCACCCCTTGGCAGTTTATCCCAGATTAGGAATGTTAGTCAGGTACCCCTAGCATATAGATTAATACCAACACTCACACTTACATTACTTATATCACAGTACTTACGCTGAAGTATTTTAGAGTAAATTAGACAACACATAACAAGTGGACAATAAAACAAATCTTCAATTTAGTTGTCATAATAATGTCCACAAGAGGATTAAACGAGAAGGACTAAATGCACATTACATATGGAAAAATAATTAGAAAAAAAGACCTCATTAATAGCTAATTTGAACAAATTTAACAGACAAAACTCAGATAATATACCATTTGTTTGATATTCAACTCCAGTTCCGTTAAAGAACATCACATCAGACCAAGCGAAATGACTCTGCCTCCTTTTGTCCAGATCCTCATCCTTCATCATCCAGGTTTGCTCATTCATTCATTTTTTTCCACTTGACCAACATTTACTGAGTCTCTACTCTCTGCCCAGACTGAGATTACAAAGATGAATGTAAGTGGTTCCTGTCCTCAGTGAATCTCCAGACAAGTGGAGAGCTGCCATTTATTTATTTATCTATCTATCTATCTATCTATCTATCTATCTATCTATCTATCTATCTATCTATTTATCTAGATATCAGAGAGAGAGAGCACAAGCAGGGGGAGGGGCAGGCAGAGGGAGAAGCAGGCTCCCCACTGAGCAAGGAGCCCAATGCTGGGGCTCGATCCCAGGACCCCAGGATCATGATCTGAGCCAAAGGCAGATGCTTAACCGGCTGAGCCACCCAGGCGCCCTGAGAGCTGCCCTTTAAATAGGTGCCACAGGTGGGAGTCCCGGGCCATAAATTCAGGATAGCAAAAATTGTTCGCTTTTTTCCTCTAATCCCATTTCATTTCTATCTTGACCCCTCCCTGTGTTTGTAGTGAGAAGTTTACTCTTGGTCAATGCACAGTCACGGACAGTTCGGGGCTTCCCTCTTGCCCTCCTCCCTGGGGCTGCATTCAGATCCCACTAGTTCTACGACATCAGGGGGAGGAACGTCATTGTCTAGCACGTGGGCATCAGCTGTGGTGTGTGGGCTCCTGTCTGATTTCCAGTTACCATTCCCCACTGAGAGGCCCCTTCACCAACCCACTCCCAGCAACTTGGGTTCCCTTCCTGGATATATGAAGTGAAACTCTCCATGCTCTCCTACCCTCCTGGGCCACCTCTCCCGTAGCCTCTCCTTGGGCACCCCAGCCCACCCTCATGCGACCTCAGCGTCCCGCACCAGTGGCTTCTGTCTCTCGCTCCTGCCTCCCTTTTCTCTGGCTCTGGTCCACAGGATCTTCCAAATCAGTTTAGGGGGAAAAAAACCTTTGTGCTGTGAAACATTGAGGACCTCGGCCTTTGATTCTTAAAAATATTCTCCTTTAAGCCATGAACTGCCAACTTGGGTCTATTTTGGGAAACTCAAAAAGCTATATTAACTCATTTCCTGCTCTTTGAATTTTTTATTGAACAGCCTAACTCTGGAGGGTAGTGAGTATAGACTAACCCTCTGCTCTAAATGGGGAAAGAACAGGGCTATCAGAGAACATGAGGGGAAGAAGTACAGGTTTTTTTCCTAAATGCTTTCCCTCCATATGGGCAATCCCAGTAGAGTGTGTGAAGGGCTTTGATAGAGGGAACATGAGAGGGGCACTTAAAGCTGACTGGGAGGTTCAGGGAAGACTTCCCGGAGGAAGGGGATAGCTGAGTGACTAGGGGAGTGCAGGACGGGCAGAGAAAGTAGAATGATAAAGGGCCATAGGCATGAGAGAGGACATGTCATATTTGGGGATCTGCGAGCAATTTAGTGTGGCTGAAGTATAATTTATGGTAGAATGGAAACTTGGCAAAATGTGAGGTTAAGCTGGCAAACTGGATCATGAAATATACCATCTTAAAAGCAATGGGAAGCCACAAGGCGAGTGACATTATCAAATCTACACTGCAGAGAGGTCGATCTGCCATTGGTGAGAATTCACTAAAAAGCAGTGTACAGCAGGGAAGCCAGTGAAAATGAACTTTCAGGACCCAAGCAACAGCTTAGGAGGCTCTGATCGCATATAAAGGCAAGTGGAGGTGAAGAGAAAGGGAGACACTGGAGACATACTTGGAAGTAGAATAAGTGAGATTTAGTAACCGAGTGAATGATTCCCATGTTTTTAGTGGATGATGGTGTCATTCTCCAAAACACAGAATGTAAGGGGAAGAACTGGTTGGGGAGAATAAAAGAAAAATATTAATGTCTGAACGACATCCAAACCGCTGCCCTGCAGGGTTGCCAGGAAGGCAAACAATCTGGGCTGGAGATTGGAGTGGAATTCAGTTCCATAAAGAAGGTGGTTGAAATCTAGGGAGTGACTTAAAATGCTAGAAAGAGAGCATATAACAGATACAGAGGACTCATTCCCAATGCTTAAAGATGGCCAACATTCAAGAGTCCGTTCCTTTTGTGCCTTCTCTTCTATTTCCAAGCTGATTTGCACCTGAATGGTGATTCTCCTGTTTCAGGATTTAAATGCCAACTGCAGAGAAGTCTATCTTCCTGTTTCCAATTGTTCGAAGTTCTGATTTTGAGAACAGCATCTTCAACAACTGTTTTCAACATTTCCAAGATCTGGTTGGAACATCGTTTTTTTCTTACTAAATCTATTGCTGGGCGCCTGGGTAGCTTAGTCAGTTAAGTATCTGTCTTCGGCTCAGGTCATGATCCTGGAGTCCTGGGATCGAGCCCCACATCGGGCTCCCTGCTCAGCAGGGAGTCTGCTTCTCCTTCTGCCTCTGCCCCCACCCCCGCTCGAGCATTCTCTCTCTCTCAAAAATAAATAAATACATAAAATCTTAAAAAAAAACCCAAAACCTATTGTCAATGAATTGCAGCAGCCTGCTGATAAGGGGCATGTGGTAGCTCCCACTCCAGTCTGTCCTGTGGTGAGGAGAGGAGCAGGAATGTTTTTATGGTTCCCAAACTGAAAGGAGAGAAGGATATACAACTTTTGTGCTGCTAAAAAGAGCTCCATTTCTTCTCAGAAGTCTTATACTTTTATAGTTTCTCTATTACATGACAAAGTGCCTCCTGGTCTGTAACAGAGCATTTCTTAATGTTTTGATATCACAAAACACCAGCTGATAATATTTTTATGTGTAGGGTTATAAAGTGTTTCTCTTTAAAAACTCTCTATTCTGTTAGGATAACAACAAAAACCCCAGAGTAATATATGGTGAAAAAAAAATAAGTAATTTGATCTCGAAAGGTAAGGAAATAAAATTCCTTCACTGTTTTTCACTGTCATGATAAAATCATTATTAATCATAAGACTTGAAAGTATCTTCCCATTTACTCACAGCATATCTGCAGGCTATTTGTGGAGCACCAGTGTTCCGTGGCTCGCAGTATGAGAAACACTGCTGTGGTGATTTGATTGGGATGGTCCACAGTTCTAGGCTCCTGATGTGGGGCTTCATGATCTTTAAATCTGAAAGGGAATTTACAGAAAAGAAAAGTGACGGTCCCAGGAAGCTGGGCGATTCTGTCCTTCAGTCTCTACTGTCCTTGTCCTTAGTGCCCTTGGAGAGAGCAGGGCTCTGGAAGGCCATGGAAAGACCCTACAAAGGACCTGCAGGGTAGGAGGCAGTTCTAGGTGATGCTCTGGCCACAATGAGAGGTGTAGGCGCCATCATCAGGCCACCCAGAGAGCAGCCAAGCCACTGACTGCAACCAGCCTGGTTAGCAACAGGCCCCACCACCACCTCCCAGGGGGGCGGAAAAGGCTGAGGAGGCGTCCCAGGCCTCTCATGTCCCGTTGTGCTCACACCAGCAGCAGCGGTATTGCAGAACTGTGTCACTCTCTCCCTCTCTGAGGATCCTGTGAGTGCGTGTAATATACTGTTAAAGGATATTAAAAAAAATACAAACAGAAAATGAAGACATGTCAAATATTGTGCTTAATTTAATAAATGAGGGAACCAAGAAGACATTCCTGCTGCTTTAAGGAACTCCAAGAACCACATAGAAATAGGGAGGAAAGACTTCAGAAATGAATTTACTAAAAGATGCAAGATGTGCCCACCCACAGGGCAATAATCAATTTATTTGCATTTCTATAGATGAGAATCATTTGCATTATTATCCTACAACGGACAGGGTTGCAGAATAGCTCAAAGAAGATGAAAGATGGAGATTATCCAGATGGGTGAGCTGCTTACTTTCTAGTTCATAGTAAATGCAATGTAAATTTTAGCTATGATGTATTGTCACAATAATAGCGTATTTGGAAGCAGTCAGGCTAGGGTTTGAATCTCATCTCAGTCACTCACTAATTGGGTGACCTTGAGCAAGGAAATTCATCTTTCTCAGCCCAATTTTTGCATCGGTGTGCCATTATTTGGAGACTAATGAGAAATAACTAGAATAATGTTTGTAAAAATACTCTATGTAAGGGTTAGCACAGAGTAAACATTCAATAGTGGTGGTATTATTTTTGTTATTAAAACTGGCAATTTTAACAATGCTGAAACTTCAGTTTATGTGACCAGAGGTTGCTGTTTCCATTACCGGTGTACTCAGCTAAAATTAACTTTTGGATATGAAGTTTTAAATCATCAATAGATAAATAAATGGACCTCCAATATTGAGTCTGGCCAAATGGCACTGTTTCCAAAGCTCATTATTGAGTAGGTCTGTGTTTTGGCTCTTCTTGTCTTTTTACAAAGTTAGGCATATCAGCTGCTTACAGTGTGTTTTTATCCTAATAGATTGGAAATAAATGATCAACATTAAAAAACAAAAAGTTAGGCAGGAGTACTCGTCTCTAGATGCAGAAGGCGGGTCGTCAATGCTCCTTACGCACAAAGCACACAGCACACACACTTGTATCAGTAATTATTTATGAAACAATCACTCAACATCACGAGTCAGTAACTGTTACTTCAAGAAACCCATTGTTTCAGAAAATCAGAAAACTGACACGAAACTTCAAACGACCCATCCACCCGTTCCTTTATTTTAGAGATAGGAACCTATCGTTCAGAGAGATTAAGTATATTGTCCAGTGTCACACAGCTAGCAGGGCTGGGACCAGAAGCCAAATCTCCTGATTCCTAAGTTAATTTTCTCTGAATTCCCCTACATCATATCCATCTAGTTGGCTAAAAATGGAATGGCTGGCCGTCCTCTCTACATACCGAATTGAGAAATCAAGGCCCAAAGAAATGACGCACCAGCTTGCCCGCAGCACTCAGGACGGATTGGACAATGCCAGAAAAGGAGGTTCCGCTTGACTAGAGCTGAGCAACCATCGTCCAGGGTGGAATGAGCGACGCACTCGTCTGTAGCACCTCATGATTTATTAACTGCCACGGGCGCCCATGAAATATTCATCCACCCTTTCCTGCAGTTACTGTTCCGCTGCATCGGTAACACCGCGGCTCCCCCATCTGTTTAGGAGCGCAGCTCCGAGAAGAAAAGCTCCACACAAAATGGAAGAGGCTTTTCCCACGTCTGGCTCAGAGGCAGAACACCAACGCACATCTGGGTTTCTTGTCCTTTTCCCGAAGGGCAGTCTCCGTGGGCTCCGGGGCGGGGCGAAGCCCTGACGCCTTTGTAAGGGGAAGCCAGCGATTGCCTTGCTGGTTGTAATGCTCCCAGTGTCAGTAATAAAGCAGGGCCCAGGGAGCCAAAGCTTGCCTGTCATGGAGGCTTGCCGGCAGTGGATTCCTGTTCAGTAGGAAGCAAGAACCTGGGTTGCTCCACGGAGCCTCTCCTTGCTGACCAGCGGCGCTGCTCCTCCGGAGTAGAAAGAGTGAACTTTTTGCACCACTTCCCTACTCTTGAGGCTTCTTCATTGATTTTTTCTTTTCCTTTTTTTTTTTTTTTCTGCATACCCCTTCGCTGTGATCGTACCCTTGGAACCCTCTGCTCTTCTCACTGTATTTCCCATAAGAGTTTGTATCTGTGATCATGCATTCTCCTTCCATCAATAATCGTTTGTAAATCTCTAGCTCCAGGCCAGGGTGCTCTCTTCAGCTTTAGATCTGTATGTCCAACTACACCATCTATCTCTACCAGGATAGCCCACTGCCCTTCAAAATCAATAGGTCTCAGCCTGAACTTATTATTCCCCTCCGATGCCTGCCCTCCCTCTCTCTACTCACCAAACCTGCTCTACCCGGACTGGATCCATTTCCAAGATGACTCACTACCTGGCTGGCAAGATGGTGCTGGTCATCAGCAGGTTGCTTACCCAGGGCACTTGACCAGGGAGCCTCGGTTCCTCTCCATTTGGGCCTCATTATGGGATTCCTTTGGGTTCCTCCCAGTGCAGTGTGGTGGCTGGGTTCTAACGGTGTTTCAAGAGACAGGAAGTGGAATATGCTGGTCTCTTAGGGCCTGGGCCTGAAAACTGACACAGCGTTACTTCTATTGGTCAAGCAGTCACTGGGCCCACCCAGATTCAAATGGAACCCTGCCTCTGTGGAGAGTGTCAAAGAATTTAGGGCTATCTTTGATCTGCCATACTCTATGTCGGATCAAACTCTTGCCAGTCTGTCCCTGCTTCCTTGTCTTTCACACGCTGTCCCTTTGGTCTTGAATGGCTTTCTCACCCTGGCCTATTTCCTGCTCTTTCTTCAAGGTTCTGCTCAAGAGTTAGTTCCCCAAGTCTTTCTTAACCCTACCCCCTCCAGGGTATAACAGAACACCGTATGTTACCATTTATCATTTTGTGTCTTTCCCACAAGACTGTGAGCACTGAAGGCAGGGACTGTCTTACTCTTTTTTGCATCCCCGGAACCAAGCATGGAGTTGAGCAGAGGAAAGGACCTCAACAAACTTTCACCGAGTGGGTAAATGTTTCCTCATTGTAACCTCTCAATGGTGCTGCAAGGTGGCAAAAGCTGAGTGTTATTCCTATTTTACTGCCCCAACTTCCTTATCTTAGATAAAAATAAATAAACAAGTATGGCAAAGAGACATGACATTACCCAAGGTCTGGCTTGTCACCAGGAAGTTGATTCAGTTGAGTCGATAGAAGTTCAGTTTCCCAAAGTAAGTTGGAAGAATAGATCTAGGGACAAGGTTGGGAAGGCCAAGAAAAAGCCCCACCATGAATGGAGACAGTTGTTTAGCAGAAAAATGAAGTTACCCATTCTATTCTGTGTTCACTGGGGGCACGCAAATGACCTTCTGTCTACTGCTGGGAAACTAAAAGCAGCAAAAGAGATGGAAGATGGTCCGGTAGAATCTGTTAAGAAAGAGAGTGGACACGGTGCCGGGCTGTGTGCAAATAGGAAAGGTGGATCTAATGTAGGTTCTCAAAATGACAGTGGGAGAGTGAGAGTTTGCCAGGAATTCTCAAGTGACTCTTCAGAGCAGAGACAGCTATTATCAGAGAGACTGTGCCTAGAGGCCCAAGTGTTAGGGTCAATTGGGTAATTCATTGGAGTTAAAACCTCAGCTAAGATAAAACATCCCTCAAGGACATCTGACTTTCTGTGCTCCGATTTCATGCTTAACATGTCCCTTCTGTTCACTAATTTGGCTTCTTAACATATTTTTTTATTAGAAAAATATTCTCTTGATATGAGATACGGGTATTCCAGTCACTAGAAAGAAAACTTCCTTCTTGTAAATTTATTGGTATTGAAGCTTTTAAGCCAATTTCTTTTCAATTTGATTAGTTGGGAAGAATTCTCCTGTATAGAGTTGAATGGATTTTTTGAGTTTTGATTGCCTTGGTTTTTTAAAATCACACAAATAAGTCATATATACTTTCTCATTGTAAGATATTCAAATAGTTGAAATAAGTATACACAAAATCCCCTTTCACCACCAGGCCCCCATCCAACTCCCAGTCTCAGAGATAATCATTGTTACGAGTCCAATATGCAGCTTTCAGTCCTTTCCTATGCATTTAGATAGAGAGATGTATGTGTTTATATATTTATAAAAGTCCCTTTCAATTTTTATACAAATAAGATCATATTAAACATTTCCCTTTTGCACGGAACTCCATCCCATGAAAATCCTTCTACATTGGTGCACAAAGCTCTGCCTTCTTATTTCTTAGGGCTGCATGTTTTTTTATAAGATGTATATGCCAGGATTCTCCAGAGAAACAGAACCAGGAGGGTGTATGTATTAGAGACAGGGTTGGGGAGGGGAGAGGTTTATTATAAGGAAGTAATTCATGTGATAATGGAGGTTGGAAAGTCCCAAGATCTTCAGGGTGAGTTAGCATGTGGGAGACCCAGGAGAACCAGTGGTTTAGTTCCAGTCTGAAGGCCTGTAGGCTCAAGCCCCAAGAAGAGCTGATGTTTCAGTGTGAGTCCAGAGACAGGGAAAAACCTATGTCCTCATTAGAAGGCCATCGGGCAAGAATTCTCTTTTATTAGGGGGAAAGTTAGCCTTTTTGTTCTATTCAGGCTTTCAAGTGATTGGATGAGGGCTACCCACATTAAGGAGGACAACCTGCTTCCCTCAGTCTATCAATTAAAACGTTAATTGCATCCAAAAACACTCTCGCAGAGACACTTTAAATACTGTTTGACCAAATATCTGGGTACCCATGGCCCAGTCAAGTTAACAACTGAAATTAACTATCACATGAGATTATGTAATTATTCTACTTTTGATGGATAGTTAGGTTTTTTTCCTTTTTTTTTTTTTTTACCATTAGAAATATCATTTCAATATAAATTTTTTGATCATACATTTTTGGGCACATGTGTGTGTATTTCTCTAGGGTATATCCCTAAAAGAGGAATTTCTTGTAGTGGTAGGTAGAATTATGTCCTTCCTCCCCAAAATGTCTAATCTCCTAAACCCTGGAGCCTGTGAATATGTTAGGTTGCAGGGCAAAGGGAAACTAATGTTGCAGATGGAATTAAGATTCTTTTTTTTTTTTTAAGATTTATTTATTAATTATTTATTTATTTATTATTTATTTATTAAGATTTATTTGAGAGAGAGCAAATGGGGGGAGGGGCGGAGGTAAAGAGAGAATCCTCAGGCAGACTCCCAGCTGAGCATGGAACCCAACACAGGACTCGATCCCAGAACCCTGAGATCATGACCTGAGTCAAAACCAAGAGTGGGCCACTTAACCAAGTGAGCCAGCCAGGTGCCCCAGATGGAATTAAGATTCTTAATCAGAAGTGAGCCTGCTGCAATTCCATGTGTCCTTAAAAGTAGAAGGGATCAAAAGACAGAACCAGAGAGATCTCAGTGTGAGAAGGACTGTGCCTGTATGTAGTTCCTGGCTTTGAAGATGGAGGAAGAGGTCCACAAGCCAAAGAATGTGCGTACTCTCTAGAAGTTGGAAAGGGCAAGAACCAAACAGATTCTCCCCTCACGACTCCAGAAAGGAGTGTAATCCTGCCAATACCTCGATTTTAGGTCAGTGAAACTCATTTCATTCTTCTGAACTACAGAAATGAAAGGTAATAAATTTATGTTGCTTTAAGTAACTAAATTGGTAGTAATTTAAAATAGGAGCTGCAGAAAACCATCATACTAGGTCCTAGGGAATATGTATTTATATTTTGATGGATGGGGCACCTGGGTGGCTCAGTCGGTTAAGCATCTGACTTCAGCTCAGATCATGATCTCAGGGTCCTGGGATGGAACCCCATGTTGGGCTCCCTGCTCAGTAGGGAGTCTGCTTGTCCCTCTCTCTCTGCCCCTCCCCCCACTTACATGCACACTCTCTCTTTCTCGCTCTCTCTCAAATAAATAAACAAAATCTTTTAAACAAATAAAATAAATAAATACATTTTGATGGATAATGAAAATGGCTTCAACCAAAAAAAATTAAATAAAATTTTAGGAAAGTGTTTCAATTTACAATTTTATCACTAGTATAAGAGAAAGCCCATTTCCTAATACTATCATCACTGGATTTCATCAATCTTCTTCATTTTTAGTAATTCAGTTGGGTAAAAAATTACTATTGCTTTGTTGTTGAGCTTGAGAATTTTTACATGCTTTTTTCCTTATTTACAAATGGAATGTTTATCTGTCCTTATTTCTATACAAGGTTGATGATAGTCTTTCTTATTGACATAGGTGCTTTTTAGATATTGTGGCTTTTAATCTTTGTCTTTTATATATGCCACGAATATTTTCTCCCAATCCTTCACAACTATGTTAACTCCAATTATGGTATCTTCTGTCATGTAGACAAACAATTGCTTCATGGCTATGGGTTTTGTGTCTTGTTTATGAAGAAAAGATTTATATCTTACCTAGAAAAACTACAGATGCCGGCCTGACTCAAGTAATAAAATAGCTCGAGTGACCCTGAGTAAGCCCAACATTCCATTGAGCATTAATTTTCTTATTATAGCAATGCCTTTACTCATCCAAAAATTATTTACTGTGAACCACCTTATGTCATGCATAGATGCTGGAGAGAAATAAGCAAATGCTACATTCAAGGAATATACAGTCTAAATGGAGATATGGACAATGAGACAGCCATAACAAGAAAGCAACCTAAGCTGTGATCGAATTTATGTGGAATTCCACAGGAATCTGTGGGAGGAGCCCCATACCCAGACCAGGAGGATTCATTGGGCTTGTCCAGGGGAGGTAGGAGAATAGGAAGAGCACACTGGGCATACAGAACCGCAGATATGGAGACTTGGGGACAAGAGCAGGGGCTGCAAACAGTTCACAGAATGGGGGTGATGATGAGTGATCCGGAGAGGTAGGCAGGGACTGTTGCAACCCATATTGTTCAGTTTAGTGTTTTTCCTGAAATCACTAAAAAGCCTTTGAGGTTTGAAGCAGGTGGGTGGGATATGGACTAGCCTTTAGTAGAGACCATTTGGGCTGTGCTGTGGAGAAGGGGCTCAAAGGGAGCATGATCAGAGGCAGGGAGGCCAGTGAGGAAGGAAGCTGTTATACTACCCTAGCAAAGATAGCAAGAGAGACAATAAACGAGTGGCAGGCGAATGGACACACTGGATGGATTGAGAAATCCACCCATATTTGTCATAAGTCAAAGGCAATATGTAGTGTTTTTCCAAGTGGAAGTTCTTCGTAAACTAAAAAATTCAACTTAATAATGGAATTGTAGGCACTGTGACAGGCCGGTAGAGATCTTTCTGGATACAGAAAACTTTACAGGGAGAAGTAAAAATCATCATATTTAAAGTATAAAATCATGCTTATTTTATCCTTCATATGTTGATCTTCTATATATGACTATGAATGTATAACCCCAGCATCAGCCCTTTCTTCCTGCCAACCCTTTATTCTTTGTGTTCCTTATCTTCCCATGTATGTGTTAGGAAACAAGAGGGCTCATTGTCCACTTCCTGATATTTCTAGCTGCCACTCCCTGGCCTGCTACTGGCTGCCATTCCCCTCACTGCCGTTCATTACCTGGAAATCCTGGACCAGGGGATAAGATTCTGCTTCCTTGACCAATGGACCAGTGAAGGTGTGAGCAGGGGAGAAGAAAATTCTCGGATACTTTTCCATCCCTTTATTCTACATGACACCACTTCTCCAAGTGATAGAGGGACCTCACACTTTACTGAAGCATTAAATTAGCCAAAGGGAATTGTAAGATAGAAGAGCAAATCATTAAAAGTCTAGACTAACATTTTTACCTTGCTCCAAAGGACAAATGCTTCCCTCTGTTCCACTCTCATCCCCAGCCCTGCTTCTGTTTCTTGTTCTCAAGCGAGTGACCAAAGAACAATGGGGGAGAAGATATGCCCTTTGCCAAGAGCAAAGCTTTCCTGATTACGGTATTATTCTCTCAGCTCTCTCTTTAACTCAGAAATGGAAAAAAATATTGAATAGCATTTCCCAGACCTACTGCTGGCTAATAGCATCAACTGCTAATGTTTTATGAAATCCATCCCAGCCAATGTGGTGCATTAAGCGGAACCCACTGGGTTAACATTTGCCCCCTTTCCTGCTCTCTCCACATTATTGGACCCATCCTGCTATGTGAAGAGGCTTCATATAGGATCCAAAGCTTCGTGTCTGCCCAGCAACAGTGATAGGGACTGACATTTGGTGGGCCTTCCAAAGAAAGCTGAGTTTATGGACACTATGAGTTTGGTTATCACCCACTTTTCTAGGACAAAAGCCCAAGGCAGTCCCTAGTACAATTTGACTGGCATTAATTTTATCTATTTTATCTATTTCTACTCCTCATGATCAAAAACAGAAGCTGAGTCTTTGGTGCTTTGGCATAAAAATGCCCAGTCTCACCCATGGGACATCGGGCCTTAAATGACAACATGGAGAGGGTAAAGAAGGAGACAACTGAAAGTTGTACATACATCCAGAAAGTTGTAATGATAATCATAATAAATTTACATGTGATGTCTTATCTGATCCTTAAATGAGATAGGTATTTTTATCCTTGTTTTAAAGATAAAAAAACTGAAGCTCAAAGTCTTTAGAAATTTGCCCAAAGTCATACATGTTGGTGGGAGGGGGCATAAGGATTTATGTGATTCTAGGCCTAAATGTTCCAATATCTTAGGCTGGGACCCATTATGTCCCTCTGCCCTGGCCAGGGGTGCCATCATCTGGGAAAGTCAGTGACCAGGTCCAGGTGAGTTTCGAGTTTGGTTTTGAAGAAGGAGAGAAATGAGATCTGGCCAAAAGGAAGGAGAGACATTCATTTTGGGGTTGGGGGAATAGGGATCTATTAAATCCTGGGCACGAAATGTGTGGGGTTGGGAGGTAGCATGAACACTACAGATCCTACCAAGGGGGAGCTACTGCATCCACCATTGTCCTCAGGGGATTTTTGTGTTTAACCTGCGATCAGTTTAGCATTATGGACTGTTAGCCTCAGGGTCTGTACATGGTGACAGCCTCTAGTAGAGTGGTCTCCAGTTTCACTAGGGATTGGGAGCCAGGGAAAGACAGGACTGGAATGGGCTGGATGATGGAAACCTGACCCTTTCTCTTAGAGCTTGAAAGGGTGGCCAGTGTCACAAACAGTAGCCTCAGCTGGGCACCATGGGGCTGTTTGCAGCTTGACAGCCTCTGCTGAATTATTGATGCCCCTCACTACCTCAGGACCTCCCCCTTGTTAACAAATCGCACTCCGTATTAAAATTTAAAGAGGCAAATGAGTGCAATCTCTCGCCCTATTATTCCCCTCTTCTTTTGCCATCTGAGCTCTAACTTTTAAGTCAATCAGCCTGAAAGGTGTCTCTGGGGAGATGGCACAGCTCAGAGAGCCAAGCCCAGGACAGGAAAACTGAAGGCCATGAGTAAGACCGTGACCTGAGTCCTGAGTCAATTAATGGAGTCTGAGGGATTCTGGGCCGGATTGAGCACTGACTCTCTCTGAGTCATTGAAACACGTAAGAAAAAAATCTGTTCACCTCCTTATTGGGACAGCAGTTGCCCCTGCCCAGTTGGTCACATCCTCAAAACTCCCCTAAAGCAGAGTATGAAAACTCTGAAGTTGTGGTCCAAATTTGGATTTGGGATGTTTTGTTTGGCCTGCAGAGTCATGTTGTTTTTTAAAAAACGAAAATAATTGCCAAAATTTTTTTAAAATAGGAGGTTTTACATAAACAGCAGATTTTCTGACTTTTCTTAAGAAATCAGAGGACTCAGGCTTTCGTTTGCACATCATACCACTTACTGGGGCTGACAGGGGCTGCTCTTTTCAAGGAGGTAAGGCCTCTTCGCCACAGTTTCTACCACTTCCCATGAATGGTTGAATCTGTGACGCCTAGTCTCAAGAAAGATGGCAAATCATTGTTTCTATGTGCCAACTCAAGTCTGTTAGTAGGACTGCCTGGGGTATCATAATGGATCTGATCAGTTATGAAAAATTGCTTTGCAGCTTGTAATTATTCACCTCCCTTTTCCTATAAGAGGATTAGACATCTCGGAACCATTGCCCTGTGACTATGAGCAGATTATTGAAACAGATGCTCTAAGAGGCATTGTGGGTTATCCCCGGTTGTCTGCCTTTTTCCCTCTGCCATGGGAATAACATAGTCCGTGATCCATCAGCCTGGATCCCAGTAGAAGACACGTGGTGCAGACCAGCAGCTGACTTACAGGCTGGAGCTGAGCCAGACATTGTGTAAAATAGCAGCCAACCCACAGCCTTCAGTGACATGAGTAAGTCAGCTGTAAGCAACTGAGAGTTGGGGGGTTATTTGTCACTGTAGGAGAACGGCCTGATACAGCCAGACCAGGCTTGCCAGAAAAAGGTACTGTGATGAAAAAGCAGTATCATCCTATTTTCTGAGAAGAGAAAAATCGTAGCCTTAGGGAATTCTTAAACATTAATTTTAATTGTCTTTAATTTAAAAAATAACTTCAGAAGATTCTGGAAATATAATGGCAGTGCCCTCAGAAGAACTGGGCTGAGTTCCTGAATGCACATTTAATGAATCGTTTTCCTTTTATTAGAAAATTGTCTTTTTATCAAAAACTAATGATGTAATGTATGGTGATTAACATAACAATAAAAAATTTAAAAAAAAGAAAATTATCTTTTTAAAAACCATATGTATTGAAGTTGTGTTTTCAGTTAATTTCACTTTGTAATAGTAAAGAGGACACTGAGAAATACTTGTTATATAAGGGGTGTTTAGCGTCTGAAAGAGTCTTACCCACCGCTTTATTGTGAGGATCAAATGGTCTGAACTATTTGGAAATGCTTTGTCAGTACCACATGAGTATGAATGCTAGTTTTTACTAGGTTTGTAGTGATGTGATAGCATTTTCTCGTTTTCTCTCGCATTAGGAGGCAGGTCAGGCATTACTATCCCCATTTGACAGATGTGCAGACCGAGTCAGTAGGCAGGGACTTGTCAGCTTGTTAAGGAGAGAACTGAGGGAAAGTCAGTTTATCATCCAGTCTAGACCATCAGCAATCTGTCCATTGCCTTACACAAAAGGCGGCCAACCAGGGACTCTTGAATAATTTTGCTAATACACAGATTTCCAGTCTAACGGTGTCAGTTTTAATGAGATCTGGCCTGTGCTGATTTCTTAGAAGTAGCCAAAACCTAATTATCTACTTCCATATATATCTACCTTCTGCCTCCTTTGGCCCACGGCATTGTTTCTAATTTACATTTTCAGTTTATAATGTCAATATTCACCAGCCCCTTTCAATCCTTGATTAACCTGGTCATTCTCTGAACCATCTGGTGGGAGGCATGGTAGTTTTCTTATTTAAGAATTTGCATATGTACCATATTAGTTTGAAATATCCATGGCATGCAAAGTTAAATTCCAGGAGTTATAATTTGAATAGTTTGGTATCATTCAGTAATTTTGGACTGTGTTGTCCGTTATGACTCTAGGTCATCCTTTTGGACATGAAGGGCATTTTTACCTATCTGGACAGCATCTCTATATTATGTCCCGTGGGTGGCCAGAAAACCCTGAAGGACAGGGACCTAAACCGAGCACCTGGTGCTAACTGACACATCCCCCTTTCAGGAGATGCTGGTTTGGGGCAGAAGCGGGTCACTGGTTGGATTTCCTCTACTGCCAGGATCCTGTGGGTCTCCTGGGGCACATGACCTCCAGAATCCTCAGGATTTGGGAATGCCATGTCAGTTGCTCAGGATTGGAGGGCAGGCAGGCCATGGGCATGGTTCTTCCTTTGGAATGACTGCACATTTTTCTGTACATTTGAGTGTAAATTTTTCTCAGGGTGAGGCCTGAGGACAAGGGGTTCCTCAAAGCACCACATTCAGTATGCTGGCCCCCCACCCAACAGTCAAGCATCATCTGACTCCCCACTTCTCTTCCTGTTCAGTGACAGGGCCCATTTCCTACCCACAGGAAACAGAAGTGCCCCCATTGGACAGATTCCTGCCCAGGCAACCTCTACTAAGCGTTTCTGGTCACTTTTTGGGGGCACAAACCAGAGCCGTGCGCCCTGACTCCCCTTCAGCACATAGCCAGTACCTGGCACCTCACCCCCCCCAGCCCCACACGAGGAAAGCAATTTACCATTCCTAATGTTTCACAGACACCCTGGAGTGTGTAGAGTGATTCAACACACCCGACCACGCTCTTCTTTACCTCAGCCGCTTTTGAGGTGGGAGTGATAACCGCCATCTTGGGTGTGAGAAAGCCAAGCCTCCCCCTGGTTTCCGTGCTTGACGAGGCCACACTGCCAAGAACCCGCAGAGCCAGCAGTCAGACCTTTCACTCTGAGTCCTGTCTTCTCCTCCAGGGGTCAGCCTCCTGAGCCTGTGAGGGGCAGGCTTCCCCCCTGTGCTACAGGGAAAATCCCTTCTGTTTGCCCCCAATTCCCATTTCCCTCCTTTCTAGTCAGTTCCCACAGTAGCCCTTCTACCTCACTTTGGCTTCAGACACACCATGAATCCTCCTGCCACAGCTGTATTCCCCTTCACCCTGGACTCTTAGATAGTATATCTTTCTAAACATCTGTTTCTTTTACAGTCTTCTCTGATGGATGGCTTTCTCTCTTCCCCAAGCCCTCAACAAAGGCCCTACACTGTGTGACTTCTCTTCCTTGAGATTTTTCAATGACTCCTTATTACCTACCTCATAAACTCATAATCTAACCCAGCCTACAAGCCATTTCTCCTAACCTATTTCTATTCTTACCCCTCTGCCTTGGGAATCCTGTATTCTAGTCATCCTTCTTTGACTTGTGTCCCTTACTGTCGACTGTTAACTCTGAATCCTTCCTCTTAGGGCCTAAAGGTCCTCACTCCTCCAGGGTGCTGTCCCTGACTTCTCTCCCCTCTTCAGGCCCAGGGTACTTGGTTTATGTCATTTGTAAAACATCACAGTCTAGGGTGTCTGGTTACTTTTTTGCGTGTGTGTGCACGCATGTGTGATCTCCACTACCAGTGAGGAAAGTCCTTGAGGGAAGGGATCTCATCTAGTACGTCTTCATTTCTTGCTTTACAGTGCTCCTTGCACATAGCTAACGCCAAATAATTCCTGGCTCAGTAACCAAGTAAATCACTATTCGCCACCTTGGCTCTGGCTGTTGCTTCATTGACAACCTGTCACGTGGCCACAGCTCCTACTATGTGCAGAGCTCGGAGAACATCAGCTCGATGCCTACTGCCCTTGGGAGGACTCCCCATTTGCCTACTGGGGCATAGTGCTGCTTATAGAACATAGGCCTAGGGGATCTCACTTGCTCATAGATTATCTGGAAGAGCAAGGTGCATGTGAGAGTGGTTTGAAACTTCATTTTTTTTTTTAAGATTTTATTTATTTATTTATTTGACAGATAAAGACACAGCGAGAGGGGGAACACAAGCAGCGGGAGTGGGAGAGGGAGAAGCAGGCTTCCCGCGGAGCGGGGAGCCTGATGTGGGACTCGATCCCAGGACCCTGGGATCATGACCTGAGCCGAAGGCAGACGCTTAATGACTGAGCCACGCAGGCGCCCCTGAAACTTCATTTGATTCTCCGAGATCTGAGTAGGTCCTCAGACAGTAAAGTAAATAGTGGCTACTATTATGGTGGCTAAGACTATACATATTATGACCAGAGATAAAAGCCGGAAGTTAAAGCTAAAATTAAAGAAAAGAAAACCTTCTTTTCTTCCCCGTCCCTTTTAATCTCCTCCTGCTGGAAGAAGTTAAGGGCAGAAGGAAAGCACATTGCTTGGAGAAGAAATGCAGAGAGGCCGAGAACAGGGCACAGGTGCATAAGCACGCACAACAATTACCTCATTCATATCAAAACCAGTAGGAAACCGGCTCATTCCGGAGGGCAGGGCCGGGCCAGGCTCCTTGGAGGAGCCTCCGGCCAGCGTTGTAGTTCCTCTGAGGTGTGGGACTGGCTTACAACCTTTCTCCGGTCCCTGCAGCTGTGGGAGAGGCGCTGCGACCACCGGAGAGCCCCAGCGGACCCCGCTTCCGGTCCTCGCGCTCCTCTAATCGCTGTACGTGCTGACGTCATGGCGCCCGACGGGAGCCTGCACACGGGCTGCCCCGCGTTAGGGCCGGCAGCACTGTCCTCCACCGTAGTGCTGAAGGACTGACTTGTGGAGAAATGACGTGACTTGCCCAAACTTGTTTGCAGGAGAAGGCAGTGAAAGAAATGTGGGAGGAGAGCAAGCTCCCAGGCATACAAACTGTCCCCGGACGAACCCAAAGTACACTTGGTTTATTTTGGACTCTCCTTCATTGCCCTCCTCACTTACAGCCTTCAAAAGGTTAGGTGTCCCCCATAACCCTGGCAGGGCAAGAGCCCACGGAGCTGCCTACGCTCTTTCTTCCGGACCACATTGATTTCCTTACCTTTTTTTTTTTTTAAGATTTTATTTATTTATTAGAGAGAGAATGAGAGACAGAGAGCACGAGAGGGAGGAGGGTCAGAGGGAGAAGCAGACTCCCCGCCGAGCAGGGAGCCCGATACGGGACTCGATCCCGGGACTCGGGGATCATGACCTGAGCTGAAGGCAGTCGCCCAACCAACTGAGCCACCCAGGCGCCCCTGATTTCCTTACCTTAATAAAAGCCCCCCTGGGCCTCCTCTCATGAGAAGGGAACAGAGACATCCAGGCTGTCTGGAGGGACTTGCTCGAGTCACTGAGAGTGTGGTGGCCCAGTCAAGTTTATACGGAACGCTGCTGATGAGAGAGTCTGTCCTCTGACCAGCAGCCTGGGCTGAGGAGTATCTCTTTCTGACATATTTTTCTCTGGCTCCCTTCATAAGCACCTACCCGATGTTGTCTTTTTTTTTTTTTTTTTTTAAGATTTTATTTATTTATTTGAGAGAGAGAGAATGAGAGAGAGCAAGCACATGAGAGGGAGGAGGGTTAGAGGGAGAAGCAGGCTCCCTGCCCAGCAGGGAGCCCGATGCGGGACTCGATCCCGGGACTCGGGGATCATGACCTGAGCCGAAGGCAGTCGCCCAACCAACTGAGCCACCCAGGCGCCCCCGATGTTGTCTTATTTAATGACTTCTCGTGTAATCTGTTCCTCCAGACTTGCCCTCATTGATGCCAGCATTGACTGCCTCCTTCACGCATTTCCTTCAAACTCTGCATGCTCTGTCATTTGGCGAGCACTGTCACAGGTAGGAGAGATCTCTGTGTCGGTCTCCACTCCCACATCACTACTGGTTTTTCAAAATGAAATGAAAGTGTCCCAAAGCATCCCAGAAACCACAGGTTGATGAAGCCATTTCATCTTTGGAGTTCATTTCCACTTGCTCAGTGCCACGGCCCACTGAGGGCTAAGGAGCAGGCAATGGGGGTGAGGATTTCTCTGTAGGCTCTTGCTGGTGCATTGCAGGTGTCTGGTCTGGAAGGCACAGTGGCAGGAGCTGGTGGGCAGGCACAGAAGGTAGGAGTGGAAAGGGTTTCCCCACAGGGGGAGTCAAAGGATGTAAGCTGCATCCTGTAAATGGACATCATATAGGCTACCAGACAAATCGTGTACCTGGTCTACACTTTAGTTTCTTCTTTGGTAAAATAAAAAAGATACTGATTTTAATTTGCTTGCATTGTCAGTAAGTGCAAAATGATTTTTAAGCTTTTGAATGTCCAGGTGAGGCCTGGCATACAATTGGAATGAGTTCAAGCAGGTGGGCTCTGGCTAGCCTCATAATATTCTGGGGACCTTGGCCAGATTGCCTAATACCACCAATCCCCAGTCCCTCCAACTAGAACAAGGGAGTAGTAATTAGTACCTACCTCATAGGGTTGTGTGAGGTTTAAATGAGTCAATGTATACAGAGCACTTAGAGTTAGGTCTGACATTTCTTCATTGCTTAGTACAGTAATAGCAGTCAGAGCGAAAATAAACTAGCTTAGATGAATGGAGTTATGGGTCTAGTCTATTCATTGCCTGATGGCATTTGACAGGCTGATCTTAAAATTTTATATGGAAGGGGCACCTGGGTGGCTCAGTTGGTTAAGCGACTGCCTTTGGCTCAGGTCATGATCCCGGAGTCCCGGGATCGAGTCCCGTATCGGGCTCCCTGCTCGGCGGGGAGCCTGCTTCTCCCTCTGACCCTCCCCCCTCATGTACTCTCTCTCTCATTCTTGCTCTCTCAAATAAATAAATAAATCTTTAAAAAAAATTTTTTTATATGGAAGAGCACAGGACAAAGGATCAAGCGAGGTAGTTTGGGGAAAAAAAATTAGGAAACTTGCCTTGCCAAATATCAAGATTTCTTATAGTGTTACAGCAATGAAGAGAGATGGTACTGGTGCAGGAATAGGAAAATAGACCAATAGACTAGAGAACAACAACTAAAACATCCCTCTCCCTCTGCCTGCCACTCCCCCTGCTTGTGCTCTCTCTCTCTGTGTCAAATAAATAAATAAAATCTTTTAAAAAATCTAAAGTAGATAGGTCAAAATGTTCAGATTTGATAAAGTTAGATAGTGGGCATGCAAGTGTTCATTATGTTATTTTCTTTCACTTTGTACATCTTTGCAGGATCTTGTGTCCATTTAAAAGATTTTAAATTGGCTTTTTAAACATCTTTTTAGAAGATTTTATTTATTTATTTGAGAGGGAGAGAGAGAGAACACAAGAGCAGGGGGCGGGAGAAGCAGGTTCCCCACTGAGCAGAGAGCCAGATGTGGGGCTCGATCCCAGGACCCTGGGATCATGACCTGAGCCAAAGGCAGCTGCCTAACCGACTGAGCCACCCAGGCGCCCCTAAATTGGCTTTTACTTCCAACGCACAGGAAGATGAAGCATAACTATTTGCCATTCAAATGCTAATGTATGACCTGCCCCCTTCCTTCCAACAGCCCAGGACAGCGATCCCTAGCCCCTACCACAATGCCTGGCTCCAGGAAGACATGCAGTCAATGAAGATGGGAAAAATGAATGGATAAAGGGGCCTATCCTTAGAAATAGAGTCCTGGTCATATGTTCACTCTGCCTCTTCTGTCATTAAATCACACGGGGAGAGTCATTTTCCTCCCATCCATCCTCACTCAGCCTGAGTTGCCAGCTAGTATAATAATTCGGGGGGATTGCCTTTAGGGGCCACTGCTTGCAAATCAGGCCTGGCTGTGCTCTGAATTCATCAGTGTTTCTCCAGCATGGTGGGGGACTCAGAATAATGATCCTCTCTCAGATTAGGGCATTGCTGTCTTTCTCATATTATAGTAATAATAATAATAATAACCAAAAACAAACCCAAGGAAGTAAAATCACCAGGGAGGCCTGTCTCTTTAATGAAGGTGTTCTAATGAGTCACAGTCCCACCATGCAGGTGACTCGATTCTCCTTTATAAATAAAGGGTTGTGAGCGTAGGGGTGTTTCCTCTTGCAATCCTGCTGTTGTTTCTCCTGGTGCTGTGACTTCTCTCTGTACATGCATATCAACATATGTGAAATACATGACACGAAGATTTATACCTCTTTATTCACCTAGCCAGCTTGCAGTTCTAAGATTCTCTGGGTGTCATCCAAGGAAATGTAATATGGTAGCTTAACTGGTTGGTAATGATGCTAATAAAGGTAGAGTCTTAAGTTCCAGCCCCCAAAAGCCAGAATGATTTTCTTTGTTCAACAAGATACAGAGGGCATCTCAAGTCTTGGCAAATGTGTCCTCATTTCTATATGGCGGATTGGACAAGGCAGGGTGGCGAGAATCGTGTCAAATGCACCACTGCCGTTGGAACTCAAAATTGTCATCACCGTGGTGAGTCTGTGGATTCCTTTTATGAGGAAAGGAGAGTATCTGACATGGTTAAAAAAGGTTAATAATGTCCCAGCTCACCTACAAATGTGAAACTGAGAAAGTGGTCTGGGCTGACATTCCCATCTTTATCGCTAAAGAGTAGAAAATAGATTTGATCATTCTTACTGTCGTTTTTGTAGTTTTTCTGAATCTGAGTGTATAATGAGAAAAAAATGTGACAAACTCAAGCAAAGAGAAATTTGGGCTGAATCTCCGGGGGAAAAAAATTCATGGTGAAATCCATTAGACTGTGTAATAGTTTCCCAAGGGGAATGACATAAACCTCATAGTTTTGCAGTCATTTAAATTTAGACTGAACCATGCGTTTCCAAGCAGACCCCGGGGAACAATCCTGCATTGAGGAGGGAATAGGGAAGGTGATAGGCCAGATGACCTAATAGTTCTTTTTCAACTTAATTTCTAGGATTGTGGGATCCTAATTAAAATGAACTACATTGCCTATTATGAACCCATTCCATGAATATTCTGTAAGGTCTCCAGGCAAGCTAAGGGGGTTTCAGCTTTTTCTTATTTCTATAGAGCTGAAGTCCATAAGCCACCTTAACCACACAGCTTGCGCCCTTGCACTGACTTCTTCACCAATAATGCTTGATTTAAAGTCTTTAAAAGAAGTTAGAGCACATACTGTGAACTAATATTTTATTTGACTTTTTTTTCAAGATTTATTTATTTTAAAAAGAGAGCAAGCGCACACATGCACGTGGTGGGAAGGGTAGACGGAGAGAACCTTTCAAGCAAACTCCCGGCTGAGCTCGGAGCCCGACCTTGGGCTCGATCCCACGACCCATGAGATTATGACCTAGACCTGAGCCGAAACCAAGAGTCAGGCGTTTAACCGAGTGAGCGGCCCCGGAGCCCCTGAATGAACATTTTATTCAAAGTAATCCAATGGAATGAGGATGCTTTGACATGTGTCATGATAATAAATATTCTTCTGGCTAATAATGCCACAGTGAGCTGGCTCTGTGATGGAAGCAATCGCCACCATGCAACATCTAGGACGAAAATCTGCTTTCTCACATCCAGCCCCGACTTTTCTTTTCAACGTCCACTGATGTTTGAAAAGAAATGCTGATTACTGGAGAAATCACAGCATTTCTGGTTCAGAGGTTCTACCATCATGAACTACACAGGTCTCCACTGACATTAGCCTCTCTTCCTGACTGTCTTCCAGAAATCGACTGCAGTGAGCAGGCTCAGACAAGGCCAGTGGCAGGCTGGCCAAGGCTGATCTGAGAACACCAGCCAAGGGGCAGAGAGCACTTTAGCCCCAAAGTGACAACAGTAGGGCAAGTGGAAGAGATTGGTGGCTCAGTTGCCCCATGTGGTATTATAAAAAGAAAGAGTGGTGACATCTAGGTGATAAGCTATTTCATCAGTCTTTCTTAAGGATCTGCAAAAGGTTCTTGCTGGGCTATGGAATTCTACCAACAGGAAGTAGATACTGGCGTGCGTCAATTATCAAGCTCTACCTATTTTAAATTTAAAGCTGGATTCTAATTAGCTTGCAGGGAGTTCCTATGGAAATTGAAGATACCATTTTTCAATAGGACAGGAGAAAGGCATCGGGAAGGCAGAAGGACTGGAAAATCCCTATTCCTTCAAGAGTCACTTGGTGTCACATTGTCCCTTATTCCTTTGGGCAGATCCCAGGAGCTCTCACTTCCATTATACTATTTCTAGTATGTAACTGACAGTGTACATATCCATATCCTACAGACAGGGGAGACACTGTGGCATTTTGTCTATTTCCCCCAGAGCATAGCTCAATCCCTGACATAGAAGGCTTAATAATTAATAAAACCGTGTTCGGTTATTACAGCAATATCTTAGAACCTTGGTTTATCTGTAAAGTAGCGTAGTAATATTACCTCAAAAGGCTGTTCTCAGGATTAAATACCAGAACAAATAAAGTCCTTAGGACAGTGCCCATCACTTAAATAACATGCAGTTCCTTCTCCTACTTTTTTGGTATAGGAGGGTTTTTATTTCTGGTTCTGATAAAAATTAGGCCAAAAGTGTTTTTTAAAACAGCAAATCATGTTGCCGTTTAATTATGTTTCCAGAATAGATCAGCGTTTTGTACCCTATAAGCACCCTAGAAGCTAGACCAGCTCCAGCCCAAATTCTTGGCCATTCAACCTTCTCATCACCCACTTGGCTAGATGTACACCAGGAATAAGGGAGATTTCCTGAGATGTTCACACTTGATTCTATTTCAGACATCCATGAAATACACTTGGAGAATGAGTAAGTAACTCCTCAGTGATGATAAAAATGAAGACTGGAAGGTGGCTCTGGTATTTTGTTGATCATCGGAACTTCACTTTTGTTGTCCCAGAATACCTCCAGGCCTTCCCTGAAAACTCCCCTAGAGGTATTTTCACTCTTCTTTCTTGCTTTATTTCTACAGAACCAAAAGCACCTGCAGGGTGACTTGTCAAAAGGAGGTTTGTGCAGTCGAAAAGCACTGCAGTGCAGGGCTGGATTTGCGGGGCCATCCTCGGACCCGTTGGCAGGAACCAGCACAAGGACTGGCCCGCTTCCAACCCAAGCCCGCATTCCACTTTCCCACCAGCTCTGAATTCACCTCTTCTAGATGCACTCACATCACCACGTGGCCTGCGGAGACATCCTCTCTCTTGTCTTCTGATTGCTGCACCAGGCACTGGACATATAAGAAGCAAAAGAGGCCGAGATGGGGAGGAGGTGAACACTAAAAGCACCCAGTTGTCACCTGAAGGCATTTGCTCTGTTGTGAGCCCGGTTCCTGGCAATGCATTGGGCTCTCCCAGCCCAAGCACCACGCCTTCCCCGGGCCAATCCGCCCTGGCTTCCCGGTTCTTCGACGTCTCACCTCTCCACCACGTGAAATCTGTGAGCAACTGCCTTCTCCATTTCTGGCTTGTAATTCCTTCTGATCCTGAATTCTCATCTGGAGAATGGCCTCCTTGGAGAGCCGAAAGTCTCCTCCTCCTGCTCTGTGGCCCCGGCTGCCCCCACTGGCCATCCAGGGGTCCCCGTGGTCAAGCGTAGCATGCAACATGTTCCTTTGCTCTTTTCTGATTCTCATGCTTTCTCTTCCTTCTTTTTAAAGCAGTCAGTTGAATAGTCTCAGAGTCTTACAAGCAGCACCGAGACAGCCCACACCGCCATGCTCCCAATGACAGGCTCCTGGATCTCCCGTGATGCATCTCTCACCACATCTAGCACTGGTCAGGCACTGGGTTAAGTTGACCTTCGGTGTCTGAAATGGGACTTTGTGGAAATGGTGATGGAGCACTGTGCAGGGTTGATAAGCTGGAAGGCTTTATGTCTGAGCAGGGTGTCTCAAACTCAGCACTGGTGACATTTCGGACCAGGTCATTCCTCGTGGTGTGGCTCTCTCCTGTGCATTGCAAGATGTTTAGCAGCACCCCTGGCCTGCTGAGCACATCCCCCAAGTTGGTTGTCCACCCAGACACCCAAAAATCTCTTCTCCAGGCACTACCAAATGTCCCCTGCGGGGCAAAATACTCACTGCCAAGAAGCACCGCATGAGGTGTTGGGGTGGAAGGCCCCACTTTCCTCGGACAGACTTCTAAATGCTAGAAGGTGCAGGTCTGCTCTCTGGGGCCATGCAGGGCTTTGAAGGACACCCTCATTTATTTTAGAGATGGATACTCAGTTGCTGAATATGCTGGAGGGGAGTAGGGTGGTCTCATAAAGAGTGTCTCTCATAAAGACTTCAGGTGAATCCTCCTGTTTCCTGCTGGCTCAGTTCTGTCAGGCCTGAGTCCTGACTTCTGAGCCTTTCTGAGCCTCTCTTCTCAGTCATGTCCTCCCGCTCGATCCCCTCTCTCACCGCCCCCCTTCGGTGCTCTGGGCACCCGGGTCCTCTGTCCTAATTCCCCGGTATCCCTTCTGTATCCACTTCCTTCCTTCCATTGCTTTGTGAAATCTGAAGGCACTTTTCCCCTTTTCAACATCATGGCGGGTTTATACTCACAATCTGATTTCATGATAATCATTGGTTGTAATCAATTCTCTCTCTCTTAGGTTTCAGGAGAGAGACAAGTTAACCACATGGAGCTGCCTGGTGATCTTTGGCAAGGAGTCATTCCTCCTACTGCATTTGGATGCCTCTCCCGGCGCACAGCGGACTTAACCTCTCCACAGCACCTGCTGCCCGGTACTAAGATTGTCGACCTCTGTCAATCCTCCTGACGGGACTGTTAGCTCCTTGCATTCAGGTATCGTGTTTTTCTCATCCTTAACAACTCCACTGCTCAGGAGAGGTGCTCACAGTGCACAGAACATGCTTAATGAAAGATTCCTGAGTGCATAAGTAACTTCAGCCTTGGAAAAAATTCTTTAATTTAAATTCAGCAGCAGACTTTCTTGAACTTTAAAAAAAAATACTAGGGACAAAAGGCTTTGAACTTCTTGCCCATGTTTCTCTCCTCAAGGAGCATATATTGTCAAAGCCTGCATTCAACTTCTGGGGTTTACCAGAATCTGGACTGGGAAGCTCCTGGTCTGTTAATGATCCACTGTATTCCGCAGTGGGATGTATGCAGCCCAACCCCCTGACATCCCGGTTGGGGGCCATGCTGATGTTGCCAAGATACTGATGCCACAGACAGACATACCCTGACCCAGAGACACCTTTTTCCCGGTTGTAACTAACAAGATATTGATGGCGTCCCCTTAGACAGCCATCTAAATACAAATAAAGCAGGATGAGCTAAGAAGATAAAGTGCAAATACCAGCTTCTTTGTGTAACAGTTCCATAATATTATCTGGGAGCCAGCCCAACGTTCTGGAAATCACTCAGAAGAATCAGACAGTCCTTTCCTTCCGAGGGCACTTTTATGCTTGCAAAACCATCATCGTCATCAGCTTCGATTAATATTGACTGATGTATAATTACCATTCATTTTATTAACTCTTGCCCAGGACTATTCATAAACTTCAGGACTGCTATTGTACAATTGGGGAAGCAGAGGCATAGAGGGCTTTGGTAACTGCCTTAAGGTCACAGTTTAAATTGGGTGTCAGGCTGAGACCAGGAGGCCCAGATCTTTCATACCCAGTTCCCCTGCCGAGAAGGGCTTTTGCTTCGGGGTCAGCTGCGGGGAGGGAGGGGATCTGCCTCACCTTTGTTCGCCCAGCTGACAAAGTGAGCCACCTGGTCGCTCTCCCAGACACTGGGCAAGAAGCAAGCTTTTGAAGAGGGAGCCAGCTCACTTTTCTGACACATGTCACATCTCGCACCAAAGGGAGAGACCCACTGCTGCCTGGATTGTCCACTGGGGCATGTCACAGTCTAGATGGCATTTGAAAGACAAAAAGCTCCCTTGTCATCTGCCTTTCACTCTACAGAGAGACAGCCCCGAAAGTGTGAGACGCCGCATCACATATTAATGAGGGGGAGCATATGTAGCATTTTGAAGCCAGGGGCCGGGTGTGGCTGTGAAGACAGCAGCTAAAAAGGAGGTTTGGGCAAGATTTGAGAGGCAGGTTCTAGGCTCAGACCCTGAAAATGAATCCGTAAGATCATCTCGCCTGCCTCCCTCCAGCCCTCCTGGTCACCCCCCCGCCCTGGTGCCACCCCATGCGGTTTCCTGGGCCCGAGCTCCCCTGTTCCGTAGCCCCTGGGACTGGTGGGGCAGGGAGGTGCGCCCACCACCCTGAGAACAAGGATGTGTGCGCAGAGCAGCCTGGGATCAACAGTCTGCAAGCTAGAAAACACGCAGCATCTTCTGATCCATTCGTTCTCCGCCTTTCACACATGCCATATCCCCTCGGGCAGCTCGCTGTCTAGAGTCCGTTTTCCACTGATCCGTCATGCCGTCTCCTGGACATCACTCTGGAACAAAGGCTCTCTTTTCTTCTTGCAAGAGGTGAGGCACCTCCCACCCTCCTGCTCAAGACCCTCTGGGTCGATCGCACCCCTTTACATCTTGAAGCTGAAGAGAATAAGTCCTTTTTCTTCCACAGGCCCTTGTCTGGATGCTGGTGACAGCTCTTGATGTCTCCCCCTCACCTGCTCCCGGTCCCAGCTCCTGCTGCCAGTGCCCTACAACACACTGGGTACTTTCTCCGGTCAGCTTCGAAAGCGACCGAGTTGTTCTCTCTCCCTATTAACGGCTTCTGGCCTGCAAAAGCCAAAACCAGTACCAGAGTTACATAACCGTTCAAGGCAACGGGGGATTTGTCACCGGGCAGAGCATGATTAATGGCCGAATGAATGACACAGGACACAGGCCACCTCGTGGCTGTGAGAGTGGAGCCTCCCCGGGTCCTTTCTGGAAGGGAGCAGGGCATGCATTGTAAACAGGCATAAATGAACAAGTTGGCTGAGAGGAAAGAGGTCAGAGTCGACAGAGGAAATTAAGTAATGTGCCTGTGAATGGCCCGTGACCAACTGGACCATCCAGGAAATATTGGGCCATAAAAAGGTATTACCTACTTAATAAGTCAAAAACCAGTTGGCTATTGATTACTTCATATGGTTCAACTTAAACATCGTGGTGTTTGGTAAACATCTCTATACTCGCCTGAAAAGTTAATGTGGCTCTTTCTAAATCTGGGGCTCAGCTTTGCTCTCTTATTTGGTTATTGGTACTGACCGCAAACACTTATTTGTGGTATCCTTTCCATGTACCTTACATAGCACATGAATTGTCTCATTTCAAACTTATAAAACCTGTGAATTAGGTAATTTTTATTCTTATTTCATGCAGGAAACCAAGGTTTGGAAAGGGTAAGTAACTTGCCCAAAGTACGTGGGTGGTAATTGGTGGAGCCGAGATGGGACCAGGGTTCATCTGGTTCCAGAATCCACGCTTGGAATGCAAGAGTGCTTCACAAGTCCGAATCGTGTTTGCGTGTCGCTCCAACCCCAGCTGCCCAGTCAGCTTTCCTATTTATAGTTGATGTTTAAGAAACACTTACTGAATAAAAAACTAAATACCACATTCAAAAGTTCAGTCACTGTTCTTCCTCCAAAACACCGGATTCCCACACATGTATATTCTCACGCATCCCCTTTACCACCCTGCCCTTACTCAGTTACTGGGTATCTCTGGCCCTCATTTTCTCTTCTAATGCACACGCATTTAGTGAGTATATACTGTGTGAAAGGTACTGTCCTGGGTATGCTTTCCTGTGTCTTTAATTTCCTCAGTTAAAAAATTATTCGATACACACATATATGGTTATCAGCACCCACTGTGCCTGCTCCTATATTCTGAAATCATGGAGACAAATGAGTAATCTCTCCTGCTTTCCATGAACACACAGTTTGGAAATAAAGCGTAAACCTTAGCAAGTCCCTGTCTGACAGTGTGGATTGGAGCAAAATAATCAAAGAATACACAGGGTACACAAGGCAGGATCCATGGAGAAGCAATTACCTCAAGGGCGTCAAGGGGACTTCCCAGAGAGAGCTAAGCCTCACTGTTCTATAAGCCCAGGACACAGTGCCCGGCAGGTAGGAGATATCCAGTACATTTTTATAAACAGAATCACGTCGACTAAACATAATTTTGGAGAGGGACATGACATGGAAGGTGGCTGAAGAGTTTATTTGGCTCAATGGATTGTTCTCTGCTGAGCAGTGGGGAGTCCCGAAGAAGGTAAAATGGAAGAGCCCAGGATCAGATTTGCTGGATGTGTGGCTGGTACTGGTGACGTAGAAAAAGAGGTAGAAGGAAGAAATGTGCTGGGTGGGAACATTCCTTGCCAATCCAGAGTGAGGGACAAGATTGGGGGGCAGGGCAGGGTTGCAGCAAGGGGTAAAAGTACATGCCGGCAGGGAACTAGGAATGGGAAGTTTCTTCCAGGGTCACCATCCTGACCTGCTGTGCCTGGTTTGCTCCAGGACTCCTCTGGCTTCCTTTTTATGCCGTGCCTACATTTATATGCTACTTTGTAAATTTGAAGTTCTTTCCAATAAGAGAAATATATAATCAATTTATTAAAATAAAACCAGATTGCATCCATATCAGATGGCACAGATCATATATATCAAACCTATTATTTATCATGTTAAGCTTAAGAAATAACACGTGGTAAATATTTATTATTTATTATATTAAATATAATAAATATAAAATCTGTATCAGAGAGCGATATTAAATCTGTGGCCTAAGCCATTCTCACTATTACTTCTGAGCATTAAGGTGGGTCCTCAGCTTCCAAGCAGCCAAAGCAAAATAGTACATCACAGAGTTATGGAGTCCTCATTGTTGTCTGAGACAGACATTTTCCCTGGCACTAAATTCTGAGAGGAATTTCTCCAATTGGACTTATTCGAGGTGCCAACATCAGCACCACCTGCATGTTTCCCTCAGATCTGTCCTCTGAGAGCTCCTGTCTGGCAGCCCCTTCCAGAACCACAGCCTCACTCCAGCGCCGAAGGAGATCCAAGCTCTGGTTCTGCACCGTCTCTGGACCTGCTTGCTCTTAGGTACATTTTAAGATCATGTCCTTATGCCCTGTCAGGAATGGGTATGCGCATGAAGCATCATCCTGTATTTGCTGGAAAACTGGTACTGAAGACACCACCCATGGTTTGTGCAACAGGGACTGGGGACCCCCTCTCAGTGGGACGCTGGTTTGGGCAAAGATCATGGAGCAGGGAACCAAACAGATCAAGTTTGGACTCCATGGAGCCTACATTTTGGTGGGAGGACAGACATCATAAACAAGTTTATGATGCTAGGCAGTGAGAGGTGCTGGGAGCAGACAGAGCTGGGGAAAGGCTGTGCTAGTTTAGAGAAGGCTTGCTCAGGACGCCGCCTTCACGTGGCTCAGCTGTTGCCTCTCACTGTAGGATGTGACTACATCACCTTTTCCTTAGCAACGGAACACAGAATAAATATTACAGAACTAAATACCTTTCACCACGTTGACCACTGAGGATGGTAGGAAAATGTTCTGCTACTGTTTGAGGCCAAGGCTTTTGCCAAATTGTTCCTAACGAAAATAACAGTTCATACCAGCCAGGTCATTTCAATGGTAAATCTAATCTGAACCTACACTACTGAATCCAAGCTCTTTCTGACGTCCCTTCCAGGGTGTCAGAATAACACCATTTATGCAGCACGTATATGGGCCATGCCCTCAATGTATATTAGCTCATTGAATGGGATTCCCGGTAATCACGAAAGGAAAGAGGCAAGAGAGCAGATGGCTAGGAAGCTGGGCTCTGGAGCCAGACTGGGCCCCAAGAATCCCTAGCTGGATGATCTTAGACAAGCTATTCAACCTGTCTGAGATCTGTCCTCTTGTCTGTAAAATGGGGGTAATAATAGTAAATACCTCATGGGGTTGTCGTAAGGATTAAATTAGTTAATATATGTATGACACTTAGAACATATCTGGCATAAAACAATGAGTAGGTGATTATTATTATTATTATTATTCCAATTTACAGACGAGGATATTGAGGCTCCAAGAGCTTAAGTAACTTATCCCCAAGCGCAAACAGGTGGCAGATTCAGAATCTATACCTAAATTTTTCTGACTCCAAGCTCATGTTCTTCTGGCTATGACCTCCTCTGTCACTATTAATAGAAAGTAAAATAATGTTTCCTAGAAGAGATCTAGATCCAAATAACAATATTAAAGCAGTCAGGAGCACTCACGAGAAGCTGGGATCATACATTATACTGGTGAAAGATGAATCAGCAATCTTTATCAAGTGCTATTTTGCTCAAGGTCTTTCAATCAATAAAAAGTGGTAACTGAATGCAAATGGATTTTCCCTTTGCTGATTCACTTCATTCCTTCATGTGTTTGTTTATATAACATTTACCAAGCTTTGGGGGATTCACAGAAACAGATGAAATAATCCTCCTCTCAGGCTGGGAGAGGAAAGGGCAGAACACATATACAAACGACAAACCAGTAGAGAATCTGTTCAGATGCTCAAGATGATAGGCTCAGTCATCATGGGGTTGCAAGGAGAAGAAAGAGCATGGTTGGTCCAGGGTGGGACTAGTCACAAAGATTTTGGTCTAGGCCCCATGGGAAGTGACCAATATGAATTAGCCAAGTGTTCTCTGAAACAAGGATGTCAAGTTTAAGACCTAGAGATTAAAGGTGTACTGAATAAAGCTACCTGAAAAAAACATTACTAATTCATTGCATGTTTTGAAGGTAAGCTTTTTTGTCTTAAGATTTTATTTTTTTAAGTAATCTCTACCTCCAATGTGGGGCTCGAACTCATGACTCCAAGATCAGGAGTTGCATGCTCTACCGACTAAGCCAGCCAGGCACCCCTGGAGGTAAGCTTTTTGTGATGGCTCCATATTTTATAAAATATTTTTTACTTCATTGGTATTGTTATGGGAAGAAATCTGAATTAGACACCCTCATGCTAAAGGAGTTCTTTGGTTCAGTAACCGTATCAGTCAGGGTGCAGTCGAAAATGGAAACCACACAGTAAACTTAATATAAGGAATTGTTAACCAGATATGGCTATTAACTAGATTACTAAAAGTAAAACAGAGAACTCTACAGTACCATAGAGGAAGTAACTGCAGGAAGCGGCTCCCACCTCCAAGCCTAGGAGAATAGGGAAAGAAATTGGAATTACTCAAACTTGGAGGCTTGGGGAAGGATTCCTTGGGGACTGGAACCCAGACCTCCAAGAAAGGGTTCCTGGCTCAAGCTGGTGTCCCTTTAAAGGACACAATGAGGCTGGTTCTGCAAGAGTTGGAGAAATTGCAAATGGTATTCAGCTGCTTCTTCAGGAGGGCAAGGAAGTATTGCTGGAGCGCTGCTCACAGGAACAGGAAGCAGACAAGAAGCCAAAAAGTGGCAGACAGGAAGGAGCAAGTCCCTTCTTCCTCCTCCAGTCTTGCAACTTCTTTCTAGTGCTCTTTTTGGCAGAGCCTAATATGGAACCAGTTGGCAGTACAAATATGAATACAAACAAGAATAAATATGGCATCATCATCCCTCATCTTCAGCCTAAATGGGAAGACAGACATGGAAACCAGAAAGCACAATGGGTTTAGGTGATACCAGAGGGTGCAGGCTTACGGGGAGCACTGTTTAGAAATGATTCTTTTTAAAGGAATGGACAGGAAAGACTTCCTAGATCATTCTTAAGCTGAGCCTTCAAAGGTGTGTTTTGTTGGGGTGCCTGGTTGGCTCAGTCAGTTAAGTGGCTGACTCTTGGTTTTGGCTCAGATCATGGTCTCAGGTTCCTGGGATCAACAAGCCCCGCATTGGGCTCTGTACTCATCAGGGAGTCTACTTGGGGATTCTCTCTTTCCCTATGTCTCTGCTCCTCCCCCTACTCATGCTCTCTGTCTCTCTCTCTCTCTCAAACAAATAAGTATTTATTTATTTAGAGTGGGGTGTGGGACAGACGGAGAGGGAGAAGCAGACTCCCTGCTGAGCAGGGAGCCCCACACGGGGCTCGATCCCAGGACCCTGGGATCATCACCAGAGCTGAAAGCAGACACTTAACTGACTGAGCCACCCAGGCATCCCCAATAAATAAATCTGAAAGAAAAGTGGGCTTTGTTGACCAGGTGGACATGGTCACTGAAGGGAATATTCCACACAAGAACAGCCTCAACATAGGAGTGGGATACATTCAGAGATCATAAAGACAATTCAGCCTGGCTGGACTGTGAGATAAGAAATGGGATGTAAGAAACAAGACAGAAGAAAGAGAAATTAAGGAGTTGATCCCATTTACAATTGCACCCAAAACCATAAGATACCTAGGAATAAATCTAACCAAAGAGGCAAAGAATCTGTACTCAGAAAACTATAAAATACTCATGAAAGAAATTGAGGAAGACACAAAGAAATGGAAAAACGTTCCATGCTCATGGATTGGAAGAACAAATATTGTGAAGATGTCAATGCTACCTAGAGCAATCTACACATTCAATGCAATCGCCATCAAAATACCATCCACTTTTTTTAAAGAAATGGAACAAATTATCCTAAAATTTGTATGGAACCAGGAAAGACCCCGCATAGCCAGAGGAATGTTGAAAAAGAAAAGCAAAGCTGGTGGCATCACAATTCCAGACTTCAAGCTCTATTACAAAGCTGTCATCATCAAGACAGTATGGAACTGGCACAAAAACAGACACACAGATCAATGGAACAGAATAGAGAGCCCAGAAATGGACCCTCAACTCTATGGTCAACTAATCTTCGACAAAGCAGGAAAGAACATCCAATGGAAAAAAGACAGTCTCTTCAACAAATGGTGTTGGGAAAATTGGACAGCCACATGCAGAAGAATGAAAACTGGACCATTTTCTTACACCACACACAAAAATAGACTCAACATGGTTGAAAGACCTAAATGTGAGACAGGAGTCCATCAAAATCCTAAAGGAGAACACAGGCAGCAACCTCTTCGACCTCAGCCGCAGCAACTTCTTCCTAGAAACATCACCAAAGGCAAGGGAAGCAAGGGCAAAAATGAACTCCTGGGACTTCATCAAGATAAAAACTTTTGCACAGCAAAAGAAACAGTCAACAAAACCAAAAGACAACCGACAGAATGGGAGAAGATATTTGCAAATGACATAGCAGATAAAGGGCTAGTATCCAAAATCTATAAAGAACTTATTAAACTCAACACCCAAAGAACAAATGATCCAATCAAGAAATGGGCAGAAGACATGAACAGACATTTTCCCAAAGAAGACATCCAAATGGCCGAAAGACACATGAAAAAGTGCTCGGCATCACTCGGCATCAGGGAAATCCAAATCAAAACCTCAATGAGATATCACCTCACACCAGTCAGAATGGCTAAAATTAACAAGTCAGGAAACTACAGATGTTGGTGCGGATGCGGAGAAAGGGGAACCCTCCTACACTGTTGGTGGGAATGCAAGCTGGTGCAGCCACTCTGGAAAACAGTATGGAGGTTCCTCAAAAAGTTGAAAACAGAGCTACCATATGATCCAGTAATAGCACTACTGGGTAATTACCCCAAAGGTACAAATGTAGGGATCTGAAGGGGTACATGCACCCCGATGTTTATAGCAGCAATGTCCACAATAGCCAAACTGTGGAAAGAGCCAAGATGTCCATCGACAGATGAATGGATAAAGAAGATGTGGTATATATATACAATGGAATATTATGCAGCCATCAAAAGGAATGAAATCTTGCCATTTGCAATGATGCAGCTGGAACTGGAGGGTATTATGCTGAGCAAAATAAGTCAATCAGAGAAAGACATGTATCATACCACCTCACTGATATGAGGAATTCTTAATCTCAGGAAACAAACTGAGGGTTGCTGGAGTTGGGGGTGGGGTGGGAGGGATGCGGTGACTGGGTGATAGACCCTGGGGAGGGTATGTGCTCTGGTGAGCGCTGTGAATTGTGTAAGACTGTTGAATCATAGACCTGTACCTCTGAAACAAATAATACATTATATGTTAAAAAAAAAAAAAAAAGGAAGAAGATAGCAGGAGGGGAAGAATGAAGGGGGGGAAATCGGAGGGGGAGATGAACCATGAGAGACTATGGACTCTGAAAAACAAACTGAGGGTTCTAGAGGGGAGGGGGGTGGGGGGATGGGTTAACCTGGTGATGGGTGTTAAGGAGGGCACGTTCTGCATGGAGCACTGGGTGTTATATGCAAACAATTATTCATGGAACACTACATCAAAAACAAATGATGTAATGTATGGTGATTAACATAACATAATAATAAAAAAATGAAAAAAAAAGAAATGGGACGTAGATAAGAGATAAGGTTCATGAAGTAAGCAGGGGTCAGATCATGAGACTTTTCTATGCCAGTGGAATTATTTGAAGGGTGTCCTAGAAGTACTGAAAGATTTAACGTATGGGAGTACCATTAACAGAATTGTACTTTTGAATGATAACTCCTAATTCATTATGGAAAATAGATTATAGAAAAGCAAAGGAGGCCAGTTAGGAGACTCTTTACTATTCCAGTTGTGCAATGGTGAGAATCTGATTAATGGCGGTAGTAGGGATAGGGTGGAGGACACAGACAGGAGAAATGCTAAGGGAGTGAAAATGAAAGAAGCAGGAATTGCAGTGAGGAAAAAACATAGGAATCTAGGTTATTGGCTTAGGTCACTGGATAGATGGTGGTGTCATTCTCCAAGATGGGAGGTTAGGGGAAATTGCTATGGGTAAGGGAAGAAATTAAAAGGATAATATCATGACATAAGCTTTGTACACATGGCTTGAATATTTCAAGCCATGAGAATATTATTATTTAAAAGAGTTGAACTCTTCTTTAATAGGACTCTACAGTCCAGATGACATCAACTACTGCCTTCCTAAAGAGGTATTGCTCACTAATAAGATGGAAATCATTCAGTGATTCTGGGAAAGGTCTCTGAGATCTTTGATACTTATAGAAGATGTACTCATCATTTCCCATATTAAATTTTTTTCCCTTCTGTCCACACAATGATGTTGAGGTCCGTGTTGGCAATATGACAGATGACCACAAAGATTGACATGTGAATGGGTTTGCCTGGAGCTTAATATCTAATTCCTTAATATAATTTCTGACTGGAGTACATGTCCAGAAAAATTTTTTTATAATATTTGACTTTGTGCCTGAAGCGAATTCGAGTCTCAGATTGATGATGTACCTGCTATTTTTAAATTCCTGGGAAGAATTGCTCTTGAATTTTAGTCGGTTACCATCATGATTATGATTAGAGTCTACATTTTTCTTTTTTTCGTAACTTCTGCGTTGATATAGCAAATATACACATAGAAATAACAGAAAGCCAGCACTACAATAGAATTGTTCCTTTTATGGATCTCTAGGAGACCTCCTTGGCACTTAGTCTTCTTTTTATTCATTCAGATCATCTTCCTTTAAATACAGTATTGTTGCTTGAAAGGGAAGGATGAGGAAATGCAAGGGGTCTGTAGATGTCCCAGACCATACAGGGGGCCATCTCATCTATCTTCCCCTCTACCTTTCTGACTTCCCTTCACACACATTTTCACCACTCAACCATTCAGGACTACTCTCTCTACAAAGCCCAGCTCAAAACCACCTCTTTCTCCCCAACTACCTAAGCCTACAGCAATCCACTGAGCTCCCACAACATCAGGACTGTAACTCTATTAGCCCTAATGTGTCAATATCGGGCATGCTATAGCATCTTTCTATGTACATAATCTGTCTTCCTAAGAGTATAAATCTTCCTAGAGTATAAATCTCAGGAGGGCAGAGACTCTCTCTTTTACCTTTTTATGTGCTTTATGCATACATTGCTTTAATGATAGCCTTGGCCTCTCTATGCTTCCAGGCTCAGCTCTAGAAGACACCAAGTATTTACTTGGTAGCTAATCTCTGTCCTTTCTGTTATTAGCACTCATCCCTCTTTGTAGCTCTTAGGGAATCTTGCCTCAGTACTTAGTTTGAGTAAGACGCTTTCTTTCTTTAATCACTCTGTTCATCTCATTTATTCCTCCCCATAGGTGAGCCTCTCTTTAATTTGCATCATATTTATTAACTCTCTGTCTCCCAGCAATAACACACACACATCTCAAGCTACACACAGCCTTGATAAGTGGGATACATGACTGCTCTCAGAAGGAAATCAGCCGCCATAAAAGTTAATGTGTTTGGTTCATAACAAAAAAATCTTCCCCCACACAACGGTAGCTTGGAAACTGGTGTATTCTCTTTATGACCTTATTAGCCAGAATGATGCTCTGTTTGATCTCTGAAATTTGTTTAGGGTCATTAAGAAAGGACCCCAGGGTGTCACTCACTGACAAAGACTAGCCTTACACACAAACCTTGGAAATAAAAATTAGGGAAAATGCTGTTTTTACTTCCTCTAGGGTGAAATCTCTTTTCTCTACCCAGTTAGTATCTGAATATTTCTCAAGTAGTTTGCATTTGCAAATTTTCCAAGCATCTCGGCAAGATTGTATTAGTTTATCATCCCTGCTTTGGAGAAGGGGGCACAGTTACCAATGGTAGAGAGAGACTATTTGGGTATTCCTTGGTTCCTTAGAAAAGTCACCATCAGAACTGAGCTCCCATACTCCACTATTGAATATTAATTTCCTTTTTTAGGTAGTTCCCTCTGCCCTGAAAAATTAGAAAAATTTGCTCATCTTGTGAATTGCTGGCCATCAAGAATAGAAAGAATTTGAAAGAGCAGCTGAGAAAATGTGAGAAAACCTGTTTACTGATCACTGTTCCTACCTCCTCAGGTGCTTTATCTCTGTCACAGAGGGTGAATGGGAAAATTATATCCTATATAATTTTTCTCTTTAATTCCTCCTTACCTTCACATGGCCACAACCCCCCACCCCCTGCCCAACACCACCTTGCTACCACAAACATGATATCTTACCTTCGCTTTTAACTTTGGTTTTTAGCAACAATATATGTTGGGTGAAATGAGATTTTTGCCCTCCATTTATATTTTAACTGAACATTGTCTATGTGCCAGAGGATGTGGTAGGAGATTATTTTCCAAGATGGATATAAAATATGCACTAGTAACTTTGTTAGTGAGGCCTTCTGGACTACACCAACACCATTATCAATTTGTAGCTATTCAATGATGAGGTTGAATTTGTTAAATCCTGGAATTGTTTGAATTTCAGAGGAGGTTGATTCAGTGGCTCAATGTTGTCCTTGATGACCTGATTTTTCTGCCTTCCATGGGTAAGCGTCATCATAAGGCTGTCTTCCCTCATGGTATCAACATGGCTGCAGCAATCCCAAACTTTAAGTCCACACAGTACACCAACCAGGAGAGAGTACTTTTCTTTCCAAGCATTTTAATGAAGGCTATGTAGCCACGTCTAAGTTGACTGGGGTCAGGCTGACGGGCTCTGCTGATTGGCTTAAACATGTAGAAACTCATCCCTGGGGCTCTGGGTTGGATCAGCTTCTCTGGAGGTATTTTACCTGCCCATCGTACTCATTTCTTTTTTAGTATATCCTATCACCCCAGGCGAGGCCTTATCACATCATACCTGGTTACTTGAGAATTCCTCAGCTAAACTCGGAGATGTCTCTTCTCCATTCAGTCTGTATTCACTTATTTAGGTGTTGCTTGCTCTTCTCTCCTATGTCACCCCCTTTTCATCTTTATTTCCTCTTCTTTGACACATCCCAAGATTCTGTTTATGTTCCAATATTCTTTGCAGTACAGTATAGCCCTCTCTCCCCTACTGGCAGGATTATTCCTCCATCTCCTTTCTTCTCAGCAAGTTTTCCCCAGCTACCTGCTAATTCTACCTTAGAACTCCCCAAACACACTCTTCCACCTCTACTCACCCATCATGCTGGAACACAGACAAATGGCACCAAGAGTAGACATTTCATATTTTATTTTAAATATTTTATTTATTTATTTGACAGAGAGAGAGATAGCCAGAGCAGGAACACAAGGAGGGAGAGTCGGGGAGGGAGAAGCAGGCTTCCTGCTGAGCAGGGAGCCCTATGCGGGGCTCGATCCCAGGATCCTGGGATCATGACCTGAGCCGAAGGCAGACGCTTAACAACTGAGCCACCCAGGTGCCCCAGGAATAGACATTCCATATTTTAGACTTAATTGTGAACTGACTTGTGTTTACACTTCAAAAATGGCTCTTATGTTTTCTCCACTTTATTACCTTTGCATTGAAAATTTGACCAGCCCTGGCTCGACATCTCCTTTCAATAAGTAAGCAATTCAACAAGAATCCAGATGTTTGAATTTTGAATTCAGGAGCTTGAATGAAAACCACAAATCTCTCAGTGAAATCTAGTCAATAAGAATAGAATGCAGGGGTGCCTATGTGGCTCAGTCGGTTAAGCATCTGCCTTCAGCTCAGGTCATGATCCCAAGGTCCTGGGATGGAGCCCAGGTTCTCTTTGGGCTCCCTGCTCAGCAGGGAGTCTGCTTGTTCCTCTCCCTCTGCCCCTATCCCCACTTGTGCACTCTCTCTCTCTCTCAAATAAATAAGTATAATCTCTTTAAAAAACAAGAATGGAATGCAATGTGGGGTGTGTAAATTATCTTGGTATTTCAATAGCCCTCAGGAGTTGGGATGTTTATCTGATGCTCAAGATTTGGAGTATCCCTCTTAGGATCTTTGACCCCTCTAGGATTTGGTGATCAGATATGAAAATCTCTGTGGTTAATTGTGAAACAGAGTTCAGACATTTTTCAAAACCTATTATTATTATTATCTAGGAAATGCTCCATCCACATAGTCTTTTGGTTTTGGCTCACTTCAGTCAGCGAATTCTTCCTAAGAACACTTCCCCAGTCATTCCAAAAGCAGTTCTCTGAAAAATCTATTTTAGAGACATAGTAAGAAATGATAGAAGTCAAGGAACCTGTCAAAAAAGAACAGATGGTTACATTTTGTGAGAAACAAATGTTTTAAAAACCTCTTCTATTCAAAGCATTAACCACGACAAACTGGCCCAACCCCTAGTTGTTGCTGAGACCTCTGTCAGTAGGTTCTTTGCTAACATTGATATAAGAGATTTCAGTTCATTGTAAAAAAAAAATATTAATCCATTAAGATACAATGTTGTCAAATAGGAGCTTGAATGGATGCATGAGCAGACAGACAGTTGGATAGATATGCTATAAAGCAAATAACCTAAAAGATTAATGGTAGAATCTAGGTGGCGTGTTTATGGGTGCTCACTCTCCGATTCTTTCAATTTTTGTGTATGTTCGAAATTCTTCAAAATGTAACTGGAGAAAAAATAGGATGTTCAACAATGAGCTGAATCAGATTAGCAAGTTAGTACATGGACAGACCTTTGGAAGATGCCCATAAGCAATGGGGAGAAATCTGTATAAACCCAGGCATTATGGGATGAAGTTGGCAGTCACTGGGCAGAATAAGAGGGAAGTTAACATCAGATAGTTGCTGTGAGAGACTATCAGGAGGTGGACAATAGAAACAGCCAGTGGAGGATAAATTCTATTCAATATCATTTCTCTCACTACAATTAAATGCCTCTTTTCTGAATGCTCAGGCGGGAGGGAAGAGAAAGACCTGACTCCTGTGTCAAGTTCTTTGCCTAAATTACCTCCTTTACTTTTTGTAGCATGCATGAAACCATGTTTTATAGTGTTCATTTCCTTTTTGTCTTCACAGCATCCCTTACCCCATTTTCAGGTAAAAACACACCAGTTTTCCTAAGGACACTAACCCTCCATCACTGAAGGCATATGTGATGACATATCCCTACCGACTTAAAGGTGTGGAAAGTAGCATGAGCAAGGCCAGATCAGTAGCTTCTTCAGGGAATTTGAGTCTTGAGCAGTCAGCCATGGATAGAAAACTGACAACACGAAAGCCTTGCAGCAGGGTTCATTAATTGTTACTACTTTTAGAACTCTCTGGAATCCTGTCATTTTGATTGGCTAATGTTGTTTCTGTTGCTTGCAAACAAAAAACACTAACTAGCAGAGACAATGTAGTCCCCATTTTGGAAATAAGGAAACCTAAGGTCGGAGGAATTAAGTGTTTTTGGCTCAGGTCCCCATTTGATACTTGTCACCAAGTCTCTCTGACTCCAAAACCTGTCTTCTATACTTATTCTGCCATGCCCTCTCAACTGCTGCAGACCGGATTCCAATCTTATCTGGTTAGGTAAGTTTGGGAAAGCTGTGTACCAATTTCTAAATGTCAATTTCCTGATCTCTAAAATGGAGTAACAATAGTCATGTACATCATAGAGTTGCGGTAAGGATAAAATAAGCTAATTCATGTGAAATGTTTGGGCACAGTGGTGGGGACATAATAAGTGCTCTGATGATGATGGTATCAGTGAGGGTTCCAGCAAAAGAAAAGGAGGTATTTGAAGAGATTGATGAAGGGATGAAGAGATTGATGAAGGAGGTATTTGAAGAGATTGATGAAGGGATTATTTAGAAGGGATTATTTAGAAAAAAGAAATAATCTTTAGAAAAGATTATTAAGGGCAAGGTTGAGGAAACCCAGAAAGGGTTAGGTTGAAGGACCCCAGGGCTAGAAACAAGAGCAAGCTGTGGAGAATGCCTGTCCAGCACAGGCTGGGATCTCTAGCTATTCTTCTAAAATAAGAGCCGTGCCTGACACAGCCAACTGTAGCCCTGCAAGGAGGGAGCCAGGAGAGGAAATACCCTGTCTTTTCCCTCCCAACTAACCTCCTAATCTCCTGCCAGTGCCTTGAATTGGCCAAACCCAGCCAGGAGCCAGAGGACAAGGAAGCCTGGTTGATGCCATCCATACAGATCAGCTTCTCAGGACACAAGGCAGGGTGGAGACCTTGAGACACATTTCACCTCAGCATCCTTTTATCTGGGTAAAAAAAACAAAAGCCTGTGGGGCGCCCGGTGGCTCAGTCGGTTAAGCATCTGACTCTTGATTTCAGCTCAGGTCATGATCTTGGGGTCCTGGGATCGAACCCCATGTCAGGCTCCGTGCTCAGCAGGGAGTCTTCTTCTCTGCCTCTCTCTCTCTCTCCCTGCTCTCTCTCTCTCCCTCTCTCATAAAATGAATAAATGAATCTTTAAAAAACAATTGTGCCGTCCATACAGAGGACCCACAGCTACCACTCATTATAGGTGGTATGAATTCAAACTCCCACCTAAACCTAAGATGTTGACCACTACCAGCACTTGTATTATAAGGTTGCAGAGAAATAACGTAGAGGAAAAATGACTAGCATCAAACATAGTTGCACAGTCCTGGTTCTGAGGCTAACGTGAGGACTAAGTTGAGAAGCATAGCTTCTTTCATCTACCACCCCTCAACTGGATCAGGGTGCTTATACACAAGAAAGTTTGAAGACATTGTGGGGTTCAAAGTTCCTAGTCTTGTCTGAGTCTACACAAATGTTCCCATCCCATGTCTCAAGGTCCCTTTCCTTCCTCTGCTCCTTGATAAATCAGACACTGATGTTGCAACTGTCAGACTCTAGATTGATCCTTACTTATAACAAACATGTACTAAAGAGGGTAAGCACCATTTTCAAAGCTGCCAGAGAGGTTTTCTAATTTTCTACTTGTGCCCTGACTAGACTTTGAATCAGCACCTTTCTCTGTGAACGTTATTTAGGACTGACAGAAAAGGCCAACTCACACCACAGTCTTAAAAATTTCCAGTCATTGTTTCACCTAATGACCATAGCTAATTGATTTTTCAATACCTTGCCCTCCACTTGCACTGCATCCCAATCTCTGTTACTAGTAATAATTTGAATAACATACTATGGATTATGCATATTCCGTTTTCCCACATCAAGAAAGTTCTATGTTCTCATCACATATGTTAGCAATCTGTATCAGTTTCCAATTGCTACCGTAACAAATTACCATGAACTTACCGACTTAAAACAATGCATATTTATTATCTTACAGCTCTGTAGGTCAAAAATCACACAGGTCTCACTGGGCTAAAATCAAGGTATCAGCAGGGCTGTATTCTTACTGAAGACTCTAGGGGAGGATCTGTTTCCTTGACTTTCCCATTTCTAGAGGTTGCCTGCTTTTCATGGCTCATGACCCCCTTCCATGTTCAAAATCAGAAATGGTTGGTCGGTCTTTCTTACCTTACACCACTCTGACACTGATTCTTCTGCCTTTCTCTTCCACTTTAGGGACCCTTGTGATTACATTGGGTCCACCTGAATAATCCAGAATAATCTTCCTATCTTGAGGTCAGCTGATAAGCAACCTTAATTCTATCTGCAACCTTAATTCCCTTTTACCACATAACACATTCATATGGATTCCAGGGATTAAGATGTGGACATTTCGGGGAGGACGTCATTCTGCCCACCACACAATACAGTCCCAATATACAATTTTGGAGAACTGTTTCTTGAAGCATTCATAATGGGATTACTGCATCAGTCTGGGTCCTGCCAGAAAACACATGGCACATTCAAAAGGGATGACTGGAAAACATTTAATGAAGAGGCAATTTACAAAGATGTGGGCAGGGTTAAAGGAAACCAGCAAGGGATAATAAAACACCTTAAAGACAATAATAGCAGAAAGGATCAAGGATTGGAGGAAGCAGTTACCAGAACCGGGTGAGGGCTGTGGCCTTAGGTAAAAACACAACCAGTGCCAAATGATGACCCAGGAGGAAAGAAGCAGGAGAATAAATACCCTAACCTCTCCTTCCACACTCCGATCTCCTTCCAGCACTGCCCATTGACTAAACCTCCCCAGTCCAGAAGGCAAGGGAGCAGGTTGCTGTGGACAATAAAAATCAGCATCTCGGGACATGAAACAGGTGGAGAAAGGTACATAACTAGTCTGCAGGGGCAGACAGTACACACATATTATTTAGTTAAATAATTCTTACTGAAGGAGAAATGGAGCAGGGCATGTGTGTTTTCAAATAGCCAGTTTAGCCCAAATTAATCTACAGGTGGAATTTATGGGGAAATATTTTAGAGCTGCAAGGCCTAAAGGAAGTCCTACCTATGAAATTATACTATAGAATGGGTGCATGTACAGCTAACAACAATCAAGAGGTACCATATATACACAGAAGTATATGGACCAGGGAGGATTTCATTTAGTCACGGCAAAGACAACAGCACTGATGCAAAGGGTTTAGCCATAAAGGAATCATAACGTTCCTGTCATTTCACTGGGACTTTATGAATAAACATAGTGATGGTCAGCCTCACATCCCGGACAAAATGTTAGTCTGGCAGTGTATACAGGTTCTGTATCACTTTTCATCTTGCCAGTGCTTCCCCAGACACATCACACCATTTTTCCAATAACGACAACGCAGGTAGAAGTCCAAATAGGAGGGAGAGCAAAGAACCCAATATGTGTGCGTTGGTCCTTCACATGCCATGTGCATGAAAAAATTACCAACCAAACAGACAAAACCACCAGCTTGGCTAAATAGTGGCTCCGGGAAAAGAGCTTTCTGCACAGTGGAGAAATTTCTAGTGAGAGAGAGAGAGAAACACACAGTTGTAGAGGAAAGAGCATTTTAGCAAATGGGAAAGCCTTCCAAGAAAACTCAATATAGAAGAAATTCTTTCTCCTTCCTCGGAACACAGAAGTCTATAAATCCTTACCTCCAAAGTGTCTGGAAGGAAGGACCTCACAGAGAGCGGTTGCTCTCTTTTTCAAAGTGAAGTTTGGGAAGAACTGCCCTCCAAGGCTCTGCATTGCATTTGTCTGTAGAATAATTTCCCTGGTAAAGAAATAACGAGGGCATCTTTAGAAGCACAGCAACTGAAGTCTGGATAATTGAGGTCAAGCTAAACTTCTTCACTTGATTTTTTTCAAAAAAGGTTAAGGAAGATACATGCTTATTATTCTGAAACATTTAAGCAGTAAGGAATAATAGAAAATCAAAAGCAAAAGTTTTCCTCTTTTCTCTCTCTCTCTCTCATTCCTTTCCTCCTTCTCTCCCTTTCTTCCTCCACCATATATATATATGTACATACATCATAAACATATATATATATATACACCATATATATATATATATATATATATATATATATATACACACCATATATATATATATCTCCATCTAACTTTCTCCAGCCACTTACACTCACATTTTGAGGGACAACTAGCCATCGGCCAAACACACGTTAACAAAGAAGGAATTTACAGAAGGCTATTGGGCAGCTTACAGGATCATCAGGAGGGTTTGAGAACCAGGAATAGAAAAGCAAGCAAACACCTAAGGGTTCCCAGACAGCTCTGAGCACCACCAAGTTCGTGCCCAAGAAATGGCCAGGAAGCTTATGCTCCTCCAGGGCCATGCCTGGATCTCCAAATACATCTGAAGCGCCATCACTGGACACTTAACTACTCTCCTCACATTTTCTACTCCTCTACTGCCATACAAATGGTCCCAACTCTCTCTCTCTCTGCATCTTTACATCACAACCCTCATATCTGCGGTCTTGGGTAGAAGACTTGGATTGACGAGACTCAGTCTGATTGGTTGAATCATAGCTTCCAGAGGGTAAAGAGAGAGAATGTTTGGTTACTGGGGTGGGTGACAGGATGCAGCCGCCTACTAAAGGTCCCACAATAGAGATCTCAAACTGGAAGAGGGTTTGGATGCTGAGCAGTCCAAGACAGACAAATGTCTATTATACAGACTGTCTTTTGGGTGGACAAGTTATCAAGAGATCCAGCTCAAGGCTTACCAGGTAGCAACCCAACAGAACGAGGACATCTCTCTAACACTATCCATGTGTTAAGCTCAGAAAATATTCTGACACTGATTGGGTGCTCATGCCTGCACCAATCACTGAGGTCACTGGTGTGGAGTATTTTGATTGGCTCAGCCTGGACAAACATGCCCACATTTGTGACAGGGAGTGGTTAGGCTGGCACCATAATTGAAAACCATTCCTAACCCAGGAAGTGAAGAGAGGATGCTTGTTTCAAAAAAGATACACAGATAAGACAGAAATATAATGCACATTTTAAGAGGCCTCATGATTATCTGGTCCATAATTTGACTCTCATTTCTTTTTTTTTAAATTCAGTTATTACACCTTCCTTTTTCATTCTCTTGAATATCACCATAAAACCTCAGAGGCTCTCATTTTTTTTTTAAGATTTTATTTATTTATTTGACAGAGAGAGACACAGTGAGAGAGGGAACACAAGCAGGGGGAGAAGGAGAGGGAGAAGCAGGCTTCCCTCTGAGCAGGGAGCCCGATGCGGGGCTCGATCCCAGGACCGTGGAATCACGACCTGAGCCGAAAGCAGACACTTAACGACTGAGCCACCCAGGCGCCCCTCAGAGGCTCTTACTAATGGATCTCAGATTTCATTAGATAGCTCTTTAAAACTATAGATAAGACTTGAGCAATGATAGAACAACTGGTATGGCATTAGCCTTCCTTCCATAAATAACTATAAAACTGTACAAAACGCATAAGCAACTGTTTTCAAGCATTGGGCAATAAACCACACAAGTCTGTGATCCTTGAGACCAGGAAAATTCACCAGGTGATCTCGACAATTGTCATCTCCCTGCCTGGGGATGACTTCAGAGTTTGGAGATGTTGAACTGGTTAGGATTTTTAGAATAAAAATAGAAAAAAAAAACAAAAAAACAAAACAAAAAACAGGCTACTAGGTAGGGAGAAGCTGCATAGAAATCAGACTCAGAAGTCTGAGTGAGGATTCTTCATGAGACCGTGGCTAAGGACTGGGCTGTGCATGTTCTGGGTAAGAGCACGCTAGGTTTACCAGAGTGGTTGCTATGAGAGTGGGCGAAAGGCATGTTAGGGATGAAGTTGGGAAATATTAGTGTCCAGCCCAGCCAGAGAGTAGAGACCTCATTAACACTCCGGGTACCCAGCTGAGACACGAGAACCACCATGCTTTAGGAGTAAGGACCATGATATAGCAAAGCCTACAATAGGCCCACCCTAATAAAACCTAAAAACAAGACTTAAGCTCTGTAGAGTTATCAGAGTCAGGAAGTTGACTCTATCCAGATTATGGTGTCTTAGTGAACACCAGCACTTACTATATATCTACAATAACAAAGCATAAAACAAGTCTACATAAATTCAAGGTGCTCAGCTAGCAATTAAATCACCTCCTGGAACAAAACTCAACACTCTTCAAAGGAAGATTATAGAAAATAAAAATTGAGGGACGCCTGGGTGGCTCAGTTGGTTAAGTACCCAACTCTTGATTTTGGCTCACATCATGATCTCAGGGTTGTGAGATGGAGTCCTGCATTGGGCTGCACACTGGGTGTGGAGCCTGCTTAATATTTTCTCTTCCTGGGGTGCCTGGGTAGCTCAGTGGGTTGCCTTTGGCTCAGGTCATGATCCCAGGGTCCTAAGATCGAACCCTGCATCAAGCTCCCTGCTCAGCGGGGAGTCTGCATCTCCCTCTCCCTACCTCCCCCCACTTGCATGCTCTCTCTCCCTCTCTCTCTTTCAAATAAATAAATAAAACCTTTAAAAAAAAAAATTCTATCTTCCCCACTCTCTCTGCCCTCCTGCCCAAAAAAGGAAAAGAAAAATTGACTACAAGTCCAAATATTTGATTTGCAAAGATTTAATGCAGCAATCATAAATATTTTCAAAGATTTAAAATATAATATGGTCTTAATGAACTATCAGATAGGGAATCTCAACAGAGGAGTGAAAACTATTTTTAAAAAACATAAAAGTTTTAGAACTAAAATGTACAAAACTTAAATGAAAAGTTCACTGGAAAGGATTCATAGCTGAATGGAAATGACAGAAAAAATAATCAGTGAGCTTGAAGACAGATTAATAGAAATTATCAAATATTAAGAACACTAAGTAAAAATGTAAAGAAAAACCAAGTCTCAGGGATATGTAGGATATTGTAAAACATCCTGACATATGTGTAATTGAAATGCTAGAAAGAAAAGAAAGTGAAGAAGATACATACAAACATTTTGTAAAAGTGATGGCTCAAATTTTCCTAGATTTTATGATTAACATTGACTTACAGATCCCAGAAGCATAGTCAATTCCAAGTAGGATATTGATTATTAAGCATATAAAGAAAACCATATGTAGACACATGTGATGTGTAGACACATTATAGTCAAACTACTGGGTATGATGTGTGAAAAGACAAATCTAATGCATAGTGTTGAAAAACATACCAGTGCTTCCCTGGGTCTGGGACTGGAGGGGGAAGTTTGACTGGAAAGAATCACAAGAGAACTTTTAGAATGACATTCTATGGGTTGACCATGAGGGTGGCTGATGGCTGTACTCATTTATCAAAATTCATCATGCTGTATACTTAAAATGTGTACATCTTATTGTGTGCAAATTTTTTCTGAATAAAGGTGACTTACAAAACTAGAAGTAATATTTAGTCAAGATAACACTTCAAACATCCTAATTTATTTTCTATCTTATTTTCATACCTTTAGTCTTTATATTTTTATTCACAGAAATCCAATTTCTGTTCCTTCTTGCAAAAGAATAAACTGGACCACAAATGAAAAATTTAGACACACAAATGACATGTTATTTGCCTTTTTCCCCTTATTTAATAGCAGACCTCAAGGTAGTCAAGTTCACTCACACAAAATACACCCAACCACACATCTTCTCCTGCCACTCAATATTTAATCTCTTAACGGAAAGGCACCGTTTCTACATCTACTCATTGGATATATTACTGTTACTAAATGTTAAAATGCAGATTATATAAAATTCCACTTTTTAAATATTCATACATTATCAATGAATATGAAATTGCTGTAAAACCAACATGTTGTGGTTTTATAATTTGCCGTTTTGTTTCTTGCTCAATTATTTAAAAAGTTAAAACTTCAATATTTTGGAAGTGATGCAAAATTTCAACTTATGTTTTAGAAGTGTTCTGAGAATTTTATCCAATACAGACAGATTTTTAGGTAATTCATATGGGAGTAAAATGCTTTAAATCACTTAACAGATATGATGGTTTGGAATTAGTCCTTCCCCTCCAAAGAAATGCGTTAGCTGTAGATGAAGGCAGATTCTGGTTGAAGTTTTGTGATGTAAAATTAATGATTAACAAAATGCTAGAAAAAGGCAGAGGGGAGATAGTCTCAGTGCACAAAACAATGGTAGTGGGCCCCTGTGTGGCTCAGTAGGTTAAGAGTCAACTCAGGTCATGATCCCAGGATCCTGGGGTGGGGTCTGGCATTAGGCTCCCCACTCAGCAGAGAATCTGCTTCTCCCTCTGCCCTTCCTTCCACTTGTTCTCTCCCTCTCAAAAATAATTAAATAAAATATTTTAAAAAAATGCTTTCAAGTTCAACAGCTTAAATGTAAAACAAACAAACCAAAAACACACAATGGTAGCAAGCAAGCCTATGAAGTTATTTTGGTCAGTTCTACTAAACAAATTTGTTAAAGGATGAGCCTATAGGAATGAAACAAGATGATATAAACAGAGAAGAACAGTATATTTGATAAAGTATCTCTGAGGTAAAGAGCTTTTATATTAACAAATACACAGCAAGAGAATGAAGCTAATCTTCGACCATAAGCTTACGGTAGACCAGATGTTCTTTTTCAGTCTAGAATTTGGAACTGGCACACAGGATTGAAATCCTGATTTCATCGCTTAATACCTATTTGATTCCCCGAAGTCTCAGTCTCATGTTTGAAAAACAGCTCTAAAAATGGTTCTTGCCTTCCAGGATTATTGTGAAAATTAAACGAGATAATACATGCAAATGGCCTCCCATGACACATGGCACATAGACACATCCCTCAAGAGCAGACCAAAAGAAAATGGCCAGTATCCTTCTCATAGAGTAAATCTTGGTAGGGGGTGTGGCAAAGGATTTTCTTTCTGGCTCCTACAAATGTGTAAAAGTCTAGCTATATGGAAAGGATATCTGTCATTGTGCTAGTCATGCTTCAAGTGGCCCCATTGCCCAGAGGGAAGCTCATACTCTAGATTTTCTGGGATCCAACCATTTTATGCTGTAGAAGGAAATTAGGAGCAAGGTGACCTTCTGAATGACAGAGAAGCTGTTCTTATGTGCTATGATGATGATGTTAGCAGTGACAGCCATTTCCCTAACCAAGTTGACTACTGACCCAAAAATGAGATTAAAAACTATACATTTTTTTCCTGAGCCCTGAAAAGCCTGAAGAGAGGACTAAATAAGAAACAGGCTTGAGACCTAGATGCTGTCCAGGTCAGTGAGTACAGAATACTCTTCTAATTGTTTAGTCACTTACAGATTTAATGCTCACAATATGCCAATGTCGGCACATTTTTATTTAGGACATGAAATAATAATTTAATTATGACAGGGAGTTCAAAATGGTGACTACTATATTTTTGTCTCCTTAAGAAATGTGCCAATTTTCTTATCCATTCTGGAACATGGTGGGGGGGGGTGCCGGGGGGCAGAGGGATAGAGCTGGGGAAGGAGGAGGGTGTGTGCAGCAGGGGAAGAAGTGAATGCATGAGTTACATAGTCTTCTGCCCCACTGAAGGGACAGAGAACCTAAAGCGTTTGACATCTACATGATATAATATATTGCTATGGCAACCACGATTGCCTTAAACACTACACGATTTAAGGATTTCTTTTGTTTTTTAATTTTAGTTTCTGTCAAAATAATGAGTGTATGTGGTAAAAATCAAATAATAAAGAATTCACAAGACTTGATATTTCCCCAGCCACCTCTTGATATATTTTCATCTCTTTTGCTTCTGTATTTAATTCTTTAGCTAGTTATTTCCACAAGTGTAGTTACTATCATTATAACTCTATATTCTTATTATCATTTATAATCATGATCAATTAACACATAAGAAACGAAAATTCACCTCATATTAACCTCTTCTTTCCCATCCTCTTTCCAATATTTAATATTCATCTTATTTTTATTTCTTCCATTAGATACTTTTGTAACATGAAATAATACGATTAAATTATTTGTTTCCATTGATTTTCTACTGTGTCATTCCAATTTGGAAAACAGCCTTGTCCTTCCTCTGCATGTGTCCCCCACCCCACTTCCTTCTCTCAGCTCTCTATTATTTTACATTATCAAATACTCATTAATAATTACATTTTGTCCTGAAAAGTCACCAAAATTCCTGCTTTGTTTACGGATTGACTCTGAAATTTAAAAATGAATAAATAGTGTTTACATTTGTATAACAGTGTAAATATTGTCCACTGCTTGGCAAGGTAGTATATGAGGATTACTTTTCATTTTCTTTAGGTTTTATAGTGCCAGGGGGGAGCCATTTTTAAAAAGGCTCTTCCTAGGGTCAAAGCCAAATAGATTTCCCTTTTTCCGCTACGTCATTTGCTTAAATAGATACCATATTTTGGATTGCCTCTTATTGAGCCCCACTTTTCTTATAGTCTTTGTCTTTCTCAGAGTCTTTTTTGCCCTCTCTCATGTGATAGGGGGCTGGCATTTCAGCCCTTTATTAATATTCTCAGTTACTGCCATTTTTAATCACGTATTTGATTCCATTGAGACTTCCCTTCTGGTCCCTTCTAGTTGGGACTGAGGTTCTAGATCTGCTGCAAATGTCACCCTGAAAATTCCCTTCATCCTTTGACTTGGTTAGATCTACTGTTTCTTGAATCCTACGTCTTTCTTTTTCTTTTTTATTCCAATTATGCTGGAGTACATCCTCCAGGAACGAAGACAAATTGTTTGCAAGTTACATTTTCTAAGTACTTTCATGCTGAAATCTTCTCTCACTACTGGCCAGAATTTGGGGATGAAGGCAATTTTCTTTAACATCTTCCAAGCACTGCATCTTTTGTGTTCTAGCGTCCAGCCGGACTCTCTAGAGGTCTGATGACAGTCTGATTCTCATCCCCTCACATGTGAACTGTTGTATCTCTCTGAAAGCTTTGGAGGATGTTCTCTTTTCAGTGTCGGCGATTTTATGAGAATGCATCCAGGCTTCGTTGTGCTGAGGACTCTACGTAGTTTTCAGTTCTAGGAATTTGGAATATAATTTCCTTTCTTACCTCTCTTCCCTTTTTCTGAAGCTGTTATTAATAAAACAATGGCTTTCCTGGATTACTATTCGAAGGTCGCGTTTTAAAATTTTATATATTTTGTATTTTCTATCTCTTTGACCTAGTCTACATTTTGAGAGATTTTCTCAACTTGAATTTTCAGTCCTTCGATTGAATGTCACTTAATCTCTGAGAGCTCTTTCTTCTCCGATTGTTCCGTTTTGTGGACCCCGGGGAGGGCAGCTTTAGAGGTGTATCTCTCCCATCTGCCTCGGAGCAGAACCTGCTGGAAGTAGTGTTGCCTGAAAGCCTCACGTGCAGTAGATTTGGAAGCCACCGCAGCAACCAGCCCGAATCTTCCTTCCCTGGGAGCTCCCAGGTGATGACTGAGCAAGGTGGGGACCCAAGAGTCTGGTTAATTCTGTCAATTGGAAATAATCCGGGGGGCTGGCTGAGACTTTCTCAGATTACCCTGCAGTCTGAAGCTCTTCCTTTCTCCTTTCAAAGCTATTAGACCTGCATCACAGACTAAAAACTCTTTACCTACTCCTGTTCCCTCTTCCCTTTATCTTTCATAGGCGTGAATCCCCAATATATCTCTTATGCTTGTTACTTTATCCTGGTTTTATCTTCCCAGAAGACTAGAACTGACAGAGCATCCTATCCTTCTTTATGAATATACTACCTTCTCACACCTCTCCTAACATATTGTGCTTATTCTTATAACACCCAATACATCCAACAGAATGCATTTTACCTGATATAGTGACCTAGTGGGCTCAAATCACATTGCAGTAAACTGAAATTAATTAGAAAAAAAGATGCCATCAACACAGAGTGAGGAAGGAGGCTAGGTGTACCCCCTGCCCAAGTTTCCAGGGGAGGCAAAACTTTTAATAATTCCAAGAGTTGAAATAAAATAGCAATAGGATATGAAATTTTGATCCTATTCCATCTGCTACTGCATAAAAATTTCAGACTTTATGGCAAGATATGCTGCTACCTCATTCAAAGAATCAGCGGCAGGGATTATTCAGGACCTTGTACTTCTAGTTATCCTCATACTTGCCCAGGCTCATCTTGCCACTGGATTTTTGCATTGTTGGCCGGGGTTGGGGGGGGGGGGGCATGTCTTCTCTTCAATGCCTCATAATACTAACAGTAAGAATAGCTGCTGATTATTGTATGCTAACTATATGCCAGGTAGGCTGGTAAACACTTTATATCCATCGTTTTATTTAATCCATACAAACAATCCAGTTTGGGGTTTGTTTGTTTGTTTGTTTGTTTTAAGATTTTATTTATTTGAGAGAAAGAGTGAATGCTCGAGAAAGCACGAGTGGGGAGGAGGTGGTGGGGAGGAGGCGGGGAGAGGGGCAGAGGGAGAGGGAGAAGCAGACTCTCCCACTGAGCAGGGAACCCAACACGAGCTCCATCCCAGAACCCTGGGATCATGGGGATCATGACCTGAGCGGAAGGCAGATACTTAACCAACTGAGCCACCCAGGCACCCCCAAACAATCCAGTTTTACAGATGGAAACACTAAATCTCCAAAAGGCTATGGAAGTGGCCCACGTTCCCAGGGTAGGAGGCAACGCATGTCTGCCCGCCCCCCAAATCTATGCTCTCATCACACCCATAAGCTCCTCTACCTGTACCTAACACAGACAGGACTCTCAATAGCTTAAGCTACAAAAACAAATAGGTAATAACAAATGGGTTATAAAAACCTCATTGCATGTCACATAATCTGTATTCTATAGACCTGTGCTGGGGAAGGAACGTGCAGAGCCAAGGAAGTCTTGTACATTTTGAAATGATCTTCCTGGGGGAAAACACCCTGTCAACATCGAATCTGAATTCATTTGAAGTTCCCCGACCCTCTGGAGCTCTACTAATAAGAAGTAGCTTCTTAATCCTTGAAATATGGATGCTGGATAGGAGACAGAAAGGAACAAGTGTTTTATTTTCCCTCTTCTGTTGTTCAGGGCTTCTGGGGGAGGGGTGGTAATATGCATGCTTGCTCTCTTACAGAAAACCATCTTTCTTTAGCTGAGCTTCTCCTCATGCCCCTGGAGAAGTAATTAAACCGAATCATTGAACTCTTCTGGAGTAGTTCATGAGTCATTTTTTGTTATGTGAAAGAAAAAGTGTTTGGAAAAAGACCATGCCATTGGTCCACAATCAGAATAAATAAGTTTATACAGAACATCAGCAGAGGAGATCTGGCAGTATCTTTTATGATCTCTTTTTTTCCTAATATTCGGAAACATGAACTTTGGTAACAACAAATGCCATCCCTTTTGTCCGTGGAATTCCTCTGGGCATTGCACAGAGCTCAGCAGGGATTGCTTGTCATGACAGTTACAACTTTGCATTCAGCTGTTGATGAGAAGGTTTGGATTTGCCCAAGAACTGAATATGTGACTCCTCTCTCTCTCTCCTGGGAAGACTATAGTTATGTGGAGGAGAAATTCCATTTGTTTTTCCTCCTAAACTTTTCTGTCACCAGTCCGTTTGGCCATACCATGCGTACTCACTCCCCTCAACTCATTCCGTCAGAAGTTACCAGAGATTCACAATCATAACGCCAGAATATAAAGTGGCGATCCCAGTCTTTAGACCCGAGCTGTGACATGGACAAGGGACTGGTATGCAAGAGATATTCTGAAACTAAGGCTGACTAGTACCCAGGTACTGTTTCCATTGATGGCCAATCTAAGGGTCTATGGAAAATGTACAAGCTGATGCTCTCTTGACTCCAGTTGCTAATGCCTCGCATGTCTGTTTGAAAGTGTCATGTCTCCTGATCCAGAGCCAACTGAGGTGTTTGCTTTTTCTCAAACATGACTTAATGCAAGCAAGACTTTAAAAGTTTTAAACATTTTTTTGAAAGATGGAATTGATCTGAAGAACAAGGAGACAGTTGCCTAGTGATCTGAAGTTCATTCACTCTACAAATATTTATCAATTACTTACTGCTTTAAATCCTTGGGCTGGATGCCAGGGATATGGTGGAATAAGAGAGACATCATTAATAAGGTCACTGCCATCATGGAACAATGGTGGACAGATCATCATATAAACACACATGAATTAGGGTTATTGTAGGTCATACAAAGTCAAGGTCTAGGGAGCTATGAGAATGAGCAAGAGAGGGAAGCATTAACACTTAGGGGAGACGGAGATCTTCTCTGAGAAGAGAAACTGCTCTTCAAAATAAAGTCAATTTTTGAAAAAAGCAAAGCAAAAACAAACAAAATAAAGAATGTATTTGTATTTGTTCATATTTGCATAAGAAACACTTGAAGGTACTCCAAAAACTGATAAAAGTGGTTACCTATGACAGATGGGGACAGAGGTGGGAGTGAAACGTTTTATTATATACTTTTTTTTTACATTTTTTGATTTATGAAATATGTTTATTCTAAAATTAAATTTTTTGATGTGGGTACACTGGAGTCAATCTCGTTCTGATTCCTGACTCCACCATTTATTAGCTGGGCAGTGTTATAATGTTTCCTAAACTCTGCCTCTGTTTCCTCATGTGCAAAATGGCGTTAATAAAAGTTCCTACCTCCCAGGATTGTCTTCAGAATTGAATGAAGTAATTATGTAAAGCCATTAAATCAGTGTTCTCCGCATAGTAAGTGTTCAAGAAACCACGACGATAATCAGTATGATGCTGCTGTCTAGAAATATATGATTTTTCAGATGGTAGGTATGGCCTTCTCTGGTGATCGGACTTACTGATAGAATTGTGGATGATTTGTGTTTTCTTTGTTCTGCCTAAAATATTTTCCAAATTTTCTATAAAGATCATGCAGGTGTGATGAGAAAATCAGTAAAGATTTTTTATGTGGTAAGAAGACTTAACATGAGATCTCCCCTCTTAACAAATCTTTAAAGGTAAAATACAGTATTGTTAACTAGAGGTATCGTGTTGTACAACAGATCCCTCAATTATCTTGCATAGCTAAAACTTTATATGCATTGAATAGCAACTCCCCTCTCCTACCTCCCCCCAGCTTGGGCAATCGGCATTGCACTCTTTGTTTCTACATGTTTGACCATTTTAGATATCTCATATAAGTGGAATCATACAGTATTTGTCCTTCTGTGATTGGTGTATTTCACTTACCATAATGTCCTCAAAGTACATTCTTGCTGTTGCACGTGGCAGAATTTCCTTCGTTTTTAAGGCTGAATAATATTCCTTTGTGTGTATAGACCACATTTTATTTGTACTTTCATCTGTTGGTGGACACTTAGGTTGTTTCCACGTCTTGGCCATCGAAAGAAACGCCGGAATGAATAGGGGAATGCAAGTATCTCTTTACATCCGGATTTCAATCCTTTTGGATAAATACTCAGAAATGGGATTTCTGGATCATATGCTATTTTATTTTAATTTTTTTAGGGACATCCATGTTTTCCAGAGTGGCTGTACCATTTCACATTCCCACCAACAACGTACAAAGGTTCTTTTTTTTCCACATCCTCATAAACTTGTTATCTTTTGTTTTTTTGATAATAGCCATCCTGACAGGTATGAGGTAATACCTCATTGAGGTATTGGTTGGCCTTTCCCTGATGATTAGCGATGTTAAACGTCTTTTCATTTACCTCTTGGCCATTTATGTCTTCTTTGGAAAAATGTCTATTCAAATACTTTGCTCATTTTCTTTTTTTTTTTAATTCTTTTTTTTTTTTTTAAGATTTTGTTTATTTATTTGACAGAGAGAGACACAGCGAGAGAGGGAACACAAGCAAGGAGAGTGGGAGAGGGAGAAGCAGGCTTCCTGTGGAGCAGGGAGCCCGATGCGGGGCTTGATCCCAGGACCCTGGGATCATGACCTGAGCCGAAGGCAGACGCTTAACAACTGAGCCACCCAGGCGCCCCTCTTTGCTCATTTTCAAATCAGGTTATTTGTTTTATGCTTTTGAATCAGAGGAGTTCCTTATATATTTTGGATATTAACCTCTTATCAGATATATGGTTTGCAAATATTTTCTCCCTTTCCATAGGTTGCCTTTTTACTCTGTTACATTGTTTGCTGTGCAGAAACGTTTTAGTTTGACTTAGTCCCACTTGTTTATTTTTGCTTTCGTTGTCTGTGCTTTAGGCATCATATCCAAAAAAATCATTGCCAAGAAGTTTTTCCCTATGTTTTCTTCCAGGAGTTTCAGGTCTTACATTTAAATCTTTAATCCATTTTCTGTGGTGTTCAATAAGTTCTATTTGAAAAAAACTAAAAACTGTCCATTCTCAGTCTTAAGCACTGCTCAATAAGCTTACCTTTCACCTGGGCCTTGCTTCTGACACTTTGGGATAGCCTAACCCACTCACTCACGCACTAGCTTTTGCAGTCTCTAGCTTCTGAGATCATTATGCCTCCAGGCCACACCGTTGTCCTTGGTTCACTGGAGTTCCATTAAGTCCCACTCCTAGCTGTAGGATCCTAACTTCAGCCCTGCCTCTGACCTTTAGGACTAATGTTTGTATTTGTTTACCATTCAAACCTGGACTGTACTTCAATATGGGTATGAATCCCACCCTAGCTTTGTGCCCAGGAAACCACCCCTAAAAAATATACTTGGCTATCACTTGGATATCAATCCTGGACATCCCCTAAATTGGGGGAAAGGTTGGCAGGTAGGAAGTCAGGATAATTCACATTTTATGCAGAAAGATACATTTATTGGCACGATGAAAGAGTTGGCATCCAACCAAAGAAGTCTAGAATTTCTAAACGAGCCATTTGATTTTCTCACGTGACATGTTAAACATGGCTTCTTGTAAAAGCATTTTACAGAAAAACAGAACAGCACAACACGGGGCTGACAGTGAAGACAATTCCATCAACAGCTGCTGGAGTTGTTCCATGCAGCATTCAACAGTTGCTTGATTTGGGGGGGAGAAAAAAGGTAAGTAATATGCTATATGAAAGTGTAAGGATGAGCGAGCCATACACAAATGTCTGGAGTTTTAAGGAAGGAAGGGCAATGGGGGTGCATTTCCAGCCTAAAGTGAACATTGGATTTGACAACTAATGGGAACTCTTCCTGATGATGCCTGCTCTACCCAAGATCTCTGCATTCTGTGCATCCTCTGCAATTTCCAAGAGGCAGGGAAAACGAGGTGTCATTCCTGTATTTTATGTTAACTACCAACAGGCAGAATTAGCACATCAGCACATGCCTAACATTGGAAATTAATCCCCTTTACACTGACATAGGAAAGAGAAAAAACAATATAAAACAAAGAATGGATATTTCGCTGGCTTAAAGCATCTATAGCTTGATATTTCTAGCCACTAGCATGAAAACGTCTATGACTTTTATGCTTCTAGAACTTTCTAAAGAATGCTTAACTTTAAACTGATAATTTAATTTTCTTTTTCTACAGATATATTTCCCCCTGGTATACGTGTAAACCCAGATAGTATGAAAACAAAAATGTATTTTTTACTTCTCCTTCTCCTCCTCCTCCTTCTTCATTATTTCTAGAAAAAGTAGCAGGAAATGTGCTTAATATAGAGAATCATGATCAAGAGAATGAAAAGTCACAGAAATTCAATTTTGATGCTCAGCTAATAATAGTAATAATCAACAGTTCCAAAGCTCTCTGTAACTAGCTCCATGTGACACTTCTCTGTGGTCTGGGTAGTTGGGTTTTGCTTTACAACTATGTCCTGGGGGTCCTCCATTAAAAGGGAACTACATAAAAAGCCACAAAAGAGAAGAGAAACGGAAATAACACTTACCAAGTACTTACTGTGTATCAGCCCTGTGCTAGATGCATTATATACCTTCACTCTTTTAGTGATGAGGATGAGGATGATCACGACAATTACCATGGTCGTGGTAGTGATGATGGCTTCCATTATTGAGATTTTCTGTGTGCCAGGCACCATCCCATCTTCACTCAACCATTATTCATTCAAAAATCATTTGCTGAGCACTGCATGCCAGGAACCGTCCTAGGCACTTGGGACACATCAATGCACAAAGCACACATAAATCTGGACCCCCATGAAGCCATATTTGGGGGCGAAAGTAGCACTGGAGACCCCCAGACAATACACACACACACACATAGGGAAGTAGAGAGTATGTTAGAAGGGGAAAAGTGCTTTGAAAAAACAATAGATCAAAGCACAGTGGATCAGAACTATGGGCAGGAGGGTCAGTTTGCGATTTTAAATCAGGGGGTGATGGTGGTAGGCCTCCCTGAAGAGAAGGTGACACTTGAAACAGTTGAAGATATGGGCTGCATGGGTATCTTGGAGAAGCCGGCTCCATGCCGAAGGAACAGCCAATGGAAAGGCCTTAAGAAAATGGGTGCTCAGAGTGTTCGGGGGACAAAGGAGGCCAGCATGGCAGGGCAGAGGAGAGCAGTAATGGGGGCCAGATCCTGCATGGCCTTGCAGGCCAATGGAAAGAGTTTAACTTTTATTCTGAGTGGAAAAATAAATACTTCACAGATTTGAGCAGACAGGTGACATGTCTAATGTATATTTTTAAAGAATCATTATGACTATATTGTGTTCATAATAATACTCTACCCTACAATAGTCCTCTGAGGTTCCTGGAATTCCCATTTTACGAACAAGAAACTGAAGGGTGGAAAAATCAAGTAAGATTTAAGTGAGTGGCAGAGCCAGGAATTAAACCCAAACCAAGCACTGTCTGACCTCCAAGCCTGGGCTCATTTTCTGACCACCTTGAAAGAAAACCTTCTAGGTCCACATCAGTTCAAGTTCATGATGACTGAAATACAGATTTCAGGTACAGGAAGAAGCAGAATGTTCTGTCCGGCTTGGTCGATAAAAGGCCAACAGCAAAACAAAACAAAGCAGAAATCAACAAGGTCTGCAAATGACTGCAAATGACTGCGAAATTTTCATGTTTGTAGTCACCAGGTGAAGGATGGGAGGGAAAAACTCACCCCTTAGGCAGCCTGTGGTTTAAAAGGGGGAGACTGAATAGTAACAAATCAGTCCAAGAAAATATTGCAGGACTCGCTTACAGAGAGTCGATAAGCCGCAGTGGGAGCCAAGGAAGATGTGGTCAGCTCCGAGGCGAAGGGAGTCAGTGGTGGTGTGACTGCAGCTGACAAATCCTTTCTCAGATCCAATGCTTCGTGTTGCCTCGTTCTTCACTGGCTCTCCTTTTGGCTCAAATGGCTTGAAAGAAAAGATTTTGTTTTTCTCTTGAACTTTCCAGGTAAAAGGCAAAGAGTTTCTCGTTTGAAGCTTCCTCTCTGAGTCTTGCCACTGACTTTCATCTTGCAATTTCAGTCTGTTGAGTTCTGTCTGGACACATTGCAGATTGCTAGAAATCCAGAAAACAGAAGGGAAGAGAAAGATGTCTGTGCCTTTGATGTCAGGGAACTCTGTTTCACGTTGAGTGTGTGTGTGTGTGTGCGTGCGCATGTGCGCGTGTGCGTGTGCACGCATGCATACACCCATGCCTCTTAAATTCCTGGAAAGCCTTCCAGGGCCGTGCCCCCACCCCTGAGCCTCCCCAAGGAAACATTTTTGCTTAAGAAGCTTCATGAGTATTGTGTCACCACATGGGAGCTTCGTCTGTTGGATAAAGCTTTCATGGTACCTTTTCAGCTTTCCCTGTGTGAACTCTTGATTCTGCTCCTTTTCCATCCTGCCACCTTGGTGATTCCTTTGGACCTGATCCCCCCAAGGCTACCTTGCCAACCATCAGAGGGGCAGTGCCGTGACATGGAAACAGGATGGCCTGTGGACACCTGGTCTATACCAGGTAGAATTCCCAATTCTGCTGTTTACTCAACTGTGTGACACTGGGAAATTCACGTACCCTCTTCATCTGTGACTCAGACATAAAAGTACCCACTTGATAGGGTTTCACTAAATCAAATAACCCTCCTGATAAGCCCAGCTCATCACAATTGCTCAATGAAGGTCAGCCAGTCGTAGGAGTATTTTAGTGACATTATCTTCTCACATGTAAATTTACAGCAGTCCTTGGCCGACAGTAATGGCCACCTGTCCCTTCGAGGAGGAGCTCCAGAGGGCTGGCCGCTGGCTTTACTTATAGCCCTGCTGGAAGGGAGAGGACAGAAGGCTGAGGAATCACAGCCCCAAGCTGAGACTTCACCTTGGCTGCTTCCATCAGTAGCTTCACTCCAGGGATTATAGAAATACTCTGTGTTCCCAGAACCTCGCTCTGGGCACCGTCCCAAGAGAGCTCGGTGTTTAGAATGCTGTGTCCTCAGCAGTCTGGCTTAGACTTTATGAAGCAAGAGAAACTGCTGCAGACAGGAGCCTTCCTCAGAGGGTTTCGAGGGAGGCAATGAAGAGATTATAGTCACAATCGTCAAGAAGCACTGATTGGACATGTCCTTTCTCCAAGGCAGTTTGGCTGGGAGCCGAAATCCTCCAATGCTTGGAGTCAGCTCTGCGGCCATTTACTCCCCACTCCCCACGGGGGTCACAGTTGCTTAATATCCAACCCATGACCCTTTGACATGCGACAATGGGGACAGGCATCAGCTGTAAATGTCAGAGACGGCTGGTCCCTGGAAGAGTCAGTCACTGACTCATGGGCTTGTGGATGAAGCAGAATCCAAACTCATCAGCGGAACCCACAAGCTCCACACAGGGAATGCTTTTCTGTTCCCCTGGGACGCACGCAGGAAAGCAGACTTGTGGCACCCAGAGGTGGGGGCAGAGGCCTGCAGAGGAGCCTTCGTGGGGCATGCATGCATTCCACAAACATGCACGGACCATCCCCGCACGCAACTGCCTGCAGCTGCCAGTCTGGACCCTGGAGCGGGGAGGAGGGGGGCAGCGGGAGAGACCGGTGAGCGAGTATAAGACAATGGGATACGTGCCGAATAATTTCCAGAATAATTTTCATCCATCTCCATAGGTGATTGAGGCTAAATCAATTAAACTTTAGGCTTCAATCTGTCTGTCCAGGAAGTAGGAATTTGGCAGTGTACCCTCCCTTCCAGAAGCATCAAGGAGGCTGGTAGTCTCAGAAAGGTGCTTTGTGTTTCCAAAAAGAAAGCTGTTTTGAACATCTGAGGTTTTATCATTTCCACAATGTGACTCAGTAAGGGCATCGTTACACTTGGGGCAGAAAACCAGCCCCGAGACACATGAGGGGACAGTGTGCTCAAGCACGTCGGAAATAGACCAGAGGGTCATCGTCAGAAATAACCGCTGGAGCAAGCGAGGTATTGGAATGCATACCTCGAATGTGGAAACACCAGAGCAATCTCCTCTTTATACTCAGATAAAATCAGCCCCTCCGGGGTCATGTGTCTAATTCCAGGAGCTTCACTGAGAAGGGCAGTAGATTTTGGACAGGCTTCAGAGGAAAGTTGTCAAGATGATTGAAGGGCTGGAAAATAAAACCTATGAGGGGAGGTTAAAGGAGACGGGTCTGGCACCCACTAGCTGTGCGACTTTAGATGAGTCACCGCAACTCTCAGGAGCTCCATTCCCTGGTCTGTAAAATGAAGATGGAGGCTTAGCTGAGCCCTGGGGTCCCCCAGAGCCTCAGAGTATTTCTATAATCCAGAAGGAGAGGAAGCTAGGCAGTAACTTTGTCACTCATTTTAATTCTATGCCTACCTATTAAGAATCTCTGCTTTCCTTAAGTGAGACAGAATAAGAGAAAAAAGGGCTGCCTGGGTGGCTCAGTGGGTTAAGCGTCTGCCTTTGGCTTGGGTCGTGGTCCCAGGATCCTGGGATTGAGCCCAGCATCGGGCTCCTTGCTCAGTAGGAAGCCTGTGTCTCCCTCTCCCTCTGCCTCCCCCCGTCATGCTCTCTCTCTCTAATATATAAATAAAATCTTAAAAAAAAAAAAAAGAATAAGGGGGAAAAAAAGGCTGAGATCGAAGACTAAGATATTTTGCTGAAGCAAAAGCAGTGCAGTAGAAAGCTTTTTCCAAACAGAGCAGAATTCAGAAAAATAAATAAAACCAACCTTTAAAGTTTGTGTTTAAAATGATACTTTAGGTCTCCATCTTCAGAAATTATAAGCCGATTCTCCCACCTGTAGCTTTTTCCCCTTGCGCCATCCATGCTGCCATGAAAACTTGCTTCTTCCACTTGGAGCGGATGGGAATGCGAATTTATCTGCTCCCAAAGAGATGCCAGCCATCCGTACCTGCAGGCACTGGCTACTGGTCACCTGAGGGCACGAGACCCATGTGATAATGAGAGGGAAGGGCGCCTGAGTGGCTCAGTCGGTTAAGCATCTTCCTTCAGCTCAGGTCATGATCCCAGGGTCCTGGAATTGAGCCCTGCATCGGGCTCCCCACTTGTGGGGAGCCTGCTTCTCCCTCTCCTCCCACACGTGCTCTCTCTCTCTCTCTCTCTAATAAATAAATAAAATCTTTAAAAAAAAAATGGAAGGGGAGAAGTACCTACAGAAAAGCTTCCCCTTCCAGTGATGATGCTTCCTTAGAGGCTGCCTGCCGGCTACAGTCAGCATGTCTCCAAAAAAGCCCCAAAGGGTGACTTGCATCTGAGAGTACTAGCCTCAGTGTCTCACCCCCAGTCTCTCCACCCTGCACCTTTTCTCTGGAGGAGCCACAGATTGGGAGCAAGAGTAGAAGACATGTGGAGCAATCTGAGCTAATGGTTGGAAAATGGAACTCTAGACGCCATGGCTCCCATTCATCGCTGCCTGGATGTGAGTGACTTGGCCTGGTTCAGGGGCAAGGGGTCGGGGTGCATGGAGTGGGGAGCCCAGGAAAGGCCCCATGGATTTCTCCCGTAGGGCCAACACCCCAGGTCCAAATGTCTACCTTCCAGCAGTGCTCTTGGTCAGAACTGGTTCTCAACCCTGGCTACATTTTGCAATCAGCTGGGGAGGTTTTTAAAAAATACTGATAACCAGACCTCATCCGAGATTAATCAAATTGGGATCTCTGGGATTTCAGGAGGGATTTCCTTACGCTATAGACCATACCATGAACCACTTATATGCTTCCAGTAGCAAATCCACTTAAAACACACAAAACATCAGAAGAATCACGAAAGAACAGAAAAACTGCAGGTTACAAATACCATGTCCCTAACATAGATCACTCTCCTTGGAAAACCTTCTTCTTGTCGAGATGATAGGTTTGTTCACGCCTATGATAAGCATGCTTTTATGCAATGTCCTTTCATTAGCTTTGATTATCTGATGTAACCAAGGAACATCTGCCCTCAATGAGTTGTCTGCCAAAAAATTGGTTGCCATCAGTCTTGATGTCCATTTACTCTATTACCATTGCCTCAACCCATCTGATTTTTGTCACAGCACCTGGTAGGAGTTCAGTATGTTTCTGTTAACTGATGGGCAATTCTCCATTGTGCCCCTGAAAATTTTAGCCCACTAGACGCTTAGATGATATTTGGGTAATTTATTCGGAACCTGGAAAGGTAGTAACATTAAATCAATTTTCATTTCCATAGGAGCTACTGGCTGTAGTATGGATTTACAGAAATTCATTTCCAAGTACAGTTTTCCTGCCCTCCCTCATCTGTCAAACAAAGGGCTCCCATTTGTATTCTCATTGCCAGATGTTTTCACCTGGTCTGTATATACATCATTAAATAGTTCAAGATCAGTTGGAGAGGAGATAAATAGCAATCTCTTTCATTGTTTATGACAAATTTCAGAGCTGGATTCTTTGCTTCCACTTATACTTGAGTTGTTGTTGTTGTTGTTGTTGTTATTGTTTGGCATTCCTTTGCTGTTCTCCCGCAGGTGCGGGATGATGGATGGGGTGCAATCTAGAGCATCGTGCTGGCAAACAGATTACAAAACCTATTATGCCAATCATCAGTACCCATTTAGTGCCCCTGGTTCTCAGCTCTATTCATCTTTGTTCAAGCTTCTGCCTCAACCTGGAGGCTTCATTGACAACCACCCTCTTTGCCTCATCATCTCCTGGTCATCCTTCAAGGCACCTCCTTCAGAAGGCCTTCTTTAGAACCTCAGTGTCCTGACAATATCTACTGCTCCTCCCTATGGCCACATTGAGTTCTACTAAGTTTGGACTCCTTGAGGACAGAAATTGTGCTTATTTACTTCTGAATTCATAGAACTTAGAAGGTTAGAGACACTTGATAAGCTTTGATCAATATATACTTAATAGATAATTGTCCAGCCATCATCCCAAAACATTATGTTCTGAGAAAGAATATTTCTCAGTAACCCCTAAAGAAAAAACAAGTCACTCTTCTTTGCTACAAAAGTTCCCCAGCTAGAATGATGCTTCCTCTATTTACTCTCCATAGTGAGTCCTTTCTTCTTTTGGAATGCTTGTGGTCATTCTTAAGTCTGCACGCAGTCCCCTGCCATCCTAGGCCTTGACCTCCTTACCTCCCTCATACAAGGCAATATTGGCCTCCTCCCTATCTTGCCTTTGGTAGTCTCTCTCCTCCAACCAATTTTGCAATCTGCTTCCACACTAATCTCCATATAAGGGAAGGGCTTGCTTTTGCCTTGCACTTGCTCAAGAATCTATTATGGTATGGAACTAGAGGGTATTATGCTGAATAAAATAAGTCAATCAGAAAAAGACAATTATCATATGATTTCCCTCATATGTGGAATTTGAGAAACAAGGCAGAGGATCATGGGGAAAGACAGGGAAAAAATGAAACAGGAAGAAACCAGAGAGGGAGACAAACCATAAGAGACTCTTAACTATTGGAAACAAACTGAGGATTGCTGTAGGGGAGGTGGATGGGGTAACTAGGGGATGGGCAATAAGGAGGGCATGTGAAGTAATGAGCACTGGGTGTGGCAATCAACTGAATCACTGAACTCTACCTCTGAAGCTAATACTACACTATATGTTAATTAATTGAATATAAATAAAATTAAATTAAAACAATTAAAAGAATCTATAATGGCTCCCTGTTTGCGTTTGTTTTTTCCCCAAAATGCTTCTTTAATTCATTGTCTGAGCCCATCCTAACTGCTTACCCTAAATCTATTTACTACTCTCCTTCTTGCTCCACCCAGCCAACAAGGATGGTCCACTCGGGTTTACTGGGTTGTTTCCTTTCCCATCCCATCAACGTACCCACACCCCTCCCAGCCCACTCTCTCCAACCTGCCAGCTGGATGGCTCTGTTCACGTCCTCTGTCAGCAGATGATGCCCTCCCCTCTGTTGCATGCCTCATATCCTGCCTGTCCTCAAGCTCATCTCAGTATCATCTCTCAAGGACGTCTACCCCCACCGCTTGCATCCCCACTTACCTCTTCCTTCCCTGGTTTCCTTCTACATCAGCTTCTACCGTGACTGCTCAGCGTTCCCTAAACATCACATATGTTTTAGTGTCTTCTCCCCAACTTGACTGTAAGCTCCTGAGACAATGTATAATATTTCTTTTGTACTTCTCAGTTTGCCTATCACAGTGCATCCAAAAAACTTGTTGATACTTCTCTCTTAAGAAGAAAAATAAACCTTACTCACTGTGACTGACAAGAATGTTATGAGATGCTCGGGTGCCTGGGTGGCTCAGTTGGTTGGGCGACTGCCTTCGGCTCAGGTCATGATCCTGGAGTCCCGGGATCGAGTCCCGCATCGGGCTCCCTACTCGGCGGGGAGTCTGCTTCTCCCTCTGACCCTCCTCCCTCTCATGCTCTCTGTCTCTCATTCTCTCTCTCTCAAATAAATAAATAAAATCTTTTTTAAAAAAAAGAATGTTATGAGATGCTAGATTGAAAGGATAAGCTCTGAATTCAAGTAGGAAAATAAAACTGGTCCATGTTGAAGGGTCATGTATGTTTCTTTTGGATAGAATTAAGATACCTGTTATTTGGTGATGCTAATTATAATAGTCATAGTAAACCATAACCATTATTTTAATTCAACCCAGCACACATTAGAGCATTTAATGAGCATATACTATGTTCCAGCTTTTGGATGGAGAAGAGCGAGAGGATCCCAAAACGGAATGAACTGTAAGCAGATAGAAACAACACCAGATTTTTATTATACTAGTGGCCAATTTTTTACTGTATTTTGGCTTATGGAAGGACTCAGAGAATCAGAGCCTTGGTTCAGGATGCAGGATTTTTAATGGGAGAGGGTAGAACCTTGCAAGGAGGGGATAGCGAGATGAGGGGAAGGGTGGAACAGAGTAAATGGTGCTAAGAGGAGCTAAGTGCATGGGATTTGGAAGTACAGAGGTTTTCAGAGAAAAGTCAGTTACGTGTCATTTAGTTGGAGCATAAGGTATCGGGAAAAGGGAAGGAGTAGCAGAACGTATGGAAGGAAGAAACGTTCATTGGTACCAGGTTGTGCAGGCCTCAAGGGGTTGGACTTTCTGTGGAAAAAAAAAAAAGAGAGAAGCCATTGAGAGTTTTTGAACAAAGTCCTGGTAGCAAATTCTTGCAGATAATTCCCTTTAGGATGTTGGAGAAGGAAAAGCTTGACCTCAGGCAACCAATTTCCTTTTTTGCTTGAAAAGCTAAACTTGAAAGAAATATGTCAAGTAAAACTGAATCCTGTCAAACATCTCAGACAGCCAGGAGTTTGCTCTCTACCATGTGGGATTTTGCTAACTGCAGACTATTTGCATGTTTCCAATGTTGTCATAGAAGCAACTGTCATGTTTTTGAGGATGCAGATCTCTGGGGTTTCCTGGCTAGGACAGGATATATTCTCATTTGGGACGTTGGTGTCCAGAGCCCTACCCAGGATACACTCACACCTTCCCGAGTAGATTGGAGGTGAAAGGTGGCTTTCATCTCCAACAGGAATGGTTCTTTCGACCTTTAGCAAGAGTGCCCACTACAGTAAAAGTAAATGGAGCAGGCTGCAATCAAAGGAATTCATTTTCACCAACAATTCCATTTGCACTTAGTTATTAAAATTAATATTTACTGGCAGTGGCAACTTGTGTTCATTTTCTTTGAGGATTCAATGAGTCATAACATGTAAATGTGTAGAGGAAAGCCTAGCATATAGTCAGTTCTCCATTCCAGATTTCATTATTTTTATTAGCATGAATTTTTTCTGAACTCATAAAATAAATTTGTACAATAGCAATCTCCTCTCTGTGGGGACCCAGAAACAATACCTACCACTTATTGAGCATGTATTATGTTCTGGGCATTTGACACATATTTAATTATAGTCCTCACAGTGATCCTATGAGGAAGGTATTAGAAGCTGAGGATCAGAGAAATTAAATCACTTGGCCACACTTGATAAGGGACGGAGCAGGGATTTGAACTCAGGGCAGCACGACCCAAAGCAAATCTCCCCACCTGACTGTATGGCTGCTTTGAGATGCTAAGGAAACCACTCTCTGTATCCCAAAGCAAAACTGAACTCAATTAAAAATAAGCCGAGAGGCCAAAGAGTTATCTCTGACAGAGTAGATTGTTTGGTGTCTCTCAGAGAATTTCAGCTTAACACCCTGAGATTAGTTAGTCTTGCATCTCTGATCCACGGAGGTCTGTTTAATTCAAGTCAGTTCTAAATCTGCTGGTATTGTCACAGAGGCACAAGTTGAAACCCAGGAGAGAACTTGAGCTCTTACTGTTCCCAAGCAGAAACATCCTTGGAAGCTTAACTGAACAGAAGGCCCATCTGAAACCTTGGAGGTTTGCCCAACCCTGGTTTCCTGTCTAACCGAAAGCAGAGAGGCCCAGACATCGAGCCAAAAGGTTCGCATTTTGTGTGATCGGCAACCTAAATTTGTGGATTTGGACCAGGAAGGCCAAGTGTAGACCTTTGAAGTGAAGACCCCGCAGGCAAGACACCACTCCGGCTGGCCCAGCGGTACGAGGGAGAACTGATGGAAAGAAGACAAGCGTTATAAATGAAGTAACAATGCAGCAAGGCAAACCGACTTCCTAACTGGCGGAGAAGGGGAGACGGAGCCCCCGGGGTTATTTGTATAAATTATTCTGCTATCCTTGGCGTCCAGAAAGGATCCTTTGCGATCTGTGCTGGAAGCTAACGTGCACTGAGCCCTTGCCACGTGGGTGGTACTACTCCAAGCACCCCACGTATATTATTTTAATGGTGCGTGATTATAACAGAAGTGGTGGAAGAGGCTGATGTGCGGCCTCAGGATTTCCACAGAGGGTGGCATTCGGGCACAGTCTTTGCTAACAAGGAGCCACCTCTGTGTTTAGAGTTGCACCATCTCACCGGCCTGCACCATTTTTTTTTTTTTTTTAATCCCAGCACAGGGTCAGCTTGAGTCAAGAGGCTTCCTTGCTGCTGAGCCATGGCCATGGATGGCTACGGGGATAACCCCATCACCCGCCCTAGGAAGCAGAACCCCTGATGCCTCCAAGGCCCTCCGGCAGGTATTTCTGACCACCTCGAAGCGGTGCTCCCTGCTCTGGCTGCACTTGAACCCCACATCTCTCCCTTGGGGAACATCCTCCCTTTGCTTAGCGGAGGCAAGGTGACATCTTTGGGAAGAGAGGGGGAGCCCTGTCTTCAAGTGTTGTATTCTTAGGAGGGAGGAAGCTTTTCCGAGATAGCCCACAGGAGACGTCATGTGTCATTGTCCACAGTTTAGTCATATACCCATTTCTCAATCCAGCCTACACAGGAATGTGATGGCCATGATTATCTTAGACGGATTGGGATCCACCCCTGAAGCTGAGAAGGGGTCAGCCTCTCCAGGATCATGGGCGCCGAGGTCACCACCGGCGTAGATGGAAGTTGGTTAGATAGGATGAGCTGGGAACACTGGATGCCGTACCAGCCCGCGGGGTCCAAGCTGACCTCCACATTTCACAGCTGCAACTCTCCCTACATCCGCCCCAGAGTCCTACTTGCCCCCACGTGTCACCACTGCAGGGCTGGTCCTGTTAGTCCCTCTTTATGTGTTCATGCCACTCCCTATCTACTGCTATGACAGTGCTTCTGTCTTCTTTTTTTTAATAGATGTCTTCTTTTCACACATATCTCTTCCAGCTAGACTGTGAGCTCTCCGATTATAGAGGCCATGTATTATTCAGTTTTGTATTTCCAGCACCTACCATCATGCCTGGAATAAAATAGGTGCTCAGTAAAGGTTGGATTGAAATGATTTCTGAATTTCTTCTATGGAAGTCTATGTCATCCTTACTTAGAAATGGGGGGCAGGGGTGCAGATTTGGTTTAAAACGTGGGAAAGAGGAGCACCTGGGTGGCTCAGTAGTTAAGCATCTGCCTTCGGCTCAGGTCATGGTCTCAGGGTCCTGGGATCGAGCGCCGCATAGGGCTCCCTGCTCAGCCGGAAGCCTGCTTCTCCCTCCCCCACTCCGCCTGCTTGTGTTCCCTTTTTCGCTGTGTCTCTCTCTGTCAAATAAATAAATAAAATCTTTTTTAAAAAATAAAAAATAAAAAGTGGAAAAGAAAGGAAAATGACTCTATCGTGGGTTTGTTATTTTAAAATTAATTTTTAACCCACCCAGTTCAAACAAAGGCTGTAAGGGAGCAGGGGTGCTGGGTGTAATGTGTTGTGTTTAATGTCACCATTCCTGGGCTCCGCAGAGCACACAGGAGAGGGTGGGATGCAGTGATTCAGGCCTCATCTGTCTGTGCTCAATTCAGAAAGGCACATTTCCCAACTTGCCCAGGGCCCTGGCAGGGAAAACTCAGATCCCCAAACTCAGGTCATTCTAGTGCAGCAATAACCAGCTGGGTTTTCAGCAACTTGGATGGTGCCATCTGTTTTCCCAGCCCACATAAAAATATGCACAAGAAGGGTGCAAATCAGCCAATCTACAGCTTCCAGGGGACCTGCTGGGATGTGCCCTCCCCTTGGGGATCACTGAAAGGTAAATCCAGCTTGGGAAGCCAGAGGGCCAACAGCAAGGCAAAGAGCTCAGCAAATCCCGACTCTGTGGTCCCTTGTCAGCCTTTGCCCAGAATAGAGCCCATCTGGCTCCCCGGCCACGTGGCCACTGTGTTCGCGCCTGTGTGAGGGGCACCGCGGGGCCTGCCGAGCGCCCGGAAAATTACCAGCGAACTCACACAGTTCCCACCCGGCACCCCCGGGGATGGCCGCATAGGAACTCCCTTCTCGGAAGCTCCTGGGCCCTCTGACTGCCTGGGCAAGCCTCGGATTCGCACAGAACGAGCCTGATGAGCCCAGGTGGTCGCGAACAGAGGGGCTTTTTGTGTCCGCGTCCTGGAGAAGAGCGCCCCTTCGCTTTTCCCACGTGGCCACCCCCCGGGCCACCCCCCACCCTTGGGGGCTGCAGCCTCTCCTTTCCTGCCACTCCCCATCACAGAAGGGAATTTAGAGCCGGTCTTGGCTCTCCGGCGAAGACAGAGGACAGTGGATTCCACACGGAAAGTGGAATAAAATGGGGGTGCTGTTAGCCAGCCACCCAGGTGCAGGCGGCTTTGGCAGCGCCGGCACCGGCGGTGATTTAGAAGGGTCTGTCTCCAAGCCATTACAGTTAATTGTCACGGAGTTACAGACTCATCAGCAGGCAGAGAACCAGCTCCAAATCCCCAGGGAATTTCAGATGGATTAACAAACAAAGTGGCCTGCATGTAAGGCAGCTGATTCTCCATCAAGAAGTGATTTCATTATTTCTCTATTCCTCCCTTCTGAGTCCACTGCCTAGGATACTCTCTCCTCCACATCTTGAAAGGCATCTGTCCAACAGGACCCTGGGTCCGCCGGCGGGGCGGGCGGGGCGGGGGGGGGGGACGGTAGGATACTGTGTTCATTGTTTTTGATCTAGCAACACAAACCCTTTCACCAGGGGGTAGTGCGTTTTTCAAGACTCCTGATTGAGCTCAGAAAGATGCATCTCACCCTGGTCATCTTCTGGACTCGGTGGCGATTCGCTGTTAAACCGAAATCCTGCATAGAGACGGTGATGCAGTCTTAACACCCATAGCATGCATGACATCACCTCTATGTATAGAAAGCCTGCGCGCAGTTGGGGCCCGAAGCAGGGGCCTAACTGACATCATACACAGGACCAGGGAATCTGTTCCTTTGAGCTGGTGCTGAGGAAAAAAGCAACGCGGGGCCGGGCTTTGAATATAACTGCCCCTTCCAGTTTCTTTTTCTTTGATTTTTTTACGCTAAGGTCTCTCCTCTCACTCCTAAGAAGCAGGAACTGTCTCAAAGGGTAGAGTGCTCTTTGGTGGAAACCCCTGCTGGTTCCCCCGGCCCCACGGAGGGCTGAGCTCCCGCTAAAATCCACTCCATCACAGATGCTCTGTGCCTGCCTCTCTTTGTCTTCCCTTGCTGCTTGTAAATTCCTTCTATGCCTTCTCTACGCAACCTAGCCCCGAGAAGTACAGGTTCCTGGAAAAACAAACAAAGAATTTAACGTTAGAAATGAAGAGGAAAATGCATTTTCTCAGGAAGCAGAAACTAAGTGAACTAATGCCTATGCAAGGAAAACAAATTCTTTTTCTGAACTGTTTCAGAGGAATGATTTCATCTCTGTGTTGCATATTGGAAGATATCTTGCTCTTTAGTAGGCTTTTCTATGTAAATTTCTCAGTGTGACTGAAAACTCTATCATATTGAGTCCAAGCTTCCAGGAATTAAAATTGCATGGAGAAAATGCAGAAAAGAAGTGGGTAGTGTTGCCACTCCCAGCATGTAAACTGATCAGGCAGACCTCAGAGCAAACTCGAATACATCTGGTGAACTTTTCCTGCTGGGGGCCAAAGAATAAATATTGCATGTTTTGTGGGCCATGCAGGCTCTGCTTCAACTATTCAACTCTGTCCTTGTGACACAAAGGCGGATCTGCAAATGGATGAGTGTGGCTGTGTTCTAATAAAACTTTATTTGTAAATAACAATAGGCCACAGACCAGATCTGACTCCTAGGTCACGGTTTGCCCATCTCTGCTCTGTAGTAAAAGCCTTAACACATTTTCTTCTCAGGCTAAACAGCTAGTGGGAGCTTGCAAAACCAAAGTCATTCTGAGGAGATGACACATTCCCCACATAAGGTGGTAGCCAACACATAATAACTGGGTCTCTTTCTTCCACTTTCTAACAATAATAATAACTGACAATTTAACAGCTATTTTCGGCTTACAAAGTGCATATTATCTACTTGAACTGTGAATTCTGTGAGATAATATCATCATATTGCAGATAATTTTTTATCTTGGATTTTAAGTTTCTGGGAATAAGCAGGTAAGTTATCCAGACCAACCATCCCACTAAAAACAACCAAAAATGCTAAGTATAATACAAAAAGCATCTGCCTAAAAGCATCCCAAAACTAACACGTTAGAAAGGAAGTACCAGACCTAAACGGAGGGAAATTATCAAGGAAGCACAGAAGCAACTTTTGCCCTGATGCTATTTGCTGACCCTGGCAAAATGGAACTTTCATTTTAGTGACTTCATAGGGTGAAATGGACAGAAATCAAAGCCTAGAGGCTGTATGAGCCACAAAGTCTACCAATAAATCACCCCTACAATAAAGTTGAACCTCAAAGAAATAACCCGTAGGGTAAAAGAGAGCCAGAAGTGAAGTGGCTTTCCTGCAAGTAAGCAGGTGGGGCAAGGACCCTCAAACCTTGAACTTTGGTTTAAGGTGGTTGTTCCTTCAGACATCTTTCAGAAACAAGTATTAATTCTTTCTGGAAGAAGGTACATAAAATTCATCCTGGGCCTCAAATTACTCCTATTAAATGATTTTCCAAGCACAAGGGCCTAGCATAGAGTCAAGAAAATTAGGTGCCCAGTTCAACAAAGTAACATGATGTCAACTAGAACAGATTTGCAAATATTTAGCTAGTAGAGTTATCAGATATAGGTTACAGAACAAGAGTGTTTACTATTCCTAACGGGAGCAAAAAAAAGAACAGGCTTGAGAGCAGAAAGCCATAAAAAAAAAAAAAAAAAGACTCTAAATTTTTCTTTAAAGAACCAATGAACTTATAAAAAGGGAAAATGAAATAACCGAAAATGTAAAACCTCATAGAAGTTTTTAACAGCAGACTCGACACACCGAAGGAGATCGTGAGATATTAGCAACCCCATTTTTTGAAAAGAGGTGCCCAATATCCCCCTATTAGTAAGTACCCCAAAGTGATAAGTGTATCTCTTTGGAACCCAAAGTCCCACAAACTTTTCAATCTTGGCCGACTTTGTGGTCGTAGGTGTTTGTATTGCTAAGGGAGAGAGGAAAATTCACCTTCTCTTATTCACTTCTAACTGACAGTTTTCAATCCAGTTGTGGTGCCACATTCTGCCTCCTAACTACAAATTCCTCACCAGGCCACCAAGACATTGATGTCTCTGTCTTATCTAGGAATTTTGATCTTGTGACCAAATTCACTTGATCTGCCACAGAGGAATTCAAGTTCTTACCCTGAGTTTCAGTTTGCTGTAGATAATGAAATGAAGGAAAAACAGCCTGCTACTGATCAAAGGGCCCTTGTGTTTAATAACCAAATATGAACAGAGTTGAGAATGGGGGGCGGGGGACAATGAAAAAAGTGCTAATTAATATATTTCTTCATCTAAAACTATTTAAAAGTCTTTACATGATGGGGTGCCTGGGTGGCTCAGTCAGTTGAGTGTTTGACTCTTGATATAGGCTCGGGTCATGATCTCAAGGTCATGGGATCCAGTCCTGTGTGGGCTCTGTGGTTGCAGGGAGTCTGCTTAGGATTCTCTCTCTCTCCCTCTGCCCCTCCCCCATGCCTACCCTGAGTGCTCTGGCGCACTCTCTATCGCTAAAATAAATAAATGAATCTAATAAATAAATAAAGTAAAAATCTCTACATGAGAATATTAGTTCCACTGGTAGCCCCACTGCTCAGAGAGAGGGCTGCACAATCATGTTCCTCAAACAGCCCTGATGCTGCCTTTAGCCTGATATTCCTTGTAGCTCCCAAGTTCCCTCAACCCCTTTTATAACTAACTTCACAGTGATTGAACTCTGCCCAGATGCCTTCATATGGATTCTAAAGACTTGACCAATTCAATAGGATTTTTTTTTGCTTCCTATGATAGACTATAGTCCAATTGAAACATCTGTCCTAATTTTCTGCTTTGGTTTTCACGAATTTTAATTCTCCATGTATTTTAAGCCCTGCAAAACTACCAATACACATTAGATTTACCATCTCTTCATTCTGTTGTTCTTCATTCCTCCTTGGATTTCTGAAATAACTTGCCTTCTGTCTGAAGGATTCCCTTCAGCATTTCTCTCAGTGCAGGTCTCCCGGTGATGAACTCTCTGCTTGAGTTTGTCTAGAAAATGTTTATTTCACCTATACATTTGAAGGGGATTTTCACTGGATAAATAATTCCAGCATGACATTTTTGTTTTTGTTTTTGTTTTTCTTTCAGCACTTTGAAGATGTCATTGCATTGCCTTTTGGCTTTTATTTCTCTTTTGAGAAAATAGCTATCAGTCTGATTCATACTCCCTTAAAAGTAATGTGTCTATTTTCTCTGGATGCTTTTAAGACTTTGGTTTGCAGAAATTTTACAGTTATGAGCTTAATTGTGGTTCCTTTTTATTTATCTAGCTTGGAGTTTATAACATTTCTTTGATATATTTCATTAATTTTGGAAAAGATCTCAGATATCATTTTTTGCTTCTGCCCTATTATCTCTCTCCAGGCTTTCTGTGACTCCAATTATATGCATGTTGTATCTTTCCTCCATGTTCCATATATTGCTTATGTGAACTTCTGCATTCATCCTTTTCCTCTCTGTACTTCAATCTGAATATTTTAACTGACCTATCATCCAGTTAACACATCCTCCTTTTTTGGGTCCAATATGCAGTTAAACCTTTTATTGAGACCCTAATTTCAGTTATTACACTCTTTAGTTGTAGAAGTTCCATTTGATGCTTTTACAGACTTCAGTTTTCTGGTAGAATTCTCCCTTTTGGCATCTATTTTTCTCAAACATATTAATCAGCCTTTTTTTTTTTTTTTTTAATTTCTGTCTCCTAATCCTAATACCTAAGTTAACTATGGATCTGCTTCTATTGTCGGTTTTGTTTTTAATTCTATTTCTTGGTATGTCTAGTAATATTTTATGGAACGTGTAACAACCACTTATGGAAAACTATAGAGGTTCAGGATGATGTCATGTTTCTCCAGAGGAGATTTATCCTATCCTCTGACAGACAGCTGTAGAAAACTCCAGAGAGTGGGATGATTCAAGCCATTTGTCATCTTTGTAAGGTTTTGTATACCTCTGGCATAGCAACCAAAAGCCTGGGGCATTTCCTAGAGATCCTCCTCCTTGGCAAATCCTAGGCTCCAGTTTTTATCTCCTCACCCCCATGACACGGCCTCAAACTCTTTTTGGCTTTTCACATGTTTTCTGCTGCACTTCTTAACCTCTTGCCTGTGCATCTTAAGAATTTAACAAATGCTTCCAGATGAAAGCCTCCACACCTCTTCTCTCTGAGTTCTTGGCTCCTTAGGACCTGTCTGCTTCAGCAGCCCTGCAACTCCAATTTGTGTCCCTCTAACTGTGTGAGACCACTCACAGCACTGCTGAAATCTCTGCCTCTTAGCATCCACCTTCTGCCCAAGCCTCAGCATTTCCTTCCATGGGAAAAATTGTCAAATTTCCTGAATGTGGCACAAAGAATATTAGACTCACCTCAATGAGCTTCTCTCTTTCTTGGATCTTGACCCTTTAAGTCCTAGACATTTTGGCTGCTCTTTGATACCTTATAAAAATGTGTCTTTTGTGTTTTATATGGATTTTCTAGGTGTCTCCAACAGGAGACGTGGTCTGTGAGACACTGCGTCATAATGAGAAGTAGGATACACTTCCTATAATAGAAACACAAAATTTTTATCGCTCTGCTTTCATCTTTCTTCTTTTGTCAGGTACAAGAAAAATTTGGCTCTAGATCCCATCTCAGATACATAAGAATCTTCTTCCAATACTACTTAAATGTCTTATGGCTTCATTACTTTAGCCCTTCATTACTTTAGACTTCATTACTTCATTACATAAGCCTATCCAGATCATACTTCTGAATATGCCCAGACCTTCAAGTAAGAGATTGTGGCCATCACATGTTACCTGTGGTGTGGGCTTCTAGTCTAATGTCTGGGAAGACACATTTCCTTCATCTGTGTTTTCATGTTTCAGGTTAATCTTTACTAATTTCTAAATTTCTCTAATTTCTGCTGTTCAGAAATGGAATTTTCTTATTTAATCTGCAAACATTTATTTGGCCCCAATAATTTCTTGGTCCTTTCCTTTTTGAGCCTATACTTTTTTTCAAAATGAAGAAAATATGTGACAATTCTATGTAAATCTGTTCATATGCCCATCAATATCTCTCCCTTTCTTTTGTGACTCCTTTAAAAAATATCTTTTAACTACGTTTAGAATCCACCCAATGAGGCCCATTTATTACAATCCCATTAGGCATTATTAAATCAGTTAAAATATATCATTCAGTAGACACTGTATTGAGCCTAATTTAAAATGCATATGTTGGAGCCATAATGGATCACTATGTTGTCAGATATGGTGGTTCTTCATCTGTTGCTGATAAAGATGAAACTGTTTCTTGAAAAGTAAAAGCCATCTGCAGCTGCTTTGAAAGTCAATCGACATTTTGTTAATTAGCATTTATTTACAGTAGTTGAATAACAATATCAAACTACAATAAGGAATGAGCAGTTAATGGTAGAAAAAAAAAAGCTGGTGACATTAGGTTTCATCATTTGGCATCTAGTTAAAAATACATTCTTCCAGAGATGTAGAAAGGGATTCATTGAGGTCTGTTTAAATGTAAAATGAACCAGAGAAGGGAATGAGATCCCAGAGAGGTGGGGTCAAGGTGTGGCTCTTGGGTCTTAGAATGGAACGGAAGACCGAACCAGCAGTGAAGTAGCCAGTTGAGCAAAAAGGGAGGATAAGAAGTAAGATAAAATTATTTCCTTATTTAGTGGCTTTTTAACACATGCCAAATCATCACTGGAATTTTGGCAGTCAGCAGATTCCAAATGACTCAGGTGATAAAATTAAGATGTCACATTCAGTTCAGGTCCTGAACTGCTATCACGCATCTCGGGCATGAAGCAGGCAGAGAGTGAGGAAAAGAGAGAGGGATCTGATTTTATCAGGAACATTTTGACATATTAAAATTAGACATGGGGGGGGGAATGTCCATAATTTTGATTTTTGGCTTGCTTTCTTTCCTCCCTGTGACTCCTAGGAAGTATGAATATCAAAACTGAAAATGACTAAGATATTTTCATGAAAAATAGCCAGCCATACATTATCAGATTTCCAGATGATCTCAAATGGCTGTTAACAGTAAAGAAGTAAATCACATTTCCCCATAATCCACAGAGAAGCGCAGTTGCCACCACTGTATTTAGTCCCTTTAATTGGCATCAATGCTAAATGTTCATTGACAAAGGAGAAAAAAATAAATTCTTCTGCTCTTTTGTCTCTTAGGCATGTTAACGGACTTTCTGACCCAGAGATCCAATGTGTCTGAATTGTCGTATGAATAAGCAGGACACAATATAGTTTCTTCTTTCTTAAAAATGCTGGCAAGCTGGCTTTACCCCACACTTAAAATACTCTGTAACATTGCCGTCTTCTAAGAGGGCAGTCTAACAAAACATATTGCCAGTAAACAGCAAATGAGTTCCATGATTGTGAGTATGCTGACAGTGACGCATTTATGGAACTCGTACCATTTTCCCAGTTCGCTACCGGTTTGTTATGATTTTCTTCCCAGCCATGATTCCCACTCTGTGAAGTAAGACGGGTAATTAGCGACATGGAAGATCGCTGTTATGCTGGATGGAATCTGCAATTCTGCCTATCTTAGTGCCCATGTGCAAATTAGGAATACAGATAGAGAACATTTTAATAATAATAAAAAATTTTAAAAATGCATCAACTTTTCCATTCTCTGGCTCACTTCAGCCCAGTGACACTGACTGACTAGCTCCGACTGGGAGTTCAAAACCAGTTTTTTTAAACCACCCTCATTTACTGAAAAGCAATTAATGAGAGACTGGAAAAGCCAGTTGCTTGGAGAATTTTCAGTCCACTGAAGCCAATGATTGTATCTTAAAAAGAAGTGGTGGCTTTATATTTTAATTATTAATCTCACTTTTAACTGATGTGTTCTGAATCTGCCCAGCGACTCCTTGGCTCAAGTCAAGTGAACTCTTCCTTTCACTGTGCATGTGGAATGCTAATAAATAAAATATTTGTACTGTGAAGTATCTCTTATAAATACCCATCAATTCTCCTAAAGATTTTAGATGGGGATATTTTTAGAATAACCAGCCTAAGTGCAACATGATGGCCAGACACCGCCTAATTTTGTTCATTGGATCTCCATTTGGTGTTAATATTCTTCAAGTTACCTTTTCACCTCAAAGCATGGAAAGGTTTAACTTTTTTTTATTATTAAACATTTCCCTTCCTTACCAGTAGCTTTATGTGGGATCTGAGAGTATTGAACTTGCTTACATTTATTCTGACACACAGAAGACCACTGGCTTGAAAAATAAATTATCTTTTTCCTACTGAATCATCCACCACTTCATATTAAGTCAAAATGTGCCAACCACTTCAACAATAATCATCTTCTTTAATGTAATTCGGTCCTTCAACAATCTTGCAAATTAGGCATTATTATTCCCATTTTATGTATTAGGAAACTGAGGCTCACAGAGGTTAAGGGAGGAGTTCAAAGAGATATAACTGGAAAGCATCGAATGACAGACAAATCTCATTCTATGATTCCAGCGCTGGTGCTCTCTCTATCACAGAACGATTTACTCATTTTATAAAGACCATTGGGAAGATAGATGATACTAAGGTGAGGACTCATACTAAGTTTTTAATTCAATTTTGAGCTCTGCTGTCTTTTCTTCAAATTGGTCCTCTTTTCTCTCAAAAATCAAAACTAATGCCACCCCCCCCCCATTATCCTTAGAACATCCAGAAAATGCTGGCTCAATCTCCCGTTTCACCTTTTGCCAGATTAGGAAAACGGTACGCATATGTGTTATTGAGCTTTCAAATTCTAAAGTCAAGAGAGGTAAGAAACCCAAAATGATCTCTAGAAGTTAACAGGGACTTTCTTATGCTGCCATAGATTATCTATCTCTCTTATTTTGTTAGGGATCCTTTCTTCCTGCATTCTCTTCCCACACTTGAGCAATGTTTGCATTTTCTTAAATGTTCCTACCTATGGAGTTATGATCTTCAGTATTTCAAACTCGGTGAAAACTAGCCCTTTAAAGAAAGTGCAGTGCAAAATAGAGGGTGGGCTTTGTCATGGACACGGGCTTGGCATCAAATTCCTTATGTGGCCCACCCCCAGGCTAGAAGCAGGGGCAGGCTACTAACCTCTGAGCCTTGCTTGGTTTCCTAATGACATTTGCCCTCCATAGTTTTTGCTGAGTGAGGTAACAGGAACATAATATTTGAAATAGCAGGAACCTTTTACAGTAAAAATGATTCTCTTTCCCTTCACTTCCTTGTGTGAGTTCATCTGGAGGCGGCTTATTTCCGTAAAGCACATTTCTCCATTGCTACTCTTTCTGTCCTGGACAGGTAATATATTATTAGTATTAGTATTTTAATTGTGGTAAAATTCACATAACATAAAATTTACTACTCTAACAATTTTTAAGTGTACCAGTCAACAGTAACATTCACATTGTTACACAATGGTCACCACCATCCATCCCTGAAACATTTTCATCTTTCCAAACAAGACCTCTGTACCTATTAAACACTAAGTACCCGTTTCCTCCTCCTGCAGCCCCTAGCAACCGCCATCCTCCTCTCTGTCTCCGAGAATTGGACTCCTCTAGGTACCTCATGAAAGTGGAATCATACAGTATGTATCCTTCTGTGACTGGCTTATTTCACTCAGCATGATGTCCTCAAGGTTCCTCCATGTTGTGGTGGGTGTCACAATTTCCTTCCTTTTTAAGGCCAAATACTATTCTGTCATATGTACATAGCACCTTTTGTTCATACATTCATCTGGACAGATCATTTTGATTGTATAGACGCTTGGGCAAAAATATAACTGAGACCATCTTCCGTCAGAAGCTCCTTCTGGGGTTTGAGGTTGAGGAACAGAGGACCCCCAAGGAAAGCTTAGCACCAGGTGGACAAAGCTTTATCGCCCCCAGCACCTTCTCCTCACTTTTTCCTGTCTATGATCCAGCACTTTTTGCTTATTATCTTTTCCTTCCTCTGCATCATTTAAGCAGCAAAAGGTCAAACCCAAACCTGAAACCCCAGCTTTCATCCTGACATTAGGTTAGGCAACCACCCAGTGTGAGGAGAAGGTAAATAATATTTACTGTGAGTTTTAAAATCTTCCCAATGTGAAGCTTGGATGTTGATGGTTGAGCGTTAGGAAAGGTTAGGTTAGGAAAGAATCTGTTTTCCTTCACCTGTGTCTTTTGTCCCCCACGGGCCACCCCAAAATGTGACTCTTTGGTCTGTGGATTATTGTAGGCTGATTATTTTTAAGAAACAGAAGACTCGAGAAGTTTTTCTTTTTGACCTTTCCCCGTAACTGCCAAAAAGAATTTAGAGAGAGTACCTGTTGGGGGAAGGGAGCTGTCACCACAGATAACCACAGTTTACTAGGAATTAGGTGTGGTAGACAGGGAGGAACTTAGCAAAGGCTGTTTGTTAAAACTCCTCTCCGTGTCCCATTGTCTCTGGAGGGCCCAACAAACATTTGATTACCATACATTTACTCCTTCCATTTTTCCTGTGAATTGTCTTCCTTCTCTTTGAACTCCCTTCTCCTTAGTCCAGAATGACATACATATTTCGTTTTGCCTGACTGTCTTTGGAATCCTTCATGTTTATTTGAATTGCCCATATGTACGTAATTAAATGTGATTCTCTCCTGTTAATCTGTCTCATGTGGATTTAATTCTTAGACAAGTTTGAAGGGGAGAGGAAAATTTTTTTCTTCTTAACACCCCATTTCATTTCCCATACTCATGATACACCTCTTGCTGTCATGATATATTCGAGTCTATGTCCTGTCCCTGCAATAGGTGCAAAGAAACACAGTATTAACCTAACTAAATAATTTTCTACTTCAAAAATATTCCAAAGAAAGCCTCCCTTTTTTGTTCATTCTGTTTCATAACTCTAAGTCCCCAACTCTTAGGAGGAAAAGAATAATGACACACTAAATACCACAGAGCAATACTGTGTAGTTTAATGGGAAGTTGAACTAATGAAAAATCTGGCACAAATACAATCCACTTACATCAAACTTCCGGGCTAGTTTTCAAGACATATATCTTTTTGAAGAATTGTTTCAACGCCAAATCCACCGTAGGTAAAAAAGTGTGCATGGAACATCCACCCTTCTTTTTAGAAAATGAAGACATAGAAATCTAAGTTTCTTGCCTTCAGAACAATGTGAAAAATCACCATTGGAACTGTGTGCTCTTTCCCATCTAGGCAGATTTTGAATTCTTTTTTAAAAAAGTAGAATGAATGATTCTGATCAGAAGCTGTTTAAATCCCAAATTCCAAAGCAAAAATTTTTATAACCGAACTGTCCCTAGAAACTCACCTACAATTAACACCAGATATTTTGGTGCCATAAAAAAAGAATTGTATAAAACCTCAATGAGATACCACCTCACACCAGTCAGAATGGCTAAAATTAACAAGTCAGGAAACAACAAATGTTGGCGGGGATGCGGAGAAAGGGGAACCCTCCTACACTGTTGGTGGGAATGCAAGCTGGTGCAGCCACTCTGGAAAACTGTATGGAGGTTCCTCAAAAAGTTGAAAATAGAGCTACCATATGATCCAGCAATTGCACTACTGGGTATTTACCCCAAAGATACAAAAGTAGGGATCCGAAGGGCTACGTGCACCCCGATGTTTATAGCAGCAATGTCCACAATAGCCAAACTGTGGAAAGAGCCAAGATGTCCATCGACAGATGAATGGATAAAGAAGATGTGGTATATATATACAATGGAATATTATGCAGCCATCAAAAGGAATGAGATCTTGCCATTTGCAACGATGTGGATGGAACTGGAGGGTATCATGTTGAGTGAAATAAGTCAAACAGAGAAAGACATGTATCATATGATCTCACTGATATGAGAAAGTCTTAATCACAGGAAACAAACTGAGTGTTGTTGGAGTGGGGGGTGGGGTGGGAGGGATGGGGTGACTGGGTGATGGACACTGGGGAGGGTGTGTGCTCTGGTAAGCGCTGTGAATGGTGCAAGACTGTTGAATCTCAGATCTGTACCTCTGAAACAAATAATGCATTATATGTTAAGAAAAAAAAAAAAAAGAAGAAGAAGAAGAAGGTAGCGGGAGGGGAAGAATGAAGCAGGGGAAATCGGAGGGGTAGACGAGCCATGAGAGACGATAGACTCTGAAAAACAAACTGAGGGTTCTAGAGGGGAGGGGGGTGGGAGGATGGGTTAGCCTGGTGGTGGGTATTGAGGAGGGCACATTCTGCATGGAGCACTGGGTGTTGTGCACAAACAATGAATCATGGAACACTTCATCTAAAACTCATGATGTAATGTATGGGGATTAACATAAGAATAAAATTAAAAAAAAAAAAGAATTGTAGAATTTTAGAGATGGAAGGGTCTTGGTCCAAGCCTCTAAACAGTTGCTTCTCTTGCATTTTTTTTTTTAAAGATTTATTTATTGGGGCACCTGGGTGGCTCAGCCGTTAAGCGTCTGCCTTTGGCTCAGGTCCAGATCCCAGGGTTCTGGGATCGAGCCCCACATCAGGCTCCCTGCTCCGCAGGAAGCCTGCTTCTCCCTCTACCAGTCTCCCTGCTTGTGTTCCCTCTCTCACTGTGTCTCTCTCTGTCAAATAAATAAATAAAATCTCTAAAAAAAAAATTTATTTATTTATTTGAGAGAGAGAAAGAGTACAAGCAGAGGGGAGAGGCAGAGGGAGAGGGAGAAGCAGACTCCCTGCTGAGCAGGGAGCCTGATGCAGGACTCGATCCCAGGACTCTGGAATTATGACCTGAGCCAAAGGCAGACAGTTAACCGACTAACCCACCCAGGTGCCCCTTCTCTTGCAGTTTACAAAATGGAAGATGTAGCCCAATAAGAGTAGGGACTATGGGTTATGTGACTCATGATCATTTCAGGATCCTGGGAGTAGGATTAATGCATTTGGGCAGCATGAAGGTGGAGGAAAGAAAGGGAGAGAGAGGGAGGAAGAAGGGGAAAAACAGAAGGAATAAAGGAGGAAGGACGGAAGCAGGGAAGAAGAGGCAGGAAGGAAAGTAATATTTGTCATAGATGGATAGATAGATAGATAGATAGATAGATAGATAGATAGATAGATCGATCCAATCGCTTTTACTATTTAGATTAATTAAATTATCCCAGCAAACCACTAATAAAGATATTACTATCCTCCATTTAGAGTGGAAGAAACTGAAGTTCAAAGAATGGAAACTCCTGTATTTTTAGCTCATTGGAGAAAGGAGGTACAAATAAGAGAGGCAGAATTCCTCTTGAAGGGGACACAGGCTGAGAGAAAGGCCAAGGGGATGTGTGGGATGGGCCAACATTTATTAATCACTTCCTCCCTTTGACTGCAGTACTGCAGTGAAGAGATCACAGCTATCCCCATGAGTTATGTCGACCCCAATTCATAGTGACTGAGGTTCATTTCTTCCCCATTTGTCAGGTATGACAAAAGGAAAAGTAATAGTAAAATTTATAATGTTTTCCTTTCTAAAGTTCTATTAGATCACTGCTGTCTCCGTGAAGCCCTCACCAACTGCGGGACATAGTCGATTATAGAAACATGGTAGGAAATGGCCTAAAACTAAGACCTAATGCTAAAAAGGAGGAAAACACTTTGATCCAGGCAGGGCTTATACCCCAAGATGCGAGTTTTGATTATTCTGATTTCAGCTCCTAACACAATTGACACATGACTGATGGGTCAATAACTGATTTCAAAGGAAGATAAAAGATTCCCAAAACACATTGTGTCTGTGATTGTAAACAGGACTCTGCTGACACATTATTTAAATATTTGGAGAAAGTGAAGGGCTCTCAAAGTCACTAGCGTTTCTTGCCTCAGAACACATAGTCTTTGTTCAAGGTCTTGAATGTAATGTTCTGAGGATTCACGCAGATTTCTCCAGCAAATTATTTAACTTCTGTGTCTCTCAGTTTCACACACACACACACACACACAAGATGGACTGGTCTTGGGGCACCTGGGTAGGTTAGTTCGTTGAGTGTCTGACTCTTGGTTTCAGCTCAGGTCATGATCTCAGGGTCCTGAGATTGAGCCCCGCATTGGTCTCTGTGCTCAACTCGAAATCTGCTTGAGATCCTCTCCCTCCACCCCCCCAATAAATAAATAAAATAAAATTTTTTTTAAATAGAAGAAAGATGGGCTCTGGCCTTCCCGGCTTCTGTGATTCCCTGCAAGGCCCTTACATGGAATGCCAAGTTCACTCTTGACACGTCGGCACCACTGCTGATTTATAGATACATTTCCATCATCATCATCAACATCATCATCCCAGAAACTTTCACAGAGTATCAATTATATGCTAAGAACTCTATGTATATTATTTCTAATTCTCACCATAATCCTTAGAATAAGCATTATTATCTCCAATACACTGATGAAGAAACTGCACGAGCTCAAGGGTTATTCAATACGGGGGATTGATTTGAGGATAAGTCCTATAGGCTATTTTTAAAGCTGATTCACCGAAAAGGTTTTCGTTTGTTTTGCTTTGTTTTGTTTTTCTTACTTCTTTTTCTTTGTTTAAGCTTACTCTCTTTGGCTAGAGTCATAAGAGAGAAACTGTATTTTCTTTTTTTAAATTTTATTTTATTATGTTATGTTAATCACCATACATCACATCATTAGCTTTTGATGTAGTGTTCCATGATTCATTGCGTATACACCCAGTGCTCCATTCAATACGTGCCCTCCTTAATACCCATCACCAGGCTAACCCATCCCCCCACTGCTCTCCCCTCTAGAACCCTCAGTTTGTTTCTCAGAGTCCATAGTCTGTATTTTCAAAGACATGGAGGTGAGCTCTTTTTCAAGGCAGGACAACTATCAGCCATTAGTCCTGAACTTTCTTTCCCCACAAACACGACATGGACCATTTCTTTCTTGGTGTCTTCTTTGAACCCTGAACATATTTCCGTCCCAGCATCCGTAACACTTTATAGAATTTAATCATTATATGCCTATCTCCCCTCACCAGAGTCCCTCACACGATTACTTTTATCTTTACTGGAAGAGAGGGTTTTTTTTTATCTTTATTGTTCCAGCAGTCCAATAGTGCCTGATATATAGTGGGCATAAAAAATCTTGAATTAATGAGGGAAATGTTGATAAATTAGCTTTCGCGGTATTGTGTAAATTTAAACTACAAGCAAAAAACTGTATGAGTGTATTTTATTTATTTATTTATTTTTAAGATTTTATTTATTTATTTGACAGAGAGAGAGGGAACACAAGCAGGGGGGGTGGGAGAGGGAGAAGCAGGCTTCCCACTGAGCCAGGAGCCCGATGCCGGGCTCGATCCCAGGACCCCGGGATCACGACCTGAGCGAAAGGCAGACACTTAATGACTGAGCCACCCAGGCGCCTGCTATTTTTTCTTTTCTATATTCATATCAGCACCATGGTCTCTCAGGGAAAATGCCCTTAAGCCCTCTTTCCTTTCGTAGGCCCCACACTCTCCAGAAAAGGTTTTTGTAGGTACTCTCCCTTTCAGTTCAGGAATTTCTTTCTGTTCTACCTAACTTCAAACCATCTAGCCCTGATATCATGTCCACAATATTTGCTTCATCCCTATCCTGTGTTCTGCTTCTTCACCTAGTGTTTCACTACTGACAGCCAGTTGGATGGTGAAACATTGCTCTACAGTTTCTATTGACAAGATCATCATAAACGTCATCGATGGAGATGGTTACCATGATCTCTCTGCTTATGTATTTCCATTATTTCTTGACTGATCAACATTAGCATTAGATTAGTTATTGCTTTTCTGCTGAAGCAGGTCCAAAATTTACCTCTTATGCCTCTTTTTCCCTATGTAGTTGTGATGATTAGTTTTATGTGTCAGCTTGGCTGGGCCATGGGATATCCAGATATCTGATTAAACATTATTTCTGAGTGTGTCTATGAGGGTGTTTCTAGAAGAGATTAGCATTTGAATTGGTGAATTGAGGAAAACAGATAGTCCTCCCCCTTTTGGGTGGGCATCAACCAACCCACTGAGGACCTGAATAGAACAAAAAGGCAGAGGAAGTTTGGATGGCCCTCCCTCTGCTTGACTGCTTGGTATGGGACATCTATCCTGCCCTCGGTGCTCCTGGTTCTCAGGCCTTCAGATAACACCACCAGCTCTCATGGTTCTCCAGCTTACAGACAGATTGTGGGACTTCTCAACCTCTATAATTGGCTGAGCGAATACCACATAATAAATCTCTAGATGTATAGATACATCCCATTGGGTCTGTTTCTCTGGAAGACTCTGATTAATACAATACTTATTTTTATTTCCTCTGTTGGATCTACCCAAACTTATTTTTCCATCCATACTCTTCCTTAACTTATACCCTCAATATTGAAGAGCTCATTTTCAGGTAACTTCCTAAAAAGAATGCATGGAGAAGCAGATTTTCAATGCACTGGTATATCTGAATATGTTTTATTAGTGGACTGATTATGTGGCAGAACATTATATTCTAGATTGAAAACATTTTCTCTCATACTACAAAGATATTGATCCATTTTCTTTTAGCATTCACTATTACTGTTGAAAAATTTGATGCCAATCTGGATCTCATCCATTTGTACATGACCCTCCCCCCACCTTCCAATCCTACTCCCATGGCTGGAAACTCTATTCTCACATCCCAGATTTCACACAGGTATGTCTAGGTGGGTACAAACATTCACTTAGCCTTCTTGTCATTCAGTAGGTTCTTTTTTTATAGGAATTCATGTATTTCACTATTTAATTTATAGTGATTATCTAGTATCTTTGCACAAATGTCATCATCTGAGTGAGACCTTCCTTGACCCCCCAGTGGAAGTTGTAGATATGCCCCAGCACTCATTCTCTCTTCCTTCCTTACTTTATTTTTGTTCAGAGCACATATCAGTCTCTTAAACACTGAATAATTCACTTACTTTTTTTTCCCTCCTCCATCACTAGAATGTAAACTTCAAGAGGACAGGAATTTGGGTCTGTTTTGTTCACTATCATATGCCCGGAACTCTATCTGGCTCCTAGTAGGTATTTAATAAATATTTGTTGGGGCACCTGAGTGGTACAGTCGGTTGAGCTTCAGACTTGGTTTCAGCTCAGGTCGTGAGCTCAGGGTGGTGAGATCAAGCCCTGTGACCAGCTCTGCCCTCACCGCGGTGTCTACTTGAGATTCTCTCTCCCCCTCCCTCTGCCCCTCCTGCTCATGCTCTCTCTGTCTAAAATAAATAAATCTTAAAAAAAAAAAAGAGGGGGATGCTTGTGTGGCTCAGCCGGGTCAGCCTTCGACTTGATTTTGGCTCAGGTCATGATCTCAGGGTCCTGGTATTGAGCCCTGCTTCAGGCTCCACACTCCACAGGGAGTCTGTTTGAGATTCTCTCTCTCCCTCTTCCTCTGCCCCTTCCCCCTGCATTCTCTCTCTCTCTCTAAAATAAATAAATCTTTTTAAATAAATAAATCAATATTTGTTAAATAAATCTTTGTTTCATATTCAGGAAAGGAGGGAAGAGGCTATAAAGCTCCCTCTGCATGTCTTGGGCTTGTCAACTATCAAGACCTCACTGTAGACTGAGTGGTTGATTTAGGGCAGCTAGCCATGTACCAGGAGGCTCAGATGAGAGATTGGAGAAGTAAATTTACACCCAAAGAATTCGTTCTGAAAAGCACTTGAGATACAAAATTTTATTTAGAGTCACGAGTAAACAATTTCAAAAAATTATGTGCAAGGGGAGGATGTGGAAAGAGAAAGAGAGAAGAGAAATTGGAAGTAACCCCACATAAACAGATGATAGGGTTGTTGGTGATGATTTTTTATCTTTGTATCTTCCTATATCTGTCACTTTTTTCTATTTATTATAGAAATTTGTAAAAGTCTGAAAATTAACAAAATATGTTCCCAAGATGCTCCAGTGAGGATTATCCCAGTGTTTGCCGTCTCATGTGAACTGCTCTCATGTGAATATCTGCTCGGCACTTCCTCCTTCCAAGTCCCTACCTAATTCTACTCTTTAGCTCCCTCCGTGTCGTTTTAACTCTTTAACCATCTGGAAATACCACTTTAATTTAGGCCTAGGTTTATTTAGAAATCTTATATTTGATAGCGTTAGCATTCCTGCTACCTAGGCAACAAAGTATGTTTTTTTTCTCTAACATCTTTTCATTTTTAGCCAAGTGAAATCTCAAAATCTTTTAATAAACTTGTAAAAAGCAAAAGCCACACTTAAATATATTCCTCTCTCTTAAAGACAAAAATGAGGGGATAAGTATAAAGGGCTGCACATAGGACCATGTTTCTTGGAGAAAGCAGAACAAGTCTGGAGAGAGAGGGAAGAGTGTATGTTTCAAAATAAAACAGAAAACATCCTGAAATGCCAATGAAGTCCACTTCCAATTTTCAAAGTTGAGTTAATTCCTTGAAGAGCATCCTGACTGAGTACACACATTGCATCTTAAATACACCTAGACCCACATACACTATTTTTTTTTTTTTGATTCTGGAAGCAATGCACCTTATTGTAGAAACATTCAAGTATTAAAAATGCAAATAAGGATTCCAACAAAAATACCCTACCCTGAATTCTAGAGATAACCTCTCTAGGATGCACATTTGAGTTCTATATTTCAACTTAAAAATTATGTTGCAAACATTACCATATCATTAAAGTTCTTCAAAATCAGAATTTTTTCAGAACCATCAATGTCCCATAGTCTAACCATTCCAATAGAGTTTCTCATTTAATTTCTTTCCAGTTTTGATATGATAAATAGAATATAAAGAACATTCCTGTGCCAAAAGCATTGTCCACATCTCTTTTTCATTTCTATTTTTTTAAGATTTTATTTTTATGTAATCTCAATACCCAACATGGTGCTCGAACTCACAACCCCAAGATCAACTGTCACATGCTCTACTAACTGAGCCAGCCAGGTGCCCCTCTTTCTCATTTGTAATGACAGAATTCTAGAAGAATCCCTGGGTAATGACCAGGGGCTTCGAGACTCCTGACACATACCACTGAATACCTTCCCAGGAAGATGGCAACATGGGATATCCCCCCACCCAGGTTACCTGACACTGTCCACTTCCTGACCCTCTCTAGCCCTGACTTAACAATTAAATAGATGAGAGGTGATGCTTAGATTTGTGAGAATATTAAGGACATTTAACTTTCTCCTTTTTAGTAACCATTTGTAATTCCTCCATAAATTGCCTATGCCCTTTTATCCACTTTTTTTCCCTGTAGAGGTGCTAGTATTTTCCTTACAGATTTACAAAAACCGAACACAAATATTGCCAACTCTTCATCTGCCATCAGCGGCCAACATTTCTCCAAGTTGGTCACTTAATGTTTTCTATGGTATTTTCTTTTTAGTTTAAGAAATGATAGTTTCAATATCCAATGTTAAAAACGTCCTGTCATCAAATCTATTCATCTTTTCCTTGTTCTGAAGGTCCTTCTTCTGAGAGTAATCCTTGTTTTCTTCCACTCTTTGGGTTGTTTTATGTGCGACTGTATTATACAGATATGGCTGGAATTGATTACCAGGACATATGGCACAAGGTAAGGATCCAGCTTGCTATTTCCCATATCCCATTAATTGGGTAATCCATCCTTTCTTTTGCTTTGTAATATCACCTTTATGGTTTCTCAACCCATGGTACCTAATAGGGTGATTTCTTGGTTAAGGGCTGTTCTCTTTTGTTGATCCCTACTCCTGATAGTACCACTCCTTATGGCAGCTTTGCAATGTATCTTCTGTTTGGTAGAACAATTTCACCCCTCCTCGTTAGCTTTCTTTTCCACATTTTCTTTGGCTATTCTCATATGTTTATTCCTCTAGGAAAGCTCCCAAAGAAAAATTCCATTGAAAGTGTATTGGATTGCATTAAACCTAAAAATGGATGTGTTTAAAATTGATAAATTTATAACAGTCCTGACAGACACACTGTATGCCTTCCTTTGATTAAAGTCTTATTTTATGTTTCTTGGTATAGTTCTGCAGTATTTTTCACGAAGGCCTGACACATTTCTTATTAAGCTTATATTTCTAGGTGTTTTATATTTCTGTTACTATTGCGAAAGAGATTTTTTTTTCCCTCATTATATCTTCTGACTGCAGCTGGTGTGTTTGAAGTCCATTGATTCTTACATTCATTCATCTTGCTGAGCTCACTTTTAATTATTTTTTAGCTGATTCTCTAGGGTTTTTCTAGGCATATGATCATATCATCTGCAAAAAAATGATAACTTTGTTTTCTCTTTTCTAGTAACCACACTTCTTATTTCTGCTTTCTGCTGTGACCAAACCTTCTAAAATAATATTAAATAATAGGAAAGATATCAGACATTCTTGTTTTATTCCTGATGTTAATAGAAATGTCTGTATTGGTATTTTCACAATAAATAATGATATAAGCTGTCAGTGTAAAATATTCTTTAATGTGTTAAGGAATTATTCTTCGTTTATAAGTAACAAAAAGATTTTTTCCCCTTTAGAAATGACTGTAATACTTTATCAATGCCTTTCAAAATTTAATGATCATATGGTTTTTCTTTTTGACCTATCAATATGATATAACAATAAATGTTCTAATATTAAACCAAACTGATATTTTCTACTTGGGGTGATGGATTATTCTTTTCAAATTCTTTTCTAGTTCAGTTGGTTGTTAAATCATTGAGAATTTTAAAATACATTAGTTCATTTCTTTTTATCCTATCTTTGTTAGGTTTTATTATCAGTATTAGTAATAGCAATAGTGACCATTTTACAAGTTCATGGCACATTCCAAATACTGCATTTTGTTGTTATGATTTTTATGACAATTAAAAATTAGAGGGATTCCTGGGTGACTCCGTCAGTTAAGCATCTGACTCTTGATTCTGGCTCAGGTCATGATCTCAGGGTTGTGAGATTGAGCACTGGGCAGGGAGCCTGCTTAAGATTCTCTCTCTCCCCCTCCCTCTGCCCCCTTCCAACCCTCCCCCAAAAATTAGATATAGTATTATTTATATTTTAAAGATAATGAACTGAAACCCAAAGAAGTTCCTAACTGAGGCTAGGGTCATACAGCTTGAGAGAGAAGCCTGTCTCTGCAGTCAGTACTACATAGTTCTGAGAGTTAAATATGAGTTGGGTAGCTCTCCATGCTCTAAACGAGAATATATTCAATAGGAAAACTCTGTTCCTTGAAAGAATGAGAAGACTAATCCGTATGTGTACAGGAGGCAAAATAATGCTGTGAAAATACATGGGCTTTGAAACCACACAAATGCTGGTTTGAATTCCAGCTCTGTCCATTACTTAGTAGCACTCCCAAATAGGAATCCTGGTCATAACAGAAAGTCTTCTTCCATGGGGTACCCGGCTGGCTCAGTTGGTAGAGCATGCGACTCTTTTTTTTTTTTACAGGATAGTGATAATTGTATCAGTTTCTTTTCTTTTTTTTTTTATTCTTATGTTAATCCCCATACATTACATCATTAGTTTTAGATGAAGTGTTCCATGATTCATTGTTTGTGCACAACACCCAGTGCTCCATGCAGAACGTGCCCTCCTCAATACCCACCACCAGGCTAACCCATCCTCCCACCCCCCTCCCCTCTAGAACCCTCAGTTTGTTTTTCAGAGTCCATCGTCTCTCATGGTTCGTCTACCCCTCTGATTTCCACCCCCTTCATTCTTCCCCTCCTGCTACCTTCTTCTTCTTCTTCTTCTTCTTCTTCTTTTTTCTTAACATATATTGCATTATTTGTTTCAGAGGTACAGATCTGAGATTCAACAGTCTTGCACAATTCACAGCGCTTACCAGAGCACATACCCTCCCCAGTGTCCATCACCCAGTCCCCCCATCCCTCCCACCCCACCCCCCACTCCAACAACACTCAGTTTGATTCCTGCGATTAAGAATTCCTCATATCAGTGAGATCATATGATACATGTCTTTCTCTTTTTGACTTATTTCACTCAACATAATACCCTCCAGTTCCATCCGCGTCGTTGCAAATGGCAAGATCTCATTCCTTTTGATGAGAGCATGCGACTCTTGATCTCAGGGTTGTGAATAAATCTGTGATAATTTGTTACAACAGCAGTAGGAAACTGATCCAAATAGTTTTAGATTGACAAAGAAGTTGCAAAGATAGTACAGAATTGCCATATACCCCATACCCAGTTTCCTCTATTATTACTATCTTACACAAATTTGTCACAATTAAGGAGCAATATTGATACAATATTGATACATTACTATTAAGTAAAGTTCATACTTTATTCAGATTTCCTTAGATTTTTACTAATGTCCTTTTTCTGTTCAAGGTTTGCATCCAGGACACCACATTACATTAATAGTCACGTCTCCTTAGGCTCCTCATAGCTGTGACAGACCATCCGTGGTTTTGATGACCTTGACAATTTGAAGAATACTGACCAGGTTTTTATTTAGAATGCCCCTCAGTTGGGATTTGTCTGATGGTTTTTTCATGACTAGACTGGGATTATGGGTTTGGGGGATGAGGACCACAAAGATGAAGTGCTGTCTTCATCACATGATGTCAAAGATACATATTGTCAACATGACATATCACCATTGATATTGAAATTAATCTCTTGGGGCACCTGGGTGGCTCAGTCGTTAAGCGTCTGCCTTTGGCTCAGGTCATGATCCCAGGGTTCTAGGATCGAGCCCCGCATCGGGCTCCCTGCTCAGCGGGGAGCCTGCTTCTCCCTCTGCCTTCCACTCCCCCTGCTTGTGCTCTCTCTCTGTCAAATAAATAAATAAAATCTTTAATATATATATATGTGTGTGTATATATATAAAGCATGTAAGGACACATGATCTTTGATTGGCAAGGGGTTGTTTGTTTAGACATTTATTATTAATAGTGGTAAAAGTGTATTTTATATAACTTCTGTCCTTCAGAACATTGTCCATTTTTATTTTGGTCTATTATATAATTACTTTCTGTACTTTCTGTATTTCCATGAATGCATGCAAGGTATAAACTAGGCCCTGAGTTTGCAGTGGATAGGAACATACTTGTTTTGAATACCATTGAATACTCAGCTCCTCAAATAGGACCTGATACGCAATAGGACTTCACCAAATACTTAGGGAGGAGATGATTATAGAATTTTTGACATCCCCAGTTGTGACAACCAAAACTGTCTCCAGACATGCCTAACTGTCCCCTTATGAACAAAATCACCCCCAGGAATGAAGCACTGTTCTCAGATGATATGATTATCCACATAGAAAATCCCAGAGAATCTGCTCCGAAAGTATCAGAATTAATATTTGAATTCAGCATAGTTAGTTAGTTTAAAAAATCAGTATTTTTTAAAAATCACATTCCTACATAGTAGTGATAAACAGAGAAAGTAGTTTCACAATAAATACCATCAACATCAACATCATCAAAATTTAGAAAGAAAAGGGCGCCTGGGTGGCTCCGTTGGCTCCAGGCTCAGTGGGGAGTCTGTTTGAGATTCTCCCTCCCCCTCTGCCCCTCCCCCAGCACATGCATGCTCTCTCCTTCTCCCTCTTTCTCTCTAAAATAAATAAATAAATCTTTAAAAAACCCAAAAGCAAATTATTTATGCTGATGAATCATAATATAAGTGAAAAGTAGTTATCCAAGGCAATATTTAAATACAGCCATGAAGGAAACAGATACAAATCCTGCCCTCATGGAGCTTACATTGTAGTGGTAAAAGATAATAAACAGCAACAAAAAAAAAAGAATTTTTCAAAATATAAGGTCAGTTACCTCAGCATATTACTTACTTCACCCACGGTTTTGAAAGCCTTTTCCATCATTATCAAGTTACCTTATACTACGTGTAGGGGTACAAATGAAATACCCATTCTGCTTCCTGGTGTTATGTGCCTATTTCTGCCTACACTCTGGATTACCATATAACTTTAGAGTAAAATCTCATGTGTGTTATAGCAAGACTCCCAAATCATTTTTCTACAAAAGTAGCTTAGCTATCTTTATTCCATGTTCCTCAATATAAATTTCAGAGTCAGTTTGTCAGATCCCACGAAAACTCCCTGTTGGGTTTTGATCAGAACTGCATTGTATTTATAGACTAATTTGGAAAACAACGCTATCTCTATGACAACATTTTCACCAAGGATAATGGTAAATTTCTCTAACATCTTTCATTATATTTTTATAATGTTCTTCATAAGTTCTTGCACATCTTTTATTGGATTTTTTCTTTCTAAATTTAAAAAAAAAAATTTTTTTTATTTATTTGCGAGAGAGAGAATGAGAGACAGAGAGCATGAGAGGGGAGTGGGTCAGAGGGAAAAGCAGACTCCCTGCTGAGCAGGCAGCCTGATGTGGGACTCGATCCCGGGACTCCAGGATCATGACCTGAGCCGAAGGCGGTCGCTTAACCAACTGAGCCACCCAGGCGCCCTTTTCTTTCTAAATTTTGATGATGTTGATGTTGATGGTATTTATTGTGAAACTACTTTCTCTGTTTATCACTACTATGTAGGAATGTGATTTTTAAAAAATATTGATTTTTTAAACTAACCAATTTAAAGGCACCAATTTGCTTTTGTGTGTAAGGGTTTGTGATTTCCATCCTTAAGTATTCCTTTGCATTGTGGGAATCCTAAAGGACAAACTATTCCTCATCTCGTTCCCCTCCGCCATTCTCTGACTGAGTAGACTATGGTTCTTGTGATGGCATGAACAGCGGTACTTTTTGCTACGGAGTGGTGATGCTCACCCACATGTCCTTCAGCTAAGTTGGCTAGAACATGGCCGTCATCAGGCTGGCACCAGGCTAAGCCCCTGAATGGGGCCAGTCACTTACCCCTAGAGGAATGACATTCACAGTCACACAAGGTACCCTCAGTCAGCCCATCTGTCACACATTGAGGTCTATGAGAGTTTTCCTAAGAGAACCAGATGGTAGTGGGTACCTCAGGGCAAACTCATTAACCCTTCTGGAAAACTGAGTAAATCTGCATGCCTCTCACACATTAATTCATTTACTAAGAATCTGTGAGTCCCTTTTACTCATGGCCCTGGTCCTGAGTGTGGAGGCTGGGGAGCCCACCTAGACATCCCGTCTGGTATTGGTCTCTCAGTGCTTCATGGGTTAGTCTAGAAACAATAGAATCTATGTCCACTTGGGGCACCTGGGTGGCTCAGTTGGTAAAGCGTCTGCCTTTGGCTCAGATCAGGATCCCAGGGTCCTGGGATGGAACTCTGCGTCGGGCTCCCTACTCAGCGGGGAGCCTGCTTCTCCTCTCCCACTCCCCCTGCTTGTGCTCTCTCTCTCTCTCTCTCTCTCTGCTCTCTGTCAAATAAAATATTAAAAAAAAAAAAGAATCTATGTCCACTATAGGAAAAGAAACCTCTTCATTACGCAAATAATGAATCATGGAACACTACATCAAAAACTGATGATGTAATGTATGGTGATTAACATAACATAATAATAAAAAAAGAAAGAAAGATGGAGTCTAGGAAACTAATACATGAAATGATTGAGTGACTCATTCTAGGAAACAAAGTGGTGTGCCAGAAATAGGGGTGGTTGGGCACAGTGAAAAGCACTTGGTTCTCTAAAGCTAGAAACATCCGAATGTGAATCCTGCTTTGGCAACTTACCAGCTAAGTGACCTCAGGGAAGTTACTTCAGCTTCTCAAACCATTTGTCCTTACTTAATAAATTGAGAAGGATAATATCTTTGCAAGATTGTGAAGATAAAAGACAAAGTATATAAAATGTCTGGTACGTACTAATTTAACTGCAGGTTGCCAGTTTTTTCTTAATTTTATTACACTGTCTCTTTTTTTTTTTTTTAAGATTTTATCTATTTATTTGAGGGGGGAGAGCATGAGCAGGGGGAGGGGCAGAGGGAGAAGCAGACTCCTCACTGAGCAGGGAAACCTGATGCGGGTCTCAATCCCAGGACCCTGAGATCATGACCTGAGCTGAAGGCAGCCACTTAACCAACTGAGCCACCCAGGCACCCCTACACTGCCTTTTTCTACAAAACTAATCTTGAAAGTAGAATCTATGTTGTAGGAGTCCCCTGATTTCTCCGTTAACACTCGGCCCAGTTCAGAGCATGCAATGGGGGCTCCAGAAATACATTTTTTAAATGAAAAAGGTTGTTTTCTGAAAGAACAACATTGACTTCAATGAAAAATGAATTTAAATCTACTCTCTTGTTTTTTCCACTTATTGCTTTACAATGCTCTTATCTTTTACATGTATTTCCATATGTGGAAAAAATGCCCCATAAACAAATAAGATGTTAGTAATGAGTGACATTTCCAGTCTCTAAGAGGCTGGTATTCTTGAACAAGATTTAGGAGCTCATATAGTTTTATTCCATAGAAAATAACTAAGTTCTTCCAAATGTTAATTTATATTTTAGTATAAAAACTCCACTTATCAGAACTGAAAAGATTTCCAGAAGCAAGCCAGAGGGTAGCTTCTAAGTTTACTCTGGCACAATGCCACTTACAGGGTGAGAAAAAGTTCATGATTTTCCATCGTGTGAAGTCACATGGACAAAGTCCTTTTGTCTAAGTGGCCTTGTCATGTGACACTGCTAAATATTTTTCACTTGGCCTTCCTATCACGTCCAGAGTGTCATACCCCTAGAAGCAATTTGATGTATGAATAATGGAAACCCAAAGTGAAGCTCAAAGGAGTCACCAGTTGGTGGGAATTGTTCTGTGACTAGTGAACCAAACGCAGACATCACTATGTTTACTTAGAACACGGACAAGGTGAGGAAAATTCAAATTGAGAGCTGAATTCGTTTTAGGACTCAGACATAAAAATAGAGCACTGGCCGGGTTATTGGAGGACAGAGAGTAAACGAGTTTATTTTGCTGGAGAACAGAGTTTGAATCAGAATGGAGTTCGGAGCATTTTAGGACTTGTTCATTTTACCAAAAAGAAGCAAAAAGCAAACTGATAATTTATTACACAGTAGAAGGCAAAAGAATTGGGATTTATTTTCCCACATGGCATGAATCAAAACATGCAAAATTTTTTGTGTTTTGAAAAATAATCAGAGGGTTATTTGGCAGGAATAATATTTTTAAATTCCTGCCGTAAGCTACTCATTTTCGCCTTCTTAAGCAGGCTTTGCCTCGTATGGCGGACCCGACTACCCTATAGCGGCTTAATCACAGGAACTCACAAAGGCCTGTGTCTGCTTGTTTTATTCTGTGGATTCTCAATCAGCCCTCATGAATGCTTGTTTTGACACTGTCCCGTTAGCAATTCTGTGTGCACTGTCCAAGCTCCTCCTCTCCTCCAGTAACAAATCCTCATTAGACTTCAATTTTTCAGCCATTTAAACCCTGACTACACATTTTAGAATATTATCTAGCTCATCTATTTGCCAAAATTAGACAGTAATTTTCTCAATAAAAGATGCAATTGTTGTGATATAGCTCTATCCTTTAATGTGTTAAAACAATATCCTTCTAAGAACAACATTATTATGCATTTTCTAATTGTTGGGTGGTGGAGGGGGGGTTGTTTTCTTTAAGGATTTCTTGAGAAGGGGCCATGTTCCAAGTCCTTATTACACTCTCTAATAGAAATAAAAGAGATAAAAAGAAGTTGTAAGCAGATGAGATATTCCTCCAGTGGTGTTCATTATGGAAATGATTTCTGGGCTCCCTGATGGAATTTGCTCCTTTTCACTTGTTTTCCTAGCTAATCGGGTGACTAGATCCAAGGCCACTTTAAGACTGAATGAAGAAAACACACACCAGTCCCACAGCTCTCTAGAAGGGCGTCCAGCCGTCCTCATTACTCAATTCTTTGCCATTATGCAAGAGGTCTTGGGCATCCCAGATCCTCTTGTCATAGTGCCCTTGTGAATACTGATCTTATTGATTTAAAAAGGAAGGCACTGGAGGGGCACCTGGGTGGCTCAGTCGGTTAAACATCCAAGTCTTGGTTTTGGCTCAGGTCATGATCTTGGGGTCGTAGGATAGAGCCCCGTCTCGGGCTCCACGCACTCATCACCTTCTGCTTGGGGTTCTCTCTTCCTCTCCCTTTGCCCCTTCCCCTGCTCGTGTGTTCTGTCTTTCTCTTTCTCTAAATAAATAAGTGAATTAAATCTTTAAAATGAAATTTAAAAAAATGATGACACTGGAATTTCTAGAGAGTAGTGATCTGGAGAGGGAAAGTGATGCTTTTTGAAGGTGCACAAATTTCCAAAGAAGATTAAGAAAACATCAGTTGGCCATCTCTAAGAATGATGTTTAAGAGGTTTATGGAGATTGTGGGGCATAGCGCCCCACTATCTCCCAAATTCACATACAGTGGCATTTATCTCCCTTTACGTATTTCTTCTTGCTACTAACCCCTACACGCCTCTCTGACAGCCAAACTGAAAAAACCTACTGCACCACAGTCAAGAATAGGTCATTCTGTATTAATAAAAGGTAAATTCTAGGAATCATACATTTTGTAGAGTTCTGCTTTGCCTAACTTTTGGGGGAAAAAATTGCCCTTCATCTCCTAAGATTCACTATGTGGAGCTGAGACCAATATGATGCTTTCAATACTTGATATTTGAATCTAATAATATGAGTTTTTGTTGCTCCTTATAGCTTACAATGTGCTTTCTTTTATATAATGTTGTCTTTCAAACAGAGATAATCCAAGATGTGACAGGGGTATACAAGATCAAAGAATAAAGAGCATCCATTTATTGTTCCTGCTGGTGAGACATTTAAAATGTTACTTTGTATTAAAACAAACATATCTATTATTAAATATAATGCATAATTCACATGAATTTCTCAGATAAAACATGAGACTTCAAAGAAATGTCATGCCTAAAATTTGCAGCTGTGAGCTTTGCCTGTAGCCTGCTAAGAGCATTAAGAGTGCTTGGCGGAAATTTGAGTAGCATAGGTACATACTTTTCTTATTTTATCTGCTCAACATGTACATTAGATAACATGTTTATCCCTTTACAAAACAGAAAATTAAAGTTTGGAAGGCTGAAAAAAAAAGTAAAGTTTGGAAGGTGGAACACTTCTCCAAGTCACTTTGCCACTTTCTACTTGACAGAACCCTTTCTTTCTGCTTCTCCATGAGGAAGACCTTAGTCTACAGTGGTTTTCATGGTGTGGTAGGCTGAATAATAGCCTTCCAAAGATGCCCACATCCAAATCTCCAGAACCTGTAAATATGGGACCTTGCATGGCAAAAGTGATTTTGCAGATGTGATTAAGGCAAGGATTTTGACATGGGGAAATTATCCTGGATGATTCACATGAGCCTTATATAATCACAGAGTACCTGTAAGAAGGGGGCAAGAGGACCAGACTCAGAGAAAGGAGATATGAGGATGGAAACAGAGGTCAGAGAAGAGAGAAGATACTGCACTGCTGCCTTCCTATATGGAGGAAGGGACCACAGTTAAGGAATGCTGACAATCTCTAGAAGTAGACAAGGAAGTCAAGGCAAGAAAATGGGTTCTCCCCAGAACCTCTAGAAAGGAACACAGCCTTAACAACCCCTTGATTTTAGACCCATTTCATACTTCTGACCTGCAGAGAATAAATTTCTATTGGATTAAGCCTTTAAGGTTGTAGTGATTTGTTATAGCAGCAACAGGGAATTAATATGCCTGGTAAGGCTCTGATAGTCCCCTAATTTTTCTCTCATCTTTATGGCTCTTATTAGTGATATCTTATGGTTTTATTTTAATAATTCTGATTTATCACATTGCTACATACATATAGTTTTTAGCTCTATTAAGAGTTCCATAAGTTTTTAATTCTATTAAAAGACAAATGGACAAGTGTGGGTGAGAAGGTAAAGAAATCGGACTGCTTGGACATCGCTGGTTGGAATGTAAAATGGTGCAGCCACTGTGGAAAAGGTTGGTGGGTTCACATTAAGTTAAACATGGAATTGCCAAATGACCCAGGAATTCCACGTCTGGGTGTATACGCTAAAGTACTGCAAACAGGTGTTCAAACAAAAACTTGCACAAAATGTTCACAGCAGTGCTATTCACAATAGCTAAAAGGTGGAGACAAACCCAAATGTCCATCAACTGATGTATGGATAAGCACAATGTGGTATATCCATACAATGGAATAGTATTCAGTCATAAAAAGAAATGAAGTACTAATATATGCTACAGTGTGGATGAACCTTGAAATCGTTACACTAATTGAAAGAAGCAACTTACAAAAAGCCATATATTGTTCGATTCCATTTATATGAAATATCCAGAGTCCACAAATTCATAGAGACAAGAAGTAGATTCGTGATTGCCAGGGGCTGAGAGGAGTGAGGAGTAGGGAGTGACTGCTTAATGGGTTACAAGATTTCCTTTTGGATTGATGAAAATATTCTGGGGGTGAGATAATGGTGATGGTTGCACAACTTCGTGAATGTAGTAAATATCATTAATGGTAAATTTTATGTGATGTGCAATTTATCATAATAGATTTTTTAAAAAGACAAATGGAAGTAAAAATCTTTAAAGTCAAAGTGTAATAAAGTATCTGAGCTCTGCTCCACTGATTTGTAACTTCCAGTTTTCTAGTCCAAAAGCTTCCAGTTAAACCTTTGGTTTTCAGGTAACTGATTATTTAGATATTTGCTGCATATTTCCAAATAACATGCTTATAGTATACTGGCATCTACTGATTTATAAATTTTGACATTATCTATTGCTTTCCAATTATAGTAGGTAGGAGTTTAGTTCTATTTTTAGCAATTATATTTTGAATACCCAAGAACTTTTTTGTTCTTTGACTTTGTGTTTTTGCAGTATCTTCTTTCTCTGAGAATGTACGATTATTTTCAGTTTTATTCGGCTCCCTGCCTCTTCTGTTTCATCCAAGTTCTTTCTTCTTTATTTGTTTCCTTCTCTGCCCTTCATGTTGAAGACTTCCATCAAATATCTATGATCCTTGACTGTCTGTTCATGTTCAGCAAGGCACTAAAAATTTGGCTGGCAGTTCCTATTACTGCAGAGTAATCAGGCCAGTTGGCACTCTTATGAGGGAAACTTATATGTCGGTATCTTAAAGTCTTTTCTCTGGGGACACTTGGTTTCTGCAGAGGAAATTTCTTTACCTTTGTATTCCTATGTGGAGTGGGGGTGGGGGTAATATACGGGTCTGGGGCCCTTCAAGTATTCCAATGATAACTATTTCCCTTGCTTGGCACCATGTACCACTCTGATTCCATGTCTCTAGGGAATAAACTGCTGGTCTCCTGAGAAAGGCTTAGGAGTTTAACAGATTTTCCACCAATCCTCTATTTCCAGCCTGGGGCTTCATCCCCACCTTGTATAGCCGGTGCCTCTCAGCCTTCCCCTCCCCAGAGGCCTGCCAGGCAAGTGAGTGCATTTCTCAGCGGTGTTCTTTCTGCTAGGACATAGGTCACGGCTTCGTTGATCCCTCTATCAACAAATGCTGGCATTTTTTGCTCACATTTTGATTCCTTTACTTCACTTTAGTGGGGCTCCCATAGGGCGATAAGATGATTTGGTGTGTTTAATTTACTGTTTTAATTGGAAATCAGATGTGTTTGCTTTGGTGGTAAATACAGCCCTCACTTATCCTGTCTCAATTGTTCTCACAAACAGTTCTGTGAAGATGGCTGATACGATGTCTGAAATTTCACAGCTAAGAAAATGGAAATTCAAAAAAGGATGAACTTGCCCAAGACCACCCATATGGTAAGTGGAAAAGCCAGGATTTGAATGCAAGTCCTTAACTCTGTCTAAGGATCTTTAGTAATAATAGTGATAATAATACCAAGAAAGGCTAACACTTTTATAATATAACACTTACTATGTATGATAGGCAGAATAATGACTCCCAAAGACGTTCCTGTCCTAATCCCTGGTGCCTGTGAATATGTTATGATACGTGGCAAAGAAGAATTAAAGGTGCAGATGGAGTTAAATTTGCTAATCAGCTAGTCAACTAGGGAGATTATCATGGATTATTTGGGTGGGTCCAATGTAATCACAAGATTCCTTAAAAGTGGAAAGGGGTGGGTAGAAAAAGACAAAAGGAGACATGATTACCAAAGAAAGACATGGAGAGATGCATTGTTGTTGGCTTTGAAGATGGAGGAAGGGGGCCCATGAGCCAGGAAATGTGAATGACTACTAGAAGCTAGAAAAGGAAAGGGAATGCAGCTTCCCTGTGCCCAGAGTCTCCAGAAAAGAACACAGGCTTGTCAACAATTCAATTTTAACCCAGTGAAACCTGGGTCGAGCATTTGACCAACAGAACTGTAAGATAATAAATTTGTGTTGTTTATGCCTCTAGGTTTCTGTTAATTTGTTGTAGCTGCCATTGTAAACTAATACTCTATATGCTAGGAATTTTGGCATATCCATATAATAGAATACTTCCGAACAATAAAAAGGGATAGTGAAACATGTAAAAATGGGTGAATGTCAAAAATATGTTAAGTGAAAAAGTCAGATGCAAAAGAGTACACACTGTATAATTCCATTTATGTAAAACTCTAGAACAGACTAGTCTAATCTCTAATGATAGAAAGCAGATCAGTGGTTGCTTGGGTTGGAGATTTCTAGATTAAGTGGAAACAAGTACAAGGGAGCATTTTAGGATAATGGAAATGTTCTTTATCCTGATAGTACTGGTGGTTATACAAGTATATAAATTTGTGAAAACTCACAGAGACGAACACTTAAAATGAATACATTTCACTTTATATAAATTATATCTCAATAAAATTAATTTTTAAAAAAAATGTATGAAGTCGCGCCGCTGAAGTAATAAGGTAGTCCAACTCTAGAGTCTGTGCTCTCACCACTAGATAATGCCACCTATCGGTATTATTTGGGCACTATTAAATCCAAATAATTGACCCTAATTGTGGGGGTTAAAATCCTTCGACACCTCTCCCATCAAGGGGTGGAGTCTCGTTCTCCTTCCTGTGAGTTTGGGCTGGTCTGTGAGCTACCCAGTCAATTGACTAAACCAGAAAAGCCACTTTTCCAGTTCCGGGATAGCTTTTAAGAGACTGGCAGCTTCTACATTGGTCTCTTGGAGTCCTGGGATGCCTTACAAGGTCAAAACACCCTGCTTGAGAGACCACATGGAGAGGCCGTGACACTCCATTAAGTAGGAGAGGGGTCCAGCTGAGCCCAGCTGCTTGCCATTCTTTAAAAGATACCAAGTATGTGAATGAAAATGTCTTAGACCCTCCAGACCAGAAAACCCCTGGGTGAGCCCCACTGAGTGACCCCATACAACATCATCTCATACAGCCTCATAGGCATCACATAGCTCGCCCGGCTGACCACAAAATCGTGCATTATCATAAAAAGGTTGTTGTTTTAAAACCCCAAGTTTTGGGATACTTTGTTATGCAGCAGTGGTTAACTGGAAAATGATCAAAAGGCATTCCCATTTCTGTTGCTGCTGGGATTTTGTTCAATGCTTCGTGGAAACCTTTCTCTGTAGTATTCCAGATGTGACACTATAATTGTCCCACTCAGGGGCTTAATGAAAGCCGAACGGCTGAAAGAATTATGGAGGCCCATCATCACTTGTTACATCAAATCTATAAATAAAGAGAAATGTGAAAATAGAACCACCAGGGTCCCCAGCATCTGGGCTGCTGATGGTTCTTCGTTGCGTTTAAGGTAAGGTGTAGGTGATCCATAGCACACCTAAACCAAAAACCTAACAAACTCAAGATTTTGTGTAGTAACTAGATATTCATAGAGTTCTTCTATGAAAAGTAGCTTTTCTGAAACTGAATCACCTCCTGGATACGTATAAGTCATTGGCTGCGTTGGAATGAAGATATTTTCTGAAATGTTGGGCAACATCTGACTTCATTAATGCAACATGATAAATAGAAAGTACTGATGCTTCCCTTTATGGGCCCGGAGCTCTGCTTACCTGCAAAGTGCCGGCTCTCCCTAAGCCCCAATTGCTGGCTACTCAGGAACAGTAATGTACAAAATAGAACTATGTACAGACTGTCAAACAAGCCCTTGATGATGCTGCAGATTCAAGAATTGTCAGGACTATCCGAATACCTTTCAGATAAAAATGCTTCCATTTGTTTTCATTTCTAAGCATATTTTCATATAATCAAAGTTTTTAAAATGTGTGTGTGTGTGTTTACAATAACCCATACTGTCGATCTACAGTCTGACAAAACAATATGAAATGTGAATCCTTAAATAATCTGTCAATACTGTTAGCAAAGCCAGGTCACGTGACCCCCTGCATAAAAGCCCTACGAGCCACTTACTGAAAACTATTTACCGTGGCCTAAAATTCTGACGCAATCTCTCCACTGCCAATCTCTGTCACCGATGTTGTCTTTCCCTTCACTATTCCCCAGTCACAGGGGCTTTTATTAAGCACTTATTATGTGCCAGGCTCTGTGCGAAGTTCCTTAGAGGCATTATCTGATTTAATATTCATAACAGCACTAGGAAAGAGATGTTATTGTCATTTTATAGATAAATTAAGACCCAGAAGTTACATAACTTGGTCAAAGTGACATAAATACTGAGTGTTGGAGCCAGATATTTAACTCTCTGAATGCTGATTCAACTCCCAATTGTGTATCTTCTCTGAATTCAGACCGTATATCCAACTGCCTTATTGGTATCTCCGCTTGAATCTCTTCCCAAGTTCAATGGCACCACGCAGCTGCTGAAGACAAAAGTTTAGGGAGACAAAAGGGAACTTTACCCAGCACTTATAAAAAAGAAGCACTTATAAAAAAATATTTGTTAACATTATTAAAACATTTACTCTACTTCTCTCCTTCCCTCGCCAACAACACTCAATTTCTCAGCAGCTTCTGTCAGGTTTCTTTCCAAAATATAGCCTAATCTGGGCCATCTTCAATTTCCCACCTCTGCCAAGAGTCTTCTAATTGGCCACCTGCTTCCTCTCATCCATTCGTCTGACGGTGGCCATAATGGTCTTTGTGAAGACTATTCACTCACTCCTTAAAACCCTCCAGTGACTTCTTTCCACCGCACTTAGAATAACAATCCCTGCCAGTTCTCAACCTCTCATTGTTTGTTTTGTCTTTTTTGTTATTATTGCTGTTGTCATCTGGGAAAGGGTACTCAAAAGCAAAGAGCTGTGTCAATCATACTCCTTAGTTGGTGGTGCATTATCAACTTCCATCCACATAAGATCCTCCTCACTTTGTTAGTCAGTTGACTTGTTTATTTCCTTTTTTTTTTTAGATTTTATTTATTTATTTAGTTAGTTAGTTAGTTATTTTTAGAGAGAGAGAGCACATGCGAGGAGCAGAGGGGGAGGAAAAGGGAGGGGAAAGAATCCCAAGCAGACTCTGCACTGAGCCCCACGGGGTGCCCGATCCCACAACCCGAAGATCATGATCCCAGCTGAAACCAACAGTCGGATGCTTAACCGACTGAGCCACCCAGGCATCCTTGTTTATTTCCTTTTATCCAAATTCCTCACCTGTATTTCCTTTCTGTACTGTGAGCAACCATTCCACTGTGTTTTGCACATGTTATTATAAATTGTGCGTTGATGGTTTACATACATACATTTTAAACACAGTATCATGTAAATGATACTGTGGAATAAATCACATTTCTGCTTCTGACTTTTTTCACTCAGTGTCATGTTTTAAAGATCACTCCATGCTGCAAGTTGCATGTTACATCTAGTCCAAGTCTTCTGGCTACTGTGTAGAACTCTGGTGCATCCACCACCTTAGACTATCTGTTCCCTGAGGGACAGACAGACACCCAGGTTAGACTGGTTCCCGCTTCTCAGCACCATAAACAATAAACATCCCATTTTTGTGAATTTGTGTGAGAACCACTTTGCAATACATATCAGAGTGGAATTGCTGGGTAATCTCGTATATTTAATTTGAAATGTACTGCCAAATTCCCCTCCCAAATGCCTACAGCCTCCGCTCCCAGAGTAGTGCATAATGGGACAGTATCTCTCCCTGTCAATGTCCCTGCCAGCATTAAACATTATCCAAATTTTGCCACTCAAATAGGTGGAAAGTTTATGACACCTAATGAATTTGAGCATCCTTTATGTGTCATAGCCTTTTAGGCTTTCTCTTTTGGGATGTGCCTGTTCATGCCCTTTGCCCATTTTTTCCACCAGGATTATTAATTTTTCTGGCTGATTTTGCAAGACTTTTTTTTATAAGTGCTGGGTATAGTCCCCTGATTGATGTAAACAATGAAAACATTTTCTCCCAAACTATCATCTGTTAACTTTATCAGTGTTTTCCTTTTTAGAATAGCAAATCTTTGCTTTAATAAAATTAATCTTTAGTGCTTCTGAATATTTTTAGGCAGTCCTTTCTCACCATCAAGATGCAAATAAAAAAGGCTTTTTGTTTTTTCCTTGTAATGATTGCACCTCTTTTCTCCCCTTTCTGATCACCTGGAAAAACTTCCAGTGTTATGGTACTTTTCTTGTTCCCAATCTATCAAGAGGTAGTCCTTCTTGAGGTTTTCCAGGAGTATAGTTTTTGTTGTGGGTTTTCAGTTAAAGTGAGTCCCTTCAGTTCCTTGTTTCCTGATAGGTTTATCATAATTAGGTATTGACTTATTTATGGTTAATCAAATGCTTTTTCTACATCATTTGAGATTAATAGTATGTTAATAAATATTTATAAATATTTAATTTGTTAAAATTTTTTTAAATGTTTTAATAATGTTAACAAATATTTTTTAAGCTTTATTTATTTACTTGGTGGGGGAGGGGCAGAGGGAGAGAGAGGGTCCCAAGCAGACTCCACACAGAGCACAGAGCCCCACACGGGGCTCAAACCCACAACCCTGAGATCACCACCCAAGCTGAAACCAAAAGTCAGACGTTCAGCCAACTATAGCACCGAGGTGCCCCTGTTAATAAATATTTAATAAATATTTTAATAATATTTATACATCAGTCTACTAATGTGGTAAATTATGTTGATAGATTTTCTGATGTTAAACTATCCCTCCATTCCAGGTATAAAAAAGATAACTAAACTTTTATTGAGGATTTTTTCATGTATGACTATAAGTGTAATAGACCTACCATTTTCTTTGTCTATGTGTTTTGTGTGCTATCCTTATCTACCTGTGAAGTCAAGATTACACTCACCTCAAAAAATGACCTGGACAATTCATTTCCTATGCTGTGTAAGTACTTGTGTAGGATAGACATTGACTATCTCTTGAAATGCTAGTAACACTAATGTGTAAAGCCATCTGTGCTTGAGATTTGGGGGGATGGTCTATCTTGTAGATACCATTTCAGTGGGTAATTATTGGTGTTTACTGATGTATTTAAGTTCTCCATTTCTTCTTGTGCCAATTTTTCATCTTGTAATTTCTTGGCATTTCTCTATTACATACAGATTTTCAAGTGTTATAATACTCTTCTATTATGTTTTAAAATTTTGATTGTGACTAAAATTACTTGTTTTTTAATTTTCTACTTGCATTCCTCTCTATTACTTTTTATTAAGTAAACATTTTATTGTACTATAACATACACACAGAAAAGTATACCTCTGAGGTGTATAGCTCTATGAATTTTGGTGAGGTACATATCTAGGAATAGACATGGTATATCAAGCCTACATATGTACACAAAAACATATGTACAAAAATTATCACGGTAACATTATAATTGCCAAAAGTGAAAATAACCTAAAGTTCATCAATGATAGGATAAAGAAATGTTAGTATGTTTCTACCATGGAATGCTACACAGCAGTGAAAGAATAAACTACTACCACACACAAAAACATGGATAAAATGCACAAACATAATGTTGGGCCAAAGAAATCAGATACAAAGGAATACATACTACATGCTTTTATTTATATAAAATTCAAAATAGGCAAAACTAAATCATGATTATGAAAATCAGAATAATGGTTAACTTTGTGGGAGTCAGGGACTGGGAGGGGCCTGAAGAACATGCTGGCATCCTGGTAATGGTCTGTGTCTTGGTCTGAGTAGTGTTTATAAAGACGTGTTCAGTTTGTAAAATGCAATGAATGGGATGCCTGGGTGGCTCAGTCGGTTAAGCGTCTGCCTTCTGCTCAAGTCATGATCCCAGGGTCCTATGATCAAGTCCTGCATGGGGCTCTTTGTTAAGCAGGGAGCCTGCTTCTCCCTCTGCCTGCCGCTCTCTCTTTCTCTCTGACAAATAAATAAATAAAATCTTTAAAAATAAATAAATAATATTCCATGGAGTGGTGTGGGGTAAGAGGGATGGGGTGGCTGGGTGATAGACATTGGGGAGGGTATGTGCTATGGTGAGCGCTGTGAATTGTGTAAGACTGTTGAATCACAGACCTGTACCTCTGAAACAAATAATACATTATATGTTAAAAAACAAAAAAAAGAAGAAGAAGATAGCAGGAGGGGAAGAATGAAGGGGGGGAATCGGAGGGGGAGACGAACCATGAGAGACGATGGACTCTGAAAAACAAACTGAGGGTTCTAGAGGGGAGGGGGGTGGAGGGATGGGTTAGCCTGGTGATGGGTATTGGGGAGGGCACGTTCTGCATGGAGCACTGGGTGTTATGCACGATGAATCATGGAACACTACATCTAAAACTAATGATGTAATGTATGGGGATTAACATAACAGAATTATAAAAAAAAATAAAAATAAAGTAAAATGAACCATTTGTAGTTAATGATTTGTGTACTTTCCTATGTGTACAATACACTTGAATAAAATAGATTCAAAAGAGGCAGCAACTTTCATAGCAGTAGACCTAAAAGCCTTATGAGTATCCCACACATGGTAAGAACATTTCAAACAAAGTGATTTCAAGAAGTTGAAAGTAAAAGACATTGACAGATTTATAAGGCAAATATAAACAAACAAACAAAAGGGGCAGTAATATTAAAATTAGGTAAGGTGGAAAGTACGGTTAAAAGTACTGAATAGGAAACAGATGAACATATGTGATGACAAAAACGCACAATATTTATGAAGAAGTCATAACAGTCATAAACTTGTTTATGCCAAATAACATAGGAGCTAAATACATCAAGCAAACCTATGAGAACCTATTTAAAATGCAATCAGAGTGGAGCACCTAGATAGCTCAGTCAGTTAAACGTCTGCCTTTGGCTCAGGTCATGATCCTGGGGTCCTGGATGGAGCCCTGCTTCCAACTCCTTGCTCAGCAGGGATCCTGCTTCTCTTCTCCCTACCCCTGCTTGTGCTGTCTTTCTTGTGCTGTCAAATAAATAAATAAAATCTTAAAAAAAAAAGAAAGAAAAATAAAATTCAATCAGAGTGAAAGATGTCAGTATACTTCCTTCAGAATCAGAGAATCTGGTACTCAAATAAAAATAAAGACAAGGAGAGATTGAACAGTATACCAAAAAATCCAAATTAATCAACTTTTAGAGTAATTTTAGAAAGCTGTATTGGAAAATATAGAATTTCCATAAACCATAAAATGTTTATAGAAATCAATAATATACATATTCATAAAGAAAACTTAATTAAGGTTATAAATAGCCCACTAAAATTAAGAATAAATAGTAACAATAAAAAGCATTGACTATATGGAAATTAAGAAACACACTTCGAGGGGTGCCTGGCTGGCTCAGTCTGTAGAGCATGCAACTCTTGATCTTCCGGTTTGTGAAATCAAGCCCCACATTGGGCATAGAGCTTACTTAAAAACATACACAAACACACTCCTAATAGCCATTAGATCAAGATCTCAAAGCTAAAATTATAAACTCTATATAGAAAGCAATAAAAAGGGAGAACATATCATACATGAAAGATGTACTCAGAGCTTTAAGAAATAATCATAATGCTCTTATTTTAAATAAGAAAGACAAGGGGCACCTGGCTGACTCAGTTGGTAGAGCATATGACTCTTGATCTTGAGGTGGTGAGTTTGAGCCCCACACTGGGTATAGAGATTAGCTAAAAATAAAATCTTTGAAGGGCACCTAGGTGGCTCAGTCAGTTAAGTGTCTGCCTTAAGCTCAGGTCATGATCTCAGGGTCCTAGAATCGAGCCTGCTTCTCCTTCTCCCTCTGCCGCTCCCCCACTGCTTGTGTGCTCTCTCTCGCTCTCTCTCAAATAAATAAATAAAATCTTTAAAAAAATAATAATAACTGGGGTGCCTGTGTGGCTCAATCAGTTAAGCATCTGACTCGTGATTTCAGCTCAGGTCATGATCTCAGGGGCGAGATCAAGCCCCACACTGGGCTCCGCACTGGGCTCTGCACTGAGTGTGGAGCCTGCTTAAGATTCTCTCTCTCCCTCTCCCTCTGCCCCTATCCCGTACCCCTTCCACACCCGTTCACACATGTGCACGTGCTCTCTCTCAGGAAAATAATAAATAAATAAATAAATAAATAAATAAATAAATAAATAAGATTTAAAAATGAAGAAATTTGATATCTACCTAGGAAATAGAAAAAGAATAGGAAAACGTTTTTTTTTTGCCATTTAAGAAGAGAGAATTTAAAGAGATCAAAATTAAACCTAACCAAATGAGAAGCAAAATTTAATAGAACAATAAATGAATCCAAATGCTGCTATTTCAAAAATATCAATAATATACATAACCTGTTGCAAACTTGCTTAAGGAAATAAGAGAGAAAAAAAGAAAAGATTAGGAATGAAAAAAGAGACAAACTACAATATAAGAGATATTTTAAATTATATAGTGAAATCACATACAACTCCATTGCCACAAACCTGCAAATCTAAAGAAGATAGGTAATTTCTCAGTAAAATAAAATGACCAAAATTAACCCAAGAAGAAGACAAAAAACTTTGAATAGACTAATTATTGCAGAAGACACTGGAAAGGTCAAAAATATCTTTCACTAAAAATGTTCCTACTGGTTTCATAGCTGAAATCTATCTAACCTTTAAAGCTCAGCTAGTTCCTATGTTATTTAAATGATTCTTGGCCAGAAAAAAAATATAGCTGCTTCTGATTGATTTTACAAAACCTGAACAACTTTAATACCAAAACTTTGTGAAGAAGGTATAGAAACAGATAACTATAATCTCCCTTATGTATATAAATGCAAAATTTTCTTTTTAAAAGGGCAAATAGGGCGCCTGGGTGGCTCAGTTGGTTAAGCGACTGCCTTCGGCTCAGGTCATGATCCTGGAGTCCCTGGATCGAGTCCCGCATCGGGCTCCCTGCTTGGCAGGGAGTCTGCTTCTCCCTCTGACCCTCCCCCCTCTCATGTGCTCTCTCTCATTCTCTCTCAAATAAATAAATAAAATCTTTAAAAAAAATAAAAAGGCAAGTAGTATCTAGCAGTGTAATAAAAGAATATAACAACATGAATAATTAAGATATATTCAAGGAATGCAAAGGTGGTTGTACATTAGGAAGTCTACCAAAGTAATTCCTTAGAGCAACAAGAGCAAAATGTGATCATACCAAAGATGATTAAAAAAAAAAAGGCATTTAAAAAATTCAACAATCATTCCTATAACACTCCAGGGAAGGAATGGGACTCCCAGAAAGGTTGAGTGAGGAGCTCAGCACATACCACCCCCAAAAAGCAGTAATAAAACTGGACAAAACTTTTTAAAAAAACCAATCATTTCAAATTTTAGAAATTAACCAAAGCATACACAACACATTGAAAGGCATTATTTACTCCTGGTTACATTCCTTGTTGTGAAATCTCTTTTTCTGATAATTAATATAGTTACGTCAACATACTTTAGCTCACCGAGAAGCCTGGGTGGCTCAGTCGGTTAAGTGTCAGCCTTCGGCTCAGGTCATGATCCCAGAGTCCTGGGATCGAGCCCCGCATCGAGCCCCTGCTCAGCGGGAAGCCTGCTTCTCCCTCACACTCTCCCTCTGTGCTTTCCCTCTCTCTCTCTCAAATAAATAAATAAAATCTTTAAAAAAAAACATACTTTAGTTTAGTGTTATCTTTTTACTTGTAACCTCTTTGTTTCTTTATGTAAAAGGTGGATTTCTTAGAGAAACCTTTTGTGTCATTTATACTAATATAATAGGATTAGGTTTACATCTACCCTTTTGCTATTTGTTTTCTATTTGTTCCATCTATCCTTTGCTCCTTTTTCCCTCTCTTACCTGCGTTTAAAAAAAAAAATTAGTATTCCATTTTATCCATGACTGTGTATTAGAAACACCTCTTTTTCTTGTGTAGTTGCTCCAGTTTGTAATAGATATCTCCATCTTATCACAGTCTCCCTTCAAATAATTTTATAACATTTCCCATGTATTTTAAGAAACTTACAACAGTGTACTCCAACTTACCTTTTTATTCTTTCTATACGTGTTGTCAACCTCACAATACGTGTGAGCACACCCACTTCTCCCTGTGTCTCCTTCCCACTGCCACACTCGCAAAGCTTCTGACACCACATGTGGGGGGGGTTCCCCACACCAAGCAATTCTGTGACAGCACCTGGTCCTACAACCTAACTCGGTGCTGACACTCTACCTGGAGGTAGTGTTGGATCCTGTGGGTTAAGAGCTCAGTTCCACGGGACCACAGCTGCCCTTCAGATGCCAGTCCCAAATCCAGACTGTCACCTGTGCTTCCAATTGGCCATAAATCAGAGGTTCCCACGCCCCTCTCCTTGGGTGCAATTAATTTGTTAGAGTGGCTCACAGAATTCAGGAAAAACAGCTTACTTACTGTTTACGACTTCATTTACCATTTCATTATAAAAGGACATGATAAAGGATACAGATGAACATCCAGACAGAGGAGAGGCAGGGCGGGGGTTCTGTGGGAAGCTCAAGGGGCTTCTGTGCTGTCTGCGGGTGCCCCCCCTCCCAGCACCTCCACATCTTTACCAACCTGGAAGTGCTTTAAATCCCATACTTTTGGGATTTTTAGGGGAGTTTCATCACGTAGGCATGATCAATCATTACCTCCATTTCCGGCCCCTCTCCCCTCCCTGGAGGATGGGGAGTGATGCTGAAAATTCCAAGCTTCAATCATGGCTTGACTTTCTGTTGACCAGCTGCTGTTAATCCCTTTCCGGGTAATTTTCATTTCAGTATTACACACACAAAAATAAATAAAGTAGGGAAGAAAAATAGACCCAAGGTGGGTGTTTTTTAGATATGGCCACCAGGGAAAACCTTGCCGATGTGGTGAAATTTGAGCAGAGACCTGAAGAAGGTGAGGTGAGGAGATCCAAGTCTTCGCTGTTCACCAAACCCTTTCTTATTATGCATTTAGCACTTTTCTCTTTTCTCTTTAATTTGTTCTTTTCTTCTAGTAGAACAAGTAGTTTTTCTTGGTCTTCTGTGTGTTCTTTTTTGTCTCAGAGTCTTTTTAAATACATTCTTTTACATTTTTATTTTCTGTCTAGCTCTCTCCTGTCTTCCAGTCCCTTGCTATTAACTCTTGCTGCTTCTCTTGTTGCTTCTGTATCTATAATGGTTTCACTTTACATTCACTCTTTCCAAAGCTTTGACTGCTCACTCTTCATCTCCTTTCACCTTATCTTTGAACACTTTTATCTCCCTTTTAATTTCTTATTTCTAGAGACCACATATTCTTTAATTTACTTGATATCAGGAGGAAACATAGTCTGTGGCATACGTCTTTCTTTATCTGTTGAATTATTCTTTATCTGATTTTTGCTTCTCATGTACCTTTTTTTTTATGGCCATTTTCTGATTACTACTCAACTTTGAACTGGACCAGTTCTAGACCAATTACTCCCACAAGGTTGTGTGAGAAGTGTTCAAGACCTGATTGGAGACAAGGTAGCTTGGGCTTAGGACTTTCTCATACTTCCTGCATTCATGTCTCTATTTCATGTTCTCAAATTCTAATGTTCTGGAACTACCTTTGGGTTGAGCAGAAAGTTCACCCATCTCTTTTGTGCAATGATTTTTTTAAATGGTGATTTAGTGAATATTGCTCCTGGTTATCTTCTTTATCTATAAGTAGCAGGTGAGCTGATTATTATGTATGTTCACTTAACTCTCCCAACAAACTGACAGCTTCTTCTAGCAAAGATGGCGGGTCTGCACAGATAACCCTTTGCTTTCTATGGTGTTAAACCATGCTTAGGGTACTCCCAAACCCCACCTTCACCCTGTCAGACCCACAGACCTTTTCTTGTATCAACAAGAAAGTGAATAATGGCCTGAGCCAACTACCTTCAAGACATCCATGTGCTCCGCAAGGTCTGTCAAGGTATGTGCCCATTCTTGCTGTGCTCCCGTGTTTGGTCCACATATTACTGTACTTGACAGCTATTCCTCATAGACTCATTCCCCGACATCACTCCTTCTTTATTTCATGTTCTTGTCTGTGGTTTGTTATTATTGTGTTTTTGTTATTGTTGGGTTCACAGAGAAGAGTGGAATTGAAAAGGCTTTATTCCAATCTTTAATTGGAAGTCTCTACTATTTATTTTATTTTATTTTAATTCAACTCAATAAATGTTTATTGACTGTCTATGAAGTATGAAGTACTGTGTTTAGTGTTAGGGAGGGTAAAAAGATGGAGGTAGAAAATCACAGCAAGTATATGAAGAACACAAATAATCCTATTCTGTTGGAACACAAGCATAAGGAAAGAAATCTGCACCCATCACTATGGTGGCAACGGGAGCAGTTTCAGCAGGAGAGTCTTTGCAACTCTGCTTAAGTGAAATTGTCCTATTTATGTTCTGGAAACCCTCAGGACTATCCTAATAATAGCAATGCCTGGAAGTATTAATAAATGATGCGAACCATCCAAATTATTACGGTAACAAATATTCAGCATGTTTTTTGGTAGGTACTTTCATCCAGAACCACATGGGCTACCCAACAAAATAGAATTTCATTAAAAAAAAAAAGACCAAATGTAGGATGAATGTTCTCTGGAGTGGTTCCTTGTCTAACTGAGAATGTGACCGTGCCCTGCAGACTTAAAGTAATTGTTCTGTGGTAATTAAGCAAAAAGAAAAAAAGACTTTATGTCTCTTTAAGAGGCCAGATAGAGAACAAAAAATAAATGGGATCAAGGGCTTTGGGGACCTCATGATGCTTCAGGCAAGGAAGTGGATTTAAATACAACTGAGTAGGAAGGAGAGGTGGTGGCCACTTTCTATTCTCAAGTCTCAGGATATTGAAACCAAAAATTACTGCAAGATTTCAAGGGGTTAACTTACTTCTTCTTTCAGCCCCAAACCATGACAAAAAGTCTTCACCTCAAAGAAATAATAACTGACTCTCAAAGCATTTTCTCACTCCTTTGCCCCTGACCTTCTTGTCTATTCCCTTTTCTCTGACTCCTCTGTATTCTCCAAGAACCACATTTTGCTCAATCTCTGTGTTCTGGGAAGAAGCCAATGGAACTCTGATGTGCTATTTGAAAAGCAGCGCTTACAAGATGAGCAGAGGGGTTTTTTTTCCCCTCTTTCTGAATCTTGCAGGATATCTTACATACAGAATGGGTATAGGAGCCTTTGAATTGGAGAGGGACCAGGAATGAAAAATCTAAAGCACTGTTGGCCTAACATCAGAACTTGGCTTTGGAAAACATTAGTATACGCCCATGTCAAATCGGTGATCCATGGTCCTGGACTGTAAATAACTGTACATAAGCAGATTTTACAAAATGTGTTGTATTACATTAACAATAATAATTAGATAAACCTATTGGGAGTGATAGAAAGAAGAGGATTGATAATTATGGAGCTAAGACCTCTGGGGGTAATGGTTCTTTGAAATGTCCCCAGACCAACAGTATCAGCATCACCTTGGAACTTGGTGGAAATGCAAGTTCTCAGGCCTCTCCCAGACCTACTGAATCAGGAATTTTGTAAGACCTAACAATCTGTTTTAACAAGCCCTCCAGGTAATTCTCATCTGTGTTAAAATTTGAGAACGATAGCACTAGGGGAAGAAAAAGAACTCAAGGTAACGATCAGTGGTTTTCAAACTTTATGCTGCATCAGAATCACCTAGAAAGCTTATGAAAATGAAGATCACTAAAGCCTATTCTAAGAGTTTCTGATTCAACAGGGCTAGCTAAAAGGGAAGAAAATTTGCATTCTGACAAGTCCCTAGATGATGTTGGTGCTGCTGGTCCTGGGAACACACTATAAGAGCCACTGGTCTGCATAAAAGGCTTGAGTAAATGCAAGACTTCCTTGGCTCCAGATTAGAAAAGGATTTTCTGGACTGAGGAGTTAGGGAGCTGGGAGCGGGGAAGAGAAGTGATAACTGCATTGACATGTCCATGATTTATACAGAGAAAGGCTCTGCCCACTTTGGGCTCTGGGGAAACAATAAAGTTTAAGAAACTCACTGAGTTTCCTGTTTCCACATGTCATTGGAAAGCAGTAGAAAGAGCCAGCAGTCCACAAAGGACCAGGTGGATAATCTTCAAAGTGGCCTTCATGAACCAAGGCCCAAGGACAACCATGGTGATGACATGTCAGTCAATACCTGTGTGAAGAGATGAGTTCATAGAGAAGATTTGCTTCCTCCTACCCTGACAACTTAGCACCTCAGAAACCTCCTGAACTCAGCCTCCCGAACTCAGAAACCTCCCGAACTCAGCCATGAGGAAAAGTGGTGAAACTCCCAGTGGACTTAGATTGTTTTCACCACCATGTAGGAGTAGGGTCAGGGCCATCCCTGAAACGATGAGGGATCTGGGAGGATGCAACCAACATAGTGCATTTGAAAGGGCTCATGCTGTTAGCATCTTTCATAGGCTCTTCAGGATATTGTTAAAGACAGAAGTTTTGAAATTTAATTTCAGTGATTCTTAGGAAACATGGGTAAGGTGCAATACTGTCTCATGACAAACCCTTCAAGCTTGGAGCTGAAATGGCCACTTCAGTTGCCATACCCAAAGGACTGGCCGAATGGAGCCATAAAATAGAAATTAGGTTGAGTTATAAAACATTAAATGACTAATTATGAGGAAACAATTGGTAAAACTCAAATTGCAGGACATTCCACCAAACAACTGGCCTGTACATTTGAATATGTACTGCATATTAGATTATGGGATTATATCAATATTTTCTTAAATTTGAATAAAAATCAATGTAACTTTGTCTGGATTGAGATTTATACCTGCTACACCCAAGTCCATAACTCAGGCTTGATGCTCTCTCCAGAATGGTGAAGTTCATAATTCAGCACAAAGAACTTGCACACCAAGAATACGAATTGTCTGCTTTTCCAATTTTGAATTAATTTGTTCATTATTTTTAGAAAGAGAAAGAGAGAGAGTGCTCAAGCAGGGCAGGGGAGGAAGGTGCAGAGGGAGAGAGAGAGAATCCCAAGAAGACTCTGTGCTGAGCGTGAAGCAGCATGTGGGGCTCAATCCCATGACCCAGAGATCATGACCTGAATTGAAACCAAGAGTCAGATGCCTAACAGACTAAGCACCCCAGGCACCTCCATTTTGAATTAGTCCAGAACTTTCAAGAGTCCATGGTTGGTTTCCTTCTCTGGGTGGTTAGGCTGAGCTGAGTTGGATGTGCTGGAATTGTCCAGGGCAGGTGTGGACTATCATACAGTCTTGATTTCAGTCATTCCCAGGGTGATAAGGGCCACAATTTACTGCTGACACAGCTGAGACAGGAAGTGCAGCTTCTTGCAATCTCTTTCAACGTGACTGCCCTTTGATTTCTCTCCTTGTGTGATCTTTATTGCTTCTGAATTTCTGTACTGCTTGCAATCTGAACCAAACATTCTAACACTTGATTTTTCCAGCCTGGTATTCCTTGCCCCGCCCCCCCACACCGCCCCACCGCCCCGGTTGTTTCATGGATGTATCACTCATCTCCCAACTGAGATGTAACTTCCTCAGAGGCAGGAAATGGGTCTTCCATTACTTTTGCATACAGAATGGCATTGCACAGTGCTAGACATCTGTAAGGACAGAGGAAACATTTGTCAATTTATTCACAGAATGCAGTGAATGAATGAATCCTGGTGCCCATTCCTTCTAATATGCCAGTTTTAAAAAATAAGCTTCTCTCAGACATAGGTCTATTGGATTGGAAAGAAGTAGAATAACAATTTATTTACTGAAAATTTAAGAATTTTCCATCTACATATGATAACATTTATGTCATTAATGGTTGCCTATATGTTTACTTCAACTCCTTGTTAGAGAATTACTGGGTGCTTCATTATTTAGGGCCAATAATAATGCATCTATAGGAACGCTTGGCTGGCTCAGTTGGTGGAGCATGTAACTCTTGATCTCAGGGTCATGAGTTCAAGCCCCACACTGGGCTTACTTAAAAAAATGCATCTATAAGCATACTCAGTGCTTATCTCAAGTGAGCTGTTGGACTAGGCTAGGCAAGACTGAAATAAGCAAAATCTAGCTCTGCTGTTCCTCCTTTTTATGGTGTTCATATCCTCCTAATCTACCCCCCTACGCCACTCTCCCATTTCCTTCCTAACTAGCAGCTGACCAATTAATTAGCTGGTAAGAGCTAAAGTATTACCCCTCCATAGGACGATTTGTCTTTTAGGAAAGGAGTCATTAAGAGCTAGATTTTAGAATCTACAGAAATGAACCTCCAATTATAAACCTTCATATATTGAAAAGCCACTAGGAAAGATTTAGGGATCAGGTTTCTTAAATCTCTGCTTCTAGGAAGGGACCCAATTTACCTAGTCATGAAACCAGTGCTAGTAAGATTTACGAAAAAGATCCCATATCTAGGTCAAGTTTAGAAACCAATTTTTTTTCATTTTACATAGGTATGTTCCTGCCTTGGAGAATGGATTGGGGCTAGTGAAACTTACAAATCACTGGTTTACAAATCTGAAAGTAATTTATCAACTTGTTTGTGTTTTCTTGTTATTAGAATAATCATGTGTCCTGGGTGCCTGGGTGGCTCAGTCGTTAAGCGTCTGCCTTCGGCTCAGGTCATGATCCCAGGGTTCTGGGATCGAGTCCCACATCGGGCTCCTTGCTCGGCAGGAAGCCTGCTTCTCCCTCTCCCACTCCCCCTGCTTGTGTTCCTGCTCTCACTATCTCTCTCTCTGTCAAATAAATAAATAAATAATTTAAAAAAAATTTTGTCTAGAATATTCATGTGTCCTATTTAAGACATAAATGTCAAATAGCTGGTAAAAATGCCAACAGTTTCTAATACTATGCTCAAAGCAGACATTGCTAATTGAGTGTAGAGCTCCTTTCCTTCTAAACACAGCACTCCAGACAACCATCGCCATTGATCTGTGCTGGTTTGCAACTTAAAACCTTGCTGCCATTTCTGTTCTTTCTGATATCATGGTACCAAGGAAGGAAAAATTTATCAGAATATTATCTGGCAAGGATGAAATCAGAGCAAGTGATCTGTTACCAAAAAATACAATTGGGAAAGAAAATACCACAAGTGAAAATAAATTAGAACTAAGGAATTATAAAAAAAAAAAGTAGGAAGTCAAGATGGGAGGGGCATGGCTTTATGTAGTTAATGTCATTAGAACTTAATATAAATTAACAGCTTTCTGGGATACCTGGGTGGCTCAGTCGGTTAAGTGTCTGCTTTTGGCTCAGGTCATGATCCCAGAGTCCTGGGATCGAGCCCAGCCTCAGGCTCCTTGGTCAGCAGAGAGCCTGCTTCTCCCTCTGCCTGCTGCTCCCCCTGCTTGTGTGTTCTCTCTCTCTCTCTCTCTCTCTCTCAATCTGACAAATAAATAAATAAGATCTTTAAAAAAAATTAACAGCTTTCAGAAGGTAAGAAAGAAAATGAAAGGAGAGAGGGAGGAAGGAAGGGAGAGAGGGAAGAAAAGCTTTGGGGCAGAATGTCATAGGAGGGTTGGGTGATTTGTTAGACAGTGTCCTTATTTCAATGACAAATGCAGCAATGAACTTCATAAGGCTATTCTTCAGTAAATGCCAAGGGCATAAGTCTTAGGCATAATTCAGTGAAGATAGTTCCATAGTGGGTCAAGATAACGTGGTCTAATTTGATACCAAAAAAAGAACATAGACGACTGAGAAGTGTAGGTGGATAATCCCAAAGGGAATTTGATAGTTTTGCAGAATATTTTCTACATTTGGGATATTACTGCCAGCCCACTACATAGTATCACTTTCTAATGACAGTAATACTAAAAAATAGTATCATCTTTGAGGAAGCCCTTATAAAATAATACTCTTCCTCTCTCCCTTTTAAGTAATTTTTAGAGTTTGCCAGAAACTTTCGTCATTGTATTCCCTCATAACATTACTATGTTCTATAATAAGGCGTTTCTGAATTAGTTATACTTTAGAAGAGTTGCTTCTTGCAAACATATGAAACATATTAACTTGACAGCGTTCTTCTACTTCACAGAGCAGCCACACTGGAGCTGTGTCCTCAAATAGCAATTTTAATTCCAGATGCTTCCCAATCAAGAACAGTTCCTGGTACACCTAGGTGCTCAATAAATATGCATTGAATAAATGAACATCAAGGACCCTCTTATATTATTTTCTCCAACATGCTTTAGGTTTTGAAAGCTTGTTTAGGAAATAATTTGCATTAGAATAATAATAAATTTGCATGTTCAGATCACTATGCTATACCTTTGGTCCTGTTAGTTCTGAATTTTTTGTGTCATTTGATTCTTACTGAATTTCATTTACAGAGAATGAAAGACACCTCCTGGTCTTATAATGTTGCTTTTATTTGGGATCTTCTCTCAATGATTTATGCGTGATCCTTACCACATACCATAAACCAAACTAAATTCTAGAGGAGTTTAAGAAGTAAATGTAGAAAGTGAAATGATTTCTTAAAAATTAAAAGAAAATTTAGATGAATATTTATCTTCCCCACATTTAAAAACAGAATCTAAGCATAAAAACATTAATTTAAAAATTGTAAATTTCACCACATTAAAGTTAAACTTCGGCACACACAAAAGATCTAAAGGTAAACAAAAAGTAAGAATATATTTTCCTTAAATATGTAAAGATTTAATAGCGTTCATTTACAAAGCACTCAAACAATCAGTAAGAAGAGTAATTTCTCAACAGAAAGATTGGCAAAGGACACTGACAATTTTAATAACAGAAAAATAAAAATAGCCATTAAAAACATTTTTAAATGGTCAACACTAATAATAAGAAGTGGAAATTAAAATGAGATACTCAGTCTGATGTATTACTTTAATACATATTTCCACAATAATAATACTTAATACTGATAAAAGTATAGATTTTCTGGAAAGCATTTTGGCAATAGGTACCAAAAACCTTTAAGGCTCCCAGGCAAACCAGAGCAAGGTTGTACGTATGACATTAATTTTATTACATTGTTTATAATGGTCAAAAACGGGGTGGGGGGAATCTAGATGTTTAAAGAGAGAAGGAATGGTTAAAATAATTAAACAATGTAATGGAAAAAATTATTGATGAAATTATGGAATCATGGGAAAATTCATGAAATAATAGTAAATGACAAAAAAAAAACTGCATGCATATACACACATGGTGTAATTTCAGTCACCTAAAATTGATATATCTGTATATGCATAGAAAAATTTTAGAAGCAAATATACCAAAATGTTAATTCTATCTTTTGCTAATTACATTTTTTCTTCTTTGTACTTTTCCCTTATTTCCCAAAATTTTCTACAGTGATCATATATTATTCTCCCAAGCTTTAAAAAGTAGCACGTGAAATAAAAAATGAAATGCCTGATCTAAATGGAAAATTCTAGACTGCTTCCATATAAACATTCTGCTTTCTCTAGATGAGTTATTTCCTCGTGTGCCTCTGGGTTCTGCATTCTGATGTTTCATGTCCTTAATCTTTTCTCAACTTACCTCCCCAAGGGCAGGTGTGCTTCCATGATGGATGATACAAATTCTCTAAGACTATAGCTAAATTACTAAAAGCCAGGTCAGATCTGATGGGTCAGATGTACCTTGTAATAAGAATTCAAAAGGGCAGAGTGTCACCAAGAAATAGTCAAAGGGATCCCCGTCAGACTTTAGAAACAAGCTGTTCTCCTGAGGGAATCTTCCTTGAACCCCTGGAGGGTTAGGGGTTCCTCTTCGGGCTTCTTCTGTCGCCCTGACTTGCCCTCAGCATTTACTGCCTTAATGAGATAATCTGTCCATGTGCCTTTCTCCCCTCCCTGCCCAGGCTGCAAATTCCTTGTGCACAAGCCTCCGTTTTACTCATCTCTGTAGCCTCAGAACACGGTCCTGATCAATCAGAAAAGTACTCCTTGCCGAATGGCTTCATCTGCGCCTTGACCCTTAAAAACGAATTCAAATGAGAAGTGAAAATACTAGTCTCTGGAAACTAACAAGAGAAGTGTGGCACTGAACCCTGCCTGCCTTCTCAATCTGGCACGACAAATCGGTGGTTTCAGATTGTTCTGGCCAAAAGTGGTGTGTGAAACCCAAGCCTGTATCATTATTATCGCATGTTCACTTACAACTCTCCCCGTCCATCAAGAGACTAACCATTAACTGAAACAAGCCCTTCTTTTAATAACTTTGCTTGGAAATGACTGCCCCAAACTATGAAACAGAATCGAAAGCTTCTCATTTTACTGAAACTGGACCAACGTTCACGGTCACACACTCACTGCTATGGTCACTGGCTGTTCCTAGGCTTGCAAGCCAGGGGTCTCCTCCCTGTTGGCTGCCTAGCTGTCTCTACAGCCGGAGCCTGAGGCCGCAGTGAGCTCTCTGGCTGCAGGAATCCTGGGAGTAAAATTCTTCCATTTGGGATTTGTCTGTATTGGATTATCAATACTGTTTTCTCTGCTGGGAAATCTTCCTAAGCCTTTCCATCTGAACAGCTAACATCCTTCAAGAGCCTCTGCTCTGTGAAGTCTTGCCGGCCCACTCTGTCCTCTAAGCCCTCATCGGACTCTGTATGGGTTTCCTCCCACGTCTGTCTCTCACGCTAGACAGTACGTTCCTTGAGAGCAGGGGTAATAGTTCATGAATTTATATAGCACAGTAACTGAGAAACAATCAGTCAACAACAAATTGAATTGAACCGTTGGGGAAAAAAATAGTACTTTTAGTATTTACTGTATTTTTTGGACTCACTCTGGGAGTTACAGCCGCTTCTAAACAGAGTTAGAAACTTTTTCTGACATAGTGTGGTTGGGAGAAATCTTTGAATCATAGTTCTATCTGTTACTAGCTGGATAGTCTAGTAAGTTAAGTCTCCTAAGCCTCAATTTCCTAATCTTTTATAAAATGGGAGTAATAATAATGTATTGTCGTCAGGATAAAGAAAAGTATGCCATTCTCTTGGCACATAGTAGGGGATTAATCATCTTTTAGCTGTGTTTATAGTTTCCCCCCTCCCTACCAGAACAATTTTTCCCACCACAGTTCTTCTCTTGTTCCTTAAGATTCTTACTTTTTCCCCCATCTTACTTCATGATATTCTAGAGCAAGAGTCTAGGGCAAGAGCAAACATTTTCTGTAAAAAGCCTGATACTGGATCTCGTTAGGCTTTGCAGTCCTTGTTCCATATTCTTTATTTTTGTTGCTTTGTTTTTGTCTCTTTACAACCCTTTAAAAATGTGAAACCATTCTTAGCTCATGGGCTATAAAAAAAAACAGTCCAAATTGGACCCATGACCTATATGGGATTATGGGTTTGCTAAACTGCGTCTTAGAGCCAGGGTTCTTGACGTGTGCCCCACCAGCAGCATTGACATCTCCTGGGAACCCGTGAATGCAGAGCGTTGGACCCCACCTCAGACCTCATGATTAGAAACTCTGAAGGTGGGTCCAGGAATCTGTGTTTTAGTAAACCATCCAGGGGATTTTGATGTAGGTGTTCAACCTTGAATGCACGTTAGAATCACCTAGAGAGCTTTAAAATGTTTCAGTACCCAGATTTTGCTCTATACAAAAATCAGGAGCTCTGTGGGTGGGATCGAGTCATAGGTGTTGAAAGCCCTGCAGGTGAAACCAGTGTGCATCCACAGTTGGGAGCCCATTGTGTAAAGCTGGGGGAGGAACTCTGCATCTGCAAAGAAAGATTTAGCACCAATATTGCCGAGATATCTCATACTTTGGCGTCTTTTCTTGTTTTGACAATTTCTTGAAGAAATCTTACTACAATCAGTTCATCAAGATAGCTTTTCAGTACTGGATACAAAGCACTGTGTTAGGTACATTGGGAATATAAAAAAAAGGTATATTAGTATGGTCTTTTTTACCTTCGAATAATTTGCTTATGAAAAGGGAACTTCTCCATTTCAAGAAGCTCAGAATTTCAGTTTTACAGGGAGAGAACAACACAAGGAGCTCCATCCATATTTCCTTTGTCAATGAGTTTCAACCTGAAACATCTTCATTGGTCACTAATTTCACTCTCCTCGCCATTACTACAATGGGCCGAGTCCATTACCCCATTATTCCACAGAAAGTAAGCTGTAGGGTGTTTTATTCTTGTTGCAAAATCACATTTTCCTATAAATGCTCTGTGGGAAAGTCCTTGTATGGTTTTATATTGGTAAGATAATTCTAGAGTGCCACATTTGACAAATGACATCAGCTAGCCTGCTCTAGCCATAAACCATTTTAGAACTCTTATGCATAATTTGGCTTCAGGTCAAGGTGGTGTAATATGAACCAGCAGAACATACAGCACAGTGTGTCCTTAGCAGCTATCCTAAAGATCAGCAAAACTCATTCCTGTAAGAGCAGCTCATCTGAAGCAAGGTCAAGCCCAGTGGTCATTAGAGAAGTTTCCCTTGAGGGAATCGCTCCTTGCATGGAGGTACTACTGCTTTGTAACTCTTCTGTGCTGGTCCCTCTGGTTGTCTATCTTATACCCATTCCCTCCCACAGCCAACTACTGCCCATCTTCTTTGCTATAGGTACTCCCATTTTGTTCAAGAGTCAGATAGCCATATTCTTCAGGGGAGGCTGGCCCCAGGGGCAAAATCTTGATCATTTAGGTAAATCATAGTAATTTCACTTCCTTTGCCAGTGATTGGTTTAAAAATAAGCATGGGATTCATAATTCTGGCCAATGATACCGGAGAGAGAGTCTGCAGAGGGAGATTTTGGAAGGTTCTCCTTGCTGTTCAAAAGGAATGCAAAGGAAGATTTTCTCCTTAGGCCATTGGATACAGTCTTGTGAGGATAGGATGCTGAGAGCTGCCGTCGACATCTTGCCACCATGAGGGAATATGTCTGGAGCCAAAAGCCAACACAGTGAGAATGAGGTAATAAAAGATGGAAAGAATGTGGCATCCCTGATGAACTTGTTAGCTGCTGAATTAAAGACTCAGATATTTAAAAGAAACAAAACACCTCAGATATCACCTGACCTCCAGATTTCATTGCTGTGTAAAATAATAAATATCCTTATTATCTTAGCCACTTTGGATGGATTGTCTATTCTTATAGCCAAAAGCGTTCTGACTAATACATCTGTGTTAGCCTCATAATCAAATGTAAAAGGATGTTGTTTTATACTTAGTGTCTGCTTACTCCAAAAACACACATATTAGCACTGGCAATTTTTCTGTTGGAAGAAAGAGTTTTTCACTCATTTCTTTCTTAGTTTTCTCCCTTACTGACATAGCTTATCTCCAACACAGAGCTATGTCTTAGAGTATTTTACATCTACCATTCTTATTCATGAAGACCCGAGTGAGCCATTAACTTTGGTCCTGCATCAACCTACAACAGAATGGTTGTCCCATCCACCCCAGACACAGGCACAATGAAGGATAGTCCTTAGCAACACAAAAGCTCGCATTTTTTCTGTTTGTGGTTAACATTGACATTGTCATTACCATAATCCTGAGTCTGAGTTCCTCCAAAACTTCTCTATACACCCAGGGCTTGACACATAATAGTTGCTCAATAAATATTTGTTGGATGTATGCGTAAATAAACTATTTGTAAATATAACAGCAAGGAGGATTTAGAGAATTGAAAATATTTGAGGCTCTATTTTTGAGGTCGAAACCCAAATACTAGCTAGCTTTTTTCGGCCACATCTAGTTAAACCCAGAGTGCAAAGTATGATAGAGTTCCCCTTTTAGAAACGAAGAGCACCCCCTCTCTTTCTCTTGCCTTGATTCTCATGCTTGCTCTGTCTGGAAGTTTCAGAATCTTAAATTATCTGATCCTGTGAAAAATTTTAAAACGAGTATTTTCATGTCCACAAGAAGATTTTTTTTTAAGCCCTAATGGAATTCATCATTGCTCGTTGAGAGTCTGTAACATACTGGAGTGTGTGTGTGTGTGCCTTTTGAGAGGGCCATACACTTGTGTCTGTTCTATAGTAACTGGTTTATATGGATAGACTTCAAAGGCAAGGGACTTTGACATTGCTTTTAAGAAGCGCCTTCCTGGGAGCTATTTCATCCATCAGACTGATTCTGGTAGCTAGAGTAAAGAAAAGATTGGCTCCGTTCAACCTCCTGTGTACTTTCCCCCAGAGAAGGGCCAATTTGTGATGTTCAGGGTGAGCCTGGGCAAGGAAGAAAAGGCCCTCTTGTTTTCTTGCGGAAACTTCATCATCAGACTCAAAGAAGGGAAGCTGCTTCATGCTAAGATTAAATGTCTCAAGAACCAGATCCTCTTCACTGAGAGAGATTGAATGACCTCAAAGGAGAGAAAGGAACATCGTGCTGAGACCAGGCTTCTCTGAAGCTATTCTGCTTCAGAAATTAATTCCTTGTTGGATAGCTCTTGTGCAATAGCCCCACGGAGGAGGGGAGAGCACGCCAAAGCAGAGGAAATGTGTTTCCCTTAGTCCCCTGTTATCCGTGCAAGGATATAAAAATTATTGGCTGAATCCTATTGATTAGTATTAATCCCTCCACAGCAGAGTTGTCTGAATCTCTGCCAAACACTTAAGGTTTCCTTATGAAACAGTGACTTGTTTATATGTCTGTCTCTTCCATTAAATTTTAAGTGCCTTGGGGCACCTGGGTGGCTCAGTCATTGAGCGTCTGCCTTCGGCTCAGGTCATGATCCCAGGGTCCTGGGATCGAGCCCCGCATCAGACTCCCTGCTTGGTGGGAAGCCTGCTTCTCCCTCTCCCACTCCCCCTGCTTGTGTTGCCTCTCTCGCTGTGTCTCTCTCTTTCAAATAAATAAATTTAAAAAAAAAATTTAAGTGCCTTGAAACCTCACACGTGTTTCAAGTCATCTTTGAACCCTGTGTCTGAAATACTTAACAGTAGCAGGCACTCACTAAATATTTTGAAATGGAACTAAATCATTATGTGATAGTGAAGAGGCTCAGGCTCCCTAAGTTGACAGGTATTTACTAAGCCTAGAAGAAATCAGGCAGAGACTGAAAACAATGGTATTTTGCTTATATAATGAGGAAAAAACGGCGATTTATAATCAGAAAGACCACATTTCAAATCCCAGCTTTGCAACTCACTGGTCGTTCTACTTTGAGTTAGTTACTCAATCTCACTGAGCCTCGATTTCATCCTCTGCGAAATAGGGATGACAACAAATCTGTCAGTGGGTGCTGGGTAGATTAAATGAGGTGGTGCTGTGGGTTGATTGTGGCCCCTCAAAATTCATGTCATTGAAGTCCTAACTCCTAGACTGTGACCTAATTTGGAAATAGGTTCACTGCAGACGTCATTAGTTAAGATTAGGTCATCCTGGACCGGGGGGGCCTCCTGATCCAAGGTGACTGGTTTCCTTATAAAAAGGAGAAATTTGGATACGGACACACACACTCAGGGAAAACACCACGTGAGGCTGAAGGCAGAGATCAGGGTGATGTTTCTAGACACCAGGATAACACAGGGTGCCCGCAAGCCACCAGATGCTAAAGGTACAGAACAGATTCTTTCTGTAAGTCCCCAAAAGTAACCAACCTTGCTAACACCTTAGCCTTGGGCGTCTAGACTTTAAAACTGTGAGATGATACATTTTTGTTGTTTAAAGCCACTCTGTTGATGGCATCTTCTTTCTTTCTTTCTTTCTTTTTTTTTACGATTTTATTTATTTATTTGACAGAGAGAGACACAGTGGGAGAGGGAACACAAGCAGGGGGAGTGGGGGAGGGAGAAGCAGACTCCCCACTGAGCAGGCAGGCCGATGCGGGACTCAAACCCAGGACCCTGGGATCATGACCTGAGCGGAAGGCAGACGTGTAAGGACTGAGCCACCCAGGCACCCCTGTTGATGGTACCTTTTTATGGCAGCCCAAGCAAACCAAGGCAGGAGGCATAAGCAGTGTCCAGAGGCAGTGTGTAATAGGTATTCAAAATCTTTATTTTTTATTCTCTCTTTCTGTATTAGACTTTCATGAAAGTTTATATTTAAGAAGGACTTTGGGAGCACCTGGGTGGCTCAGATGGTTAAGCGTCTGCCTTCGGCTCAGGTCATGATCCCAGGGTTCTGGGGTCGAGTCCCGCATTGGGCTCCCTGCTTGGCGGGGAGCCTGCTTCTCCCTCTGCCTCTGCCTCTCTCTCTCTCTGACTTTCATCAATCAATAAATAAAACATTTAAAAAAAAAAAAAGAAGGACTTTGGCTGTCATTAAATATTTGATTTTGGAAGGGACAACTGAAAACAATAGTGAGGGATGATATAATGATTTATGTTAAGAAGGCAGAGGTTAGGGGCTAATACAAGTCAGAATAAAAAATGAAGGCATGGCATTTAAGGTGAAGGTATGTTACAGGGCTTGAACAAAATATCCCCAAAATAATCACATTTCCTGGAAGTTATTAAAAGTTTCTTTCTTTTTTTTCCCCTTAGTATTTTTCTTCTTCTTAAAGCTAGAAGTAATGCTGACTTCTGGTCTTCATGGTATAGCCTTAGAACTAAAAGAGAACCAACCCACCAAAAATGAAATTAAACAAAACTTGGATGTCTTTTAGAATCTACTTCCTCACAGGTTGTCAATAAGACCATCTAAGGCTTTGATGGGAAAAGTACATTTCAGTTCTTCCTCTATTTCCCTAGAGAACAATGGCCTTTTTTTTCTCATGTCCAAATTGAAAAGGTTTGAGATGTGGCCATTCATAGACATTCAGTCATCCAGCAAGGGCTTCTGAGTGGGCCTTTTACTCCATTATACTGCTGTGCGTTGAGGTGCTGTGGTCTCTTCTTAGAAAATCTCCCGAGCTAGTGAGAGGGACAGATGGGTGAACTGATGATTGCCACACAAAGAGACTGAGGAACATGATGCTGGGAGAAGCTATCCTGCCAAAGAAAGGGCAGAAGGGTTTCACAGAAGGACTCCAATGGCACTCCATGTTGAGGGACAAGTAGAAGTTTGTGTGTTTCAGCAAGATGGAAAGTACGAATGAGGGGTGCTGAATGAAGAATGAGGAGTCAGGGGAGGGAGGGACTTCCTGGTGGTAGAAGTCTGAGTTGAGATTTGAATGAAGGAGGGGGCATGGAGCCCCACGGTGAAAGGAGGATCATTCAAATACCTTATCTTAGGCAGGGAGACTTGTGGGAGATGAACCTGGGGTATTGGCAGAGGTCAGGTCATAAAAGGTTTTTTGGCCATGCTAAGGAGCCTGGACTTTATCTTGTTGATAGTAATTTTTTTTTTTATCGTGGTATAATATGCACCAAAAATTCACCATTTTAACCATTTTTAAGTGCACGATGCAGTGACATTAAGTATATTCACACTGTTGTACATCACCACTATTTGTTCACAGAACTTTTCATCCTCTCAAACAAAAACTCTCTTCATTAAACATGGAATTAATGTTTAATGGAAATTATCATTTCTCCCCCTGCCCCCTCCCCAGTCTACTTTCAACCACTATTCTACTCTCTATCTCTATGAATTTGCCTATTCTAGGTACCTCAGATAAGTGGAATTATACAATTTTTGTCCTTTTGTGTTAGTTCATTTAGCATAATGTTTTCAAAGTTCATCCATTTTGTAGCATGAATCATAATTTCATCTTTTAAGGCTGAATTACACACACACAAACCACATTTTGTTAATGCACTTATCTGTTAATGGACGTCTGGGTTGTTTCCACTTTTTGGCTATCATGAATGATGCTGCTACAAACATCAGTGTACAAGTATCTATCTGAGTCCCTGTTTTTAATTTTGGGGCTATACACCTGGAGGTGGAATTATTTTATTATATGGTAACTCTATGTTTCACTTTTTGAGCGACCATCCAACTCTTTTTCCCAGCAGCCATTCCCTGTTCCATTCCCACCAGTGATGCACAAGGATTCCCGTTTCTCCATATCCTCTCCAACATTTATTTTGTTTCTTTTGTCTCATTGTAGCCATGCTAATGGGTATGAAGTGATATCTCATTGTGGTTTTGATTTCCATTTCCCTAAGGATTGGTGATTTGAGCCTCTTTTCATGGGCTTATGGACTATCTGCATATTTTCTCTGGAGAAAATGTTTATTTTCCTATTTGCCTATTTTTTTAACTGAGTTGTTTGCTTTTTTGTTTTAGGATTGCAGGAGTTCTTTATATATTCCGGCTATTAATTGCTTATCAGACATATGATTTGCAAAGATTTTTCTCCCACTCCATGGGTTGCTTTTCACTTTTTTTTTTAAAGATTTTATTTATTTATTTGAGAGAGAGAGAATGAGAGACAGAGAGCACGAGAGGGAAGAGGGTTAGAGGGAGAAGCAGACCCCCCGCTGAGCAGGGAGCCCGATGCGGGACTCAATCCCGGGACTCCAGGATCATGACCTGAGCCGAAGGCAGTCGCTTAACCAACTGAGCCACCCAGGCGCCCTGCTTTTCACTTTTTTGATAGTGCCCTTTGATGCACAAAAGGGCAATACGTAATTTTAAGCGGAGAATAGATATTTTCCAATTGGCGTGTGGAGGGTGGATTTGAGTGGGGCAAGGCCAGGGGGCTGGGGAGACAGGTTAGATGACCACAATATCCAGGCAAGAGATAGTAGGGTCTAAGCTGGAACAAACAGAGAAGAAATGGAAAGAAAGAGTGATTTAGGGAGTAAAAGCAACCGGATTATGGTGACAGTGGAGGAGAAAAGAGACGGAGGAGGAAGTGTTGGGAAACCACTTCGATATTCAACAAGAGATGATGAGGACCTGAACTGGGGGAGCAGCAGTGAGGGCAGAGAAAAGACAAATTTGAGGAGATTAAATTCTAACTGATTGGACAAGAGTAGGAAAGAGAGGAGTGATTCATGGCTCCAAGCGTGGACAGCCCAGTAAAATATTACCTTAATTTACAGTGAACAACCTAAATTAAATGAGTCTTTGACACAGACTAGTCTAGATGTGTCCTCCCCTGTACAGAGTGGTTTGGTTGAGCCTGCCCTGAATCTCCCTTCTCACCCTTACTTTCCATTAGAATCATTTCTTCTTATAAAAGCATATTCTATGCTTTATCACTGCCGATAATACCAACCTCAAATCCTTTTAGAAGAATATGAGATCATGAATGCATGTAAAAAAATAAACCCAGGTTCAAATCTGGATCACCATTTTTTAGCTTTGCAACTTTGAACACTCAATAAGTGACCTAAACTCCATGAGCCTCTGAGTCTTTCCATGTCTGTGGGTATAATAGTAGCATGTCTCCCATGCAGATGCCATGAGGATCCAATGGAAATGATTCAGGTCACACACTCAGTGCTGGACCGAGAGCCTTGATTAATATGAGCTGTTGCAATCATTACTACCCCACCTCTATATCCAATGGCAAAGTCCAGTTGGATCTAAAACAGCTGGAAGGAAGTGGGGACACAGGGTGGCACAGCAGAGAGCAATGAAGGCAAGATATGAAGACCAGGAACCAGTGAGCTTCATGGGAGCCTCCCAGCCCTGGAATCAGAAAATTCTGGGTTTAAATCCTGAATTATTCTGACTAGCCCTATGGCCTCTTCTGCTTAAGACCCGGAAGGGAGTGAGAGCAGGTCAGTACCAGTGGTGAAGGGAATGCTGCTCTCCACCTGTCTCACAGAAGTTTGCCTCTGTGTTTTGTCTGTCTTCAGAGGCATTACCTCCAGTAGAAATGGCAGGTCCTCGAACTTGGAGCCCAGATCTGCACAATCACTGCCGAATCCCCCACGCATAGGAATGTGGCAATCAACCTGGGTGATGCACAGGATTGCATTCCAGAATGTTTATGGCACTGGTTAGCAGAGCTGACACATATTTCATATCAGAGCCTACTGGTTCCTATGGAGGGAGGGGCTTCCTACTACATGCGCCTTCCTCAACCCTCACTGGAGGTGACACCATAGAGGGATGGGTCCTTAGCTTGTTGGCCACTCTGAACCTCAGGCAAATTCTGGGGAGTGTGGGTTACAGCTGTGGTGTGGTGTGGTGCAGTAACTGTGCATCCCAAGGTGACTTCCTGACAGGTTATATCTACCATCAACAGGTTGAAGCTCTATGGTAGTTGAGGGTGGGAAGGACTTTGACATTGTCCCATTTAAATAAGCATTTTCTGCCCCATGGGTTCAGTTAGCAGTAGTGATATCAAGTACTTAAAGGTGTTGTGTCCCATCTAACTATATTTCTACAGGGAAATGTTAAAGATATCTCTATTTATATGTACACATATAGAAAAAGATTAAGAAATCATAGTCTGAAATCACAGGATTTTAACATTTCTGAAAGAGGCTAACCCAAGCTTTGAAGAACATATGACACCTTCCCTTCCCCCACAAAAAGCAACATGGCAGCTTTTATAATTTTTTTGTTTAATTCTCTTCCTAATGCTAATTAACTTGTGACTATATTTTGTCTGCCTTCAAATGAGTTACATATAGTAGAGAGTATAGTCACAAACACATGTGTTCCACAAGCAAACACTGACCCATACACATTTTAAATTTGAATTGATGGGGCGCCTGGGTGGCTCAGTCCATTAAGGGTCTTGCCCTTGGCTCAGGTCACAATCCTGGAGTCCCGGGATCAAGCCCTACATCAGGCTCCCTGTTGAGCAGGAGCCTGCTTCTCCCTCTCCCTCTGCTGCTCCCCCTGCTTGTGCTGGCTTGCTCTCTCCCTCTGTCAAATAAGAAAAAAAAAAAAAATTAAGTTGATTGCTGACATTAAAAGCTGGAAGGTTTCACGTGGAAATCAAGATTTCTGTTCTCTCCTGATAAAGCACAAAAGACTCACCTCCACAGATGTCAATAACCACCTAGAGCTGAGAGGCACCCCTATGCACCTCAGTCCCCACCTAGCCTATGGCCATCATCCAAGTTACTCCCTAGCCCTTATAGCCATGTGGGTAAGACACCCTTATATCACACACATTCTAGGTCATTCACCTAACAATAACCAACTATTTATATTCATTTAACAGTAACCAACCAAGTATCTATGAAGCATCTGCTGAATGCCCATCTAGTCCCAATTGCTCTTCTAAGCCAAAAATAGGGAAAAACTCACGTTTATGTTAAAGGTACTTAAGAGTCTGGTTCTGTACCACCCAATACGGCTTCTAGTTATGTGGCACTACTGAGCATTTGAAATGTAGTTAGTCTGAATTGAGATGTGCTATAAATAAATATATATAAAATACATGGCAGATTTCAAAGAGATACTACAAGAAAAAGTAAAATATATCATTAATAATTTTATATTGATTACATGCTGTAATAATCTTCTGATACAATGACTTAAATAAAATTTATTATTAAAAGTAATTTCACCTGTTTCTTTTTATTTTCCAATGCAGCTATTAGAAAATTTCAAATTACATGTATGGTTCACATTATATTTCTATTGGACAGCACTGGTCTCCCTGGTGAATGTGTGTTCAGCAGAAATTTATCCAGACTCCAAGAAGTTGGGAGGAGAAATGAACAGTAATGGAAATGGAAGATGGATCTGAATAGATGAAATGTGACTAAATCTGTGTCTATTACCTCACAGAGCCTGAAACTGCAACAGGCTGTCTGTCCCGTTAATCCCATTCCGACTCTTTTCCTTCTGCTTCACTGACATGCATTGGTGACAATGATGGCGGCTGACTGTGAGGAGTGGGGGAGGCGCCCCCCTGCCCCCCCCACCCCCCGCCGCAAGGCTTAGGATTTCAAAACTGCTGGGAAGCTCTGTTCGCTCTGGTCCTCTGAGAAGCAAACAGCCAAAATGGGATTAAATATGCAAGGATTTTGTTAGGGAAAAATACTTGAATGAGAAAAAAAATGGGGAGAGACCAGGCTGGGAGAGCAAATAAGAGCAGTAGTGAAGGAGGAAGGGACAGAAGGTTGGGGGAGTTGTCCTCTGCTGCGGTGGAGTTGGCCTCACTGGTTCAGCAAAGAGCACAGAGTCCTGGGGGCAAGATCTGGGGTCCAACAAGTCCCGTGTTTCCCAGGAGTGGGTCTGCTGTAGTATCCCTAATGTACTCGGTCACTGGCTTGTAGCACCCACTGGGAAGCTTGGCCTCCGCACAAACACAGCAATGGGTTTCCGAGAGCAGCAAAGCTGGGGCCTGTGATTCATAGTGTTCTCTCTGGTTAGAGGTCCGCAGGTGCATTTTCATAAGAGCCACAGAAGCCATCTCTGGTAACTAACAGGCTCTGGGACAACCTAAAAAAAGCATAGCCAGAATATTTGCTGCAAGGGAGCAAAGAATTAAAAGAGCCTCTCCTTCCTCTCATCCTTTGAGCGCCAGCATCTTTTATCTATTCACATAGGTCTTATGTTCTGATCCTTGAATTATTTGTATGACTCTCCTTTGAAAATGCTATATAAACAAATTTATATATATAGTTAAAGAAGAAAGAGCAACCTCAAAATATATTCTTTATAGTATGAGTTGAAGTGCTGATGGGCTAGCAGTGAGCAGAATGGGGGTTTGGATTAAAAATCTTAAAGGTCACTTCCAATCTCAAGAGCGATACTTCTCTAATCGACTCTTAAAAAAGTAGACTCTTTTTTCAGTTGCCCTTTTCTGTAACACTAAAAGTAAAATAGGCTCTTTGAAAAATGGAGGAAAAAAAATTTTTTTTGAGAAAATGCATTTTAAAAAGTAATTGCCCCAAATTCTGCCACAGAAACCACCATTGTTAACATTTTAATATTTTTAAAGCCATGTGTATATATTTTAATCTTTTTATGATCATGTTATATATACAATTTGATATCTTCTTTTATAGTATAATGTGGCATAAACATTTCCCCATATCGTTAAAAACGCTTTAACATGGTATATATTAGTGTACATCTCTGAATACCTCTTTATGTTTAATTCCTAGAAGGCTAGTAGTTGTTAGGGCAAAGGGCATACAAACTTCTAATGCTTTTGATATATATAGATAAATTACTCTATCAGCAGTATATGAGAGTGCCTGTTTTTCTAAACTTTCCTCAACTCTAAGGATAGTAATTATTAAAAATCTGCCAGTTATATACAGAGAAAGTGGCATAATGTTTATTTTCTTTAAACACTAGTAACATTGATGGGCGTCTGGGTGGTTCACATGGTTAAGCGTCTGCCTTTGGCTCAGGTCATGATCCCAGAGTCCTGGGATCGAGCCCCACATCGGGCTCCCTGCTCCTTGGGAGACTGCTTCTCCCTCTGCCTCTCTCTCTCTCTCTCTGTCTGTCTCTCATGAATAAATAAATAAAATCTTTAAACACTAGTAACATTGAACTTTTTAGTTTATTTTACTAATAGTTTATATTTCCTCTTTGTGAATTATTTTGTCATATCTTTGATCAGCTTTCATTGGATTCATATCTTTTCTTATTGGTTTATAGAACTCTTTACATACTAATGGCCTAATCATTTACCTATCAACTATATGGCAAATATTACCTCAGTGTGTCATTTACTTTTCAATTTGTTTATGATGTTTTCCCAATATACAATTGTTTTATGCATTCAAAACTAGCAATCTTTTCATTTATGATCTCTGCTTAGCTAAGTCTTGTGTATTTCAAGATTATACAAAATCTTAAATCTATGTTTCCTCTTGTACTAAAAAAAATAAAATAAAAGTGGCTTTACTTTTCACATTTAAATTTGCCATCCTATGTCAACTATACTCAAATAAAAAAATTAAATAATAAAAATAAAGATGTAGAAATTGAGGCAAAAAATATAAATAAACATGTCATCCATATGGAGTTTATTTTTAAATATTGCTCAAGGTAGGAATTTAATTTGGCTATTTTACAAACTGTTATCAGTTTGTTCCAACCTTATTGATGGCATAATCTATATTTTCCCATTTATTTGAATTTTCATCTTTACTATACACAAAGAGAGTATTTTAAATTTTTCTGTGGGTTTTAAAAATCTCCTTTTTATTCATTTCTGGTTTTAGTGCACTGTCTTCAGAATGTGGCCTATACATTTTTCTACTTTGGTAAATGTATGGGTATTTCTTTTTTGTCAAGTACAGTGGATCTCACTGTGAACTACTGTATGGTGTGTTGCAAAGTAAAATTTTACTGCTAATAAAATATTTAAACTTGCAACTGATGTATATATGAATTAGAGTTCATCTGATATATCAATACTAATACCTTTCTCATTCACTAGTGTTATATTTCTTTTTCTTTTTTCCAGTTTTATTGAGACATAATTGACATATAGCACACTGTATAAGTTTAAGGAGTACAGAATAATAAGTTGACTTACATCTATTGTGAAACAATTACCACAATACCTTTAGTTAACATCCATCATCACATACAGTTACAGAAAGAAAGAAAGAAAGAAAGAAAGAAAGAAAGAAAGAAAGAAAGAAAGGAGGAAAGAAAGAAAGAAAGAAAGAAAGAAAGAAAGAAAGAAAGAAAGAAGGAAAGAAAGAAAGAAAGAAAGAAAGAAAGAAAGAAAGAAAGAAAGAAAGAAAGAAAGAAAGAAAAGAAAGAAAGAAAGAAATGGTTTTTTTTTTCCCTGTGATGAGAATGCTTAGGAAGCATTACAGTTCTTTATAGTGGACAGGTGGAAGCTATGTGGAGTCACATCTTTACACTGATGTCCACAAGCTCTGGTCATTCTAGGGTTCTTGTTCTTGAATTTCCTGAAGGGTTCTATGTCCCATGATGTTTTAAAGTAATTCTCCCTGGTCCCCCTGACTCAAGCTGGTAGAATTAAGCCTCTATTTCTTACAACCAACAAAGCCTAACTAAAACACCATGCACATACTGGAAGAAGGGACTAGTACACATCAGATCAGTAGCCTGAGGAGGTAGACATGAAACTTAAACAACAGACCTCTAAGGGAGTGAGGTAACCCTGGAGAGTGGCTGTGAGGTAGTTCACTGTTAGCTGGCCTGGGCCCTTTGTCCAACAGTCCCCCTTAGCAGCTGGTTCTGACCACTGTAGTGGAATCTGACTCTTGAGTATTGCTGTTGGTACACTTCTGGGAGGTTCTATAGGGATCAATTTGCTCCTCCCTGGCTACTGTAGCTCCAGGCTCTCCAGCATGGGTGACAGTGAGACTCCACTGCAAACTCCTTTTTCTCACTCCTTGGGTCTTGCTTTTGCATTTCATGAATTGGAGGTTGCCTTTCTTTTTCTTTCAAAAGAGTCTCATTTTATTTAAAGAAAGTATCTAACAAATATTTTTTAGATTTTCTAGAATGTGGTAGCACTTTAATTGAGTTACAGGTTTGCTCCTGTTTTTAAAATTCCTTTGAAGGAGCATGAAGGAGTAAAGCCCTTGTGCTCCAATTACCATCATTGGTTGAAAACTACATTTTCTAGTTTAATTCCTTTTTTCTCATTTAAAACTAAAAAGTTTTAATTTGTATATAATACCTCCTTATGGAATCTGCCCAAGTAATCAAGGAAAAAGATACAACGAAAGCAGATCAGCTGGTAGAAATACCAGGATATCTTTAATAGCTATAAAGCATTATTCAACATATAATTTGTATACTCTCAGAATAATAGGCATCATATTCTTTCATATTTTGCTCTCTTCTTTTCTGCATACTTTCTTTGTTCTCTCTCTTCTCTCTTATAGTCAGTTGACATCAGGATACCTAATGGGTGATATCAGCAATAAATAACTCATTTGATAAACACATTTTGAGACCCACAATTTACAAAGCTATAAGCAAAAGATTATAGGAAATGTGAAGAGTAACCAAGTGCTGGCTGTAGCAACTGCCATCACAAAATTATAAGCAAACTTCAACAGAGCACATGAAAAGGTGTTCAACACGATTAGTCGTTGGGGAAATGCAAACCAAAACCACAATGAGATACCACTTCACACGCACTAGGACAGCTACAACAAAAAAGACAGCTATTAACAAGTGACTGTGAAGATGTGGAAAAATTGAAACCCTCCTGTTCTTTGAGGTGATAAAAATGTTCCAGAATGGAACGGTGTTGATGGTTACGTAGTCATGTGATTGTACGATAAACAATTGAATCGTACAGTTTGCAAAATACACGTCTGCCATGTATTAGTCAGAATTGGTTAACTACTACAACAAATAAACCAAATCTCAAAGGCTTTAAAAAAGCCCAAAACGTCAATAGGAGGTGGGGGAGGAAGAGTTCAATTCTGACAAGGGGGATTTTGGAAAGCTTCTCAGAACAAAAACATTTAAGTCAGACCATAAAGAACAAGAGATTATAATAGCCATTTACAAAGCACTCATATCTGCTCTTTAAATGTGCTGAATGCCAGGCCTTTATTTTTAATTCTCTGTATACGTAGTATGGTCCCTTTGTTGCAAACCAAGAACCTGAGGCTCAGAGAGGTCTAGATGGCTGGCCCGTGCAGAGAAAGAGTTGGATTGGCTGACAGGCGAGCTCTTGGAATATGCAGAGGTTTGAGTAGTCTACACAGAGGGAACAACAGTGCAAATGCGTAAGGGTAGAAATAGTGGAAGATGGATGGTAACTAGCAAATCAGCCAAGTAGCTGGGCCATCCCTCCAGCTAGCAACTGGAACTAGGACTTAATCTTCAAAGGGAGGCAGGACCCAAATTACAGAAGGTTTTGTGTGCATGATGGAGAAATTTAGAGAGCAAGACCTCCTCTTCCCGCAGAGTTTAAAATCCACTGGAGAGACAAGACCAACCGTGAAATAACAATTACCATTAACACATTACAGGCTGGAAGCAGGACAGTGTTCCAGCTGATACCAGTAAGAACCGATGACTTGAGTGTCTAGGGATTCATCTGTTACACCCACAGTGGCAGGGCCGTTGTGTGACCCAGAAAAAGGGGCTCCACCTGGAAAGCTAACTTCCAGTATTTGGGCAAAGCTTGTGAAATGAGGAGAGGTAGCAGATAGCCTGGGGGCTTAGCTGACCCCTCCTGGGCGTCTGAGATCCCGGCCCTCCTTCATCTCTTTCGCCTGGGGCTGAATCTCACTTCTTGGTTATGGGTTCTTATCACTCCCTGCTTTGAGTGACTGTTACACGTTTTCATCTTCTGTCTACCCAGATTTGGAAAGCGAGATAAAAGAACATATAGACCCTAGGGAGAAACCCAAGGAAGAAATAAATGGATCTAAGTCAGAGTCATTATTTTACAGATCTAGAAAAGCAAGTTACTCAGAGTAATTCACACATCATTGAGAGACCAATTAGAACCATTCGCAAGTTATTAGCACTGACTTTAAGCTACCTGCTCTGATGTAGCCCCAACCATTCAGAGGGGCTGTGTGGTGTCACTGGAATTAACCAGTATAAACATACCTGTACATAAACAACCCTCAATCCGCAACTGTTTGTTGGGTGCTTTACCTGCCTGTGCATTGTGGTCCCTCCCCAAAGGCAGATTTAACACACACAACTATCTAGTCTCAAACCACTAGCTACTGGTCATGATGGTGGAGCTAACATAAAAGATGTGGAAGGTCCCCAACAGTATAAAGTTGCAAAATTTCAGCAAAGGAGGAAGACTATGGCTACACAAAAGTTCAGAGACTTAAAGGCTGGGGTTGCTCAGATAGACCTCCCTTTAGGACTTAGACTTGGAACCTCACCTTGAAGGATGAGTAAAATTGAAGCGAAAAAGTGGAGGAGATGGAAGAGAAAATATATTTCCAACAGAGTGTGGGCTCTGGCATCTGACTAGTGAGAACCAACCTTGGCTTTACCACTTGGCCTTGCTCTCATTACTTTACCCCTCTGTGCTTCCATTTCCACATCTGCATGGGAATGATGAGAACGGTAGTATCTACCTGATGGCATTGTTGGGGAAGATGAAGTGAGTTAGTTCACATACATTATGAATTACATGATGCCTGGTTAATACACAGCTGACAATCAGTGTTAGCTGTTACTGCATGGAGCAAATACAAAGAAAGCACATTTCAGAGTAGTACTTATTTTAGGATCGCTTGTTTTTGAATAATCCTGCCAAAGCTACTTTTAACTTGATCATTCAGAAAAATTAACCTGATTAGTACTTTTTAAAAACAAATGACATAAAATGAATTCATGCTGATCAATATGAGATATTCTAGGAGGCGGCATATACAGCATTTACTACTTTTTTTTCAATCAACCTGAATTTTCCTTCATTTTGTTTTTATAGTCAATAGGGAAGGGAACCTATCTGTCTCAGCTGGGGATGCTATAACAAAATACCACAGACTGGGTGACTTAAACTACAGATGTTTATTTCTCCAGTCCTGGAGGCAGAAGTCTGAGATCAAGGTGCCAATATGGTCAAGTTTTTGGTGATGGCCCTTTTCCTGGCTTCCATTTCCATCCAGATGGCTGTGTCATGGGTGGGATGGGGTAGGGGAGAGCTCTGTATTCTCTTCTTATGAGGGAGATAATCTCATCATGAGGACCCCACCCTCGTGACCTCATCTCCCAAAGTTCTACCTCCTCCTAATAGCATCGACACTGGGGTTAGGGCTTCAACATAGGAATTTGGGGGCATACAAACGTTCAACCTACTTAAAAGAAAAAATAAGAGGGCGCCTGGGTGGCTCAGTTGGTTAAGCAACTGCCTTCGGCTCAGGTCATGATCCTGGAGTCCCTGGATCGAGTCCCGCATCGGGCTCCCTGCTCGGCGGGGAGCCTGCTTCTCCCTCTGACCCTCCCCCCTCATGTGCTCTCTCTCTCTCTCATTCTCTCTGTCTCAAATAAATAAATAAAATCTTTAAAAAAAAAAAAAAGAAAAAAGAAAAAATAAGAAACAAAACATTCAAACTTATTTGTTATGAATGGTCCTATAGTGCCAAGTATTTATAAATTAAAGCTTTAGGAATAAAAGAAAATTAATTATAAGAGTAGAGACTTTGAAGTTTAAAAATGCAAATTTTCTGAGCATAAAGGATATCATTTTTCTTTGAAAATTATAGGTAGAGCATTTGAAGATATGGAATTCAGAGATTCTACTGGGGTGGAAGGGCAAAGAGGTGATGGTTTTATTACTTGTAACCAGAGGGAATAATCATGTTTTTCATTATTTTTGTATGTTTAGAGTTACCTTAATAATTATGAATAGCTAGAGAGATTATTCTGTGATAACATATCTAGTAGATTTAGCTTGTGCTGACCAAAACAGATTTGCATGGTTTGTGCTAGAATCCTGCCTCTCTAGCCCCTCAGAGCCTCTCCTGTCTACCCCCTCCCTTCCTCCTGTGCTCTTCTCTTCTGCTGTCCTTGCCAAAGTCCCCACGGTCCCACTGTCTCTCCTATGACCATGTGCAAGAAAGTGTGTGTGTGTGTGTGTGTGTGTGTGTGTGTGTGTGTGGTGGGAGTCTCCACTCTTGTGTCTTCCACATGTGGTGGGGAGGACAGATGGAGGAGAGGTGTCCCTGGGATCCCAGGTCAAATGAAGAATGAGTTTTCTCACTAAAACAATGTTTACCAAAGCAGTTAATTTCTACAAAAATTACAGCACCAAAGAGGGTTTACTAAAAAGCTAAAAGGGGCTTAAGTTTCGAGACCCCTCATTTCACATGAACCCTTTCAAAGGGTTTTTGTACTTTTGTCTTCCTTATCTAGAAGATTTGGCTCCCCAAATTGTGCTCCCAGCCCTGTAAAACCTGGATTATTTCTGGTCAACACTATTGTTTAATTACAGATTCCCTTCATGGACTGTTTGCAGACTATCCTGAGAACCTCACTACCATATAAAATGTTACTTCTAAGTAGTGTCTATTGAGAAACAAACACTTAACAACATACAACCTGTTCTCTGCCTTAGGAAGTTGTCTAGGTACTTAATAAATGTTTGCTGATGAAATAATAATGAAATAAATGAAGGGAAAATGAATATCCTTGAAGCATTTATTCAGTACCTCCTTCTGGATGATAGGATTATGGTGATTTTTCTTTTCTTCATACTTGGCCAAGTTTCCAAAATTTCTAAATTTTCGGCAATGAACATGTATTCCTTTGAATAATTTAAAACTTGCTTTAAAAGTTCATAGTACAGATGCCCTTTAATTTATACATGTATGAAGTGCTTGCTTTGTGGCCTTCTGTTAGTTCTGAGGAGACCAAGTCAAAGGAGACCGACATTGCCTTGCCCTCAACAATCCACAGTGTCAGTCACCGTTCTGAGGCCTGAAGGGACAGAATTCAACCCAGGTCAACAATTTACAGAGTTGGTCTATTCAGGGTGGTCTGTGTAGATGAGGGAAGTGGGGGGTGGGGGAGACAAAAGCTTGTGACTCGTAAGGATCCTTTTACATAGATAAACACACACACACACACATCTTAGTCATATTATTTCTTTCATTTTAGCATAGGAAGCTTTAGGCATGGCCTAAAAACCCCAAAGAAGAGTTGACTATATTTGCATAAACCCAGCAGATGGATCCCTCCCCCAACTTTAAGAAGAAATGCAAAGATTAGGAAAAAAAAGTCTACCAAATTTGGGGTTAAACTATATATCTGAAATAACAGCTCATCTTTAGTGAGTTCTTACCATGTGTCATTATGCAAAGTGCTTTACACACATTGGCACCTCATTTCATTTTCCTTTTACTTTCACAACAAGCCTATGAGGCCGGAGCCAGAATCATCAATCCCATTTTACAGCTGAGGAAAGGAAGGCTGACAGAAATGAAACGGGTTGCCTAGGGTGATAGAGATGGTGGCTGGCAGCGCCTGATTGGAATCCTAATTTGCCTCCTCTCCTTTCTTAACCATTCCTCTTTAGACGACAGAGAGTTCTGGTTCCAAGGAGAAAAATGAACTAGAATATGGGTAATTTAAAAAACAGAACACAAGTTTATTTTCAAAAACAACGTGATACCAGCCTTTCAAATTGAGAAAGAAAAAGCACTGGAAAACCTTTTTTTTTTTTTTTAAAGCCTGACTTCCCATCCATGATGGGTGGTTATTAACTCATTTCATTACACTAAATTATGAATTTGCTTTTCAATTAAGTGTCTCATCACTGTCACGGCTCTGACGTGTCCTCTTCCATTTCCCAACTTCATCTTGGAAAGTGAGACATGGTTCGGTTTGTGTGCAATCCACGAGACCCGGGGGTTATCTTTTGCCCCTATTGTTTTCTAGGGCGTCCCTCACTCTGGAGGCCTGGCATTCCTCACGTGTCTGGGGCAATGCCGCAGCAGCGAAGCGCCGGGAAGCCGCACAAAAGACGTCCAACCGCTATCAATGTGGAAAGATGCATTCGGTGCTCGCACCGAACACCCGAGGTGACCGAGGAGAGGGGAAAAATGAAAGAGCTTCTCCCAAAGGGTGGAAAATTGGGTGGCCTCTTGTGAATGCCCACAGAAGACTGAACGGCGATCTTTCTGGACCCTCAACCATCCCAGACGCGCCCAGCCCACGCGGCCTCCGCCCTTCTAGTCCCTAGGGGCCGGGAAGGGCGGGGAGGGGGAGCAGGGCGCGAAGTCTCCGGCCAGGGCTGGAGGCGCACAGCTCTCCCCCGCAGGGCCGCTTCCGCCGGGTCGCCTGGGCTTCATTCATCTGGAAGGCGCCGCGGCTCCAGGGCAGGCTGGAGGCGGTTCGGGGGCCGAGCCGGAGCCGCGGCATTGCGGCCATCCAGCCAGGGAGGGGAGGGGCCGCGCGGCGCGCCCAGGGTGCCCGGCCTTCCCTCCGTCCGCTCCCAGCAGGCGCAGCCCCGCGGCAGGGCCCAGGGGCGGGCCGGGTCTACCACAGAGCTGGGCCCTCCGGCCTCGGAGCTGCCCCGCCACACCCGCGCCTCCTCCCGGGTGACAGGGCCCGCACGCAGCTTTCCCGCCGGGGTCTCCCCTCCCGCCGGCCCGCGGGCTCCTAGCACGCGCCCGCGCGCGCGCACACACACACACGCGCATAGGTGCCGGCCGGCGCCCTCCTTCCCTCCCCGCAGCCCCGCGCGCCCGCTCGCCCGGAGCGGTCCTCCCGGGGCTTGGCGGCCGGGCGGTCTCGGCAGGCCCCTCCCCGGGGGAGGGAAGCGGGCCGCAGCGCGGAGCGGGGCGCGGGGAGGGGCCGGCGGCGGGGGCGTGGCTGGCTGCCCCGCCCCTCGAGTGAGTGACTGGGCGAGGAGGGCCCCTCCCTCCCTCCGCCCCTCCCTGGCGGTCCCCTCCCTCGCTTGCTCCCAGCCCGCTCCCGCTCGCTGCCTGCCCACTCCCGGGGGGAACGTTCCGCGCCGCGGCCTCGCGGCCGCCGCTTCTTTCACACTTTAGTTGGGAGCTGCGCGCCGCGCTCAGTTACTGGAGAGCTGGCCCTGTGCCGTCGCCTCCCGCACGCACGCACGCGGGCTGGGCTCCGGGGTTCTCGGCGTCTACTCCGAGCGGCGGGGAGGAGGGGGACACCCGGACTCACTGTGGGGAGGCGAAGGAAGAGGAGAGGAGGGAGGAAGAGAAAAGGCGAGGAGGAAAGGGGCGGGGGGCGGGAGGCTTGCCACCTTCGGCCCCCCCCGCGAGCGCCCAAGGTAAGCGTGGCCCCCGCCGGCCTCGGGCGGGGGGGAGCGGGCGGCGCGGCCCCGCGACTCGGCTCCCCGGCGAGCCCGGGTGGGCTGGGAGGGAGGCCTGCGGGGAGTCTGCCGCGCCGAAGGGATGGGAGCCGCGGTGGTGGCGCTGCGGGCGCGCGGCCCGGCGCGGGGCTGCTGCTGCCTAGTGCGGGGACGGAAGCTGGGGTGGGGGCGTCTGCTCGCCGGGGCGGAGGGGCTGGGATGCGGTTGGGGCTGCTGACGACTTTCGTCACATTGAGGCCTGGGTGGCTGGTGTGAGACACCCCTCCCTTCCCACCCGCACTCCCCCCCCCCCCTCCCCGCCGCCCTCAGCCTGCCTGCTCCTCTCGGAGCTGTGCATGTAGCCACCGTACTTTGCGAGCCAGATCTGGAAAGAAAAAGAATTCAGAATCCTGTGCTCTGTCTTCGAGTCCCTTCTCCCGCTCCGACCGATTGATGTGCTTGGATGGGTGCTGGGATCCCCGGGATTTCTGAAGTTTTGACCTTTTGGGGGTGGCTTGCCTCGGTGCATCTGTTTGCTCACCTCGGTGTGTTTATGCTCACGTCGGTGTGTTTATTATTCGTGCCCATGCGAGGCAGCAGCAGAGGGTGCTTGGGTACTGTACACGGAAGAGATCTCCCTCCCCTCTGCAGGCAGTCCGCGAAGTGCGGCCGCCACGGCTGCTGATGTCCTTCCCCGATCATCCACCCTGCCTCCTACCCCCACGGAGGGATTCCCCCCCACCCCCCACTTACTGTTTGTGTGAGAGAAGTCCCTGGGCTTAAGGGCTCTCATCTCCCATTCATTCCTCTTCTAAAGCTCTGAATTGGCTCAGGCACGTTGGTCAAATTTGAGGTGGCTTTCTTTTCTCCAGGAGTTACATGGTCAAAGATAAAAATACATACACAGAAACACGCATTAATCCTGAGTGATGACAAGCACAGTTGGGGATAGAAGCGATTTGTTTCAGTAGGAAACCTGCCTCCCTATGAGGTATCTTCCATCGCATGTGGGTTAGGAAATTTGTTTTAAAATAGATAGTGCTTATGTTGTGTGTGGCTGGAAGACAGCCATAAGTTCAGCTATTGGAGCAACTCTGAAAGTGATACACCCTGATCATCCAGAACCTTGGTTGAAGACCCACACATGCTCTGCTCTGACTCAGACGTTGGGAGGGGGGCTGACACACCATAGATTCCATGAAACACTTTTTTTTTTTTTTTTTTTTTTTTTTTAAGGAAACAGTATGGACTGTTTGGGGAAGTGGCATGTTCATTACACAGAGAAATGTTATGAAAACCTCCCTACTCAAGGGGGTGGACTCACTTTTCACCTAATAATAACCTTTTAGTTTGGTAGAGTTGGAATGTACCGGGCGGGTGGGGGGGGGGGGGGGGGGAGAGGAGAAGGTGATGTTTTTGAAGGGTTTTTCATTCCAAGATGCTCAATTTGGGGGGTTTTCTCCCCTTTTTCATACTTCTAGAGCTGGATTGTAGGGCCAATAGAACATGTTGTGTGTTGGCTCTCTGGAGATACAATTGAACAGACCTGGAAATTAATTTGGACTTGATCAGCTATTTTTGTTTTGCCCCTTGTGAAATGGGAAGTGTTGGTGATAGGTGAGTGTATTTATTTGCGTTAAACCATTGCTGGGACCAGCACTTACTGATCACAAAATGCAGCACTGAAATGTCACTTCCCCTCACGTTTCCTGCTGGGCAAACGGGGTTCAGAGAACAGTTCTGGAGGACCACTGGGCAAAGCAAAGACAAGCAAACTTAGCTCTTGGATGAGCCGATGCCTGAGGAGGAGTGGGTGCTTCTGTGGTCAAGCTTACCTCCCTTGGAGCATATGTCCCAAGAAAAATGGCCTTGGTTGGTGTGGAGGTCTTTTATCCAACGTTGAAAGTTCATCCTGGAAGAACCCTGAGGTTCTAGCTTCCCTCTGCAGCACTGACTCATTTTCACTCTTTTGAGAGAACTGATCATTTTGTTTTCTTGGCTAGTAATTTATCCGTCACCCCTTTCTCCCTATCTTATTTTATCATCTCACATGGATTTCTGGGAATTAATAGGCCACTGTTTGAAGTGGTTTGAGCTTTTTTTTTTTTTTTTAAGATTTTATTTATTTATTTGACAGAGAGACACAGAGAGAGAGGGAACAGAAGCAGCAGGAGTGGGAGAGGGAGGAGCAGACTTCCCGCAGAGCAGGGAGCCTGATGCGGGGCTCGATCCCAGGACCCTGGGATCATGACCTGAGCTGAAGGCAGATGCTTAACGACTGAGCCACCCAGGCGCCCCTGGTTTGAGCTTCTTGAAGAATCACAGGGTGCAAATCAAGAGCTTGTTCGTTAATTGGTACTACTTGCTGTGACTGATTAAAAATCCTACCAAGGAGGAAGGTGGTTTGCCCGATTAGGAGTCTCATTTCCAGGCAGATGGTGGCTCAGCACTGTGCCGGATTTTCCACTAGGCAAGCCTTGACTGTTACATTTCCAGTGGCTTGCTCCAGGCTCTTCGTGACCAGCCCCCTTTCTACTGGATATTTTCTCTCAGAGAGTGAGACACCCCAGGCTGAGAGAGGGGGTGGCACGGCCCCTCCCATGAGGTCAGGAGAGACAGGAGAGGGCAGGGACTCGATCCCGTCATGATGGTGGGGGGGGATCCTAAGTGTGATAGATATCCCCAGCTTCACTTGAACTTATCAGTACAACTTGGTGCCACCTGAGGCACATACAAGTACACTTTGGGCCCTTTTATGGTCCTTCTTGGGACTTTCAGAAGTCCCATAGCATGGGAGAAGTAAATGTTGTATTAAGTTTTTTTTAAAGATTTTATTTATTTATTTGACAGAGACAGAGACAGCGAGAGCAGGAACACAAGCAGGGGGAGTGGGAGAGGGAGAAGCAGGCTTCCTGCTGAGCCGGCAGCCCGATGTGGGACTTGATCCCAGGACCCTGGGATCATGACCTGAGCCGAAGGCAGTCGCTTAACCAACTGAGCCACCCAGGCACCCTGTATTAAGTTCTTGTTAAAACATGAAAAGCAGATTGCAATAGACTAGTATAACATACTGCTTAGACAACTGAGAAGACAAGGGTAGGGCCTGTCTGCAGGGGGAATTGCAACACTGAAACTGTATTTTAGTAATTGGTGACAGTTGTGACTTTAAGAGCTCATAATTCAAGGGCTTATCTAAAGTGGCACACAAATTATACATATACATATTCTTAAAGTAGGCAATTATTTAGCTTGACTATCTCAGTTCTGAAGTTTAATTTTACAAGTTACAGTTGCAACAAGAAACAACTTGACATGTATGGTTATGCAATCATGACAAGAGTGGTTAGATGTAAGCTGGGCTAGGATGAACATAGAAATGAGCACCTGACAGCGTCCTCCGTCAGCAAGTATCAAGAAGTTCCTTGACTTTTTTTTTTTTTTAATGAAATCTGTTCCTGGAAAATGTATTTCCTGGGTTGTAGGCCAGGCACAGAATGTAAAGACTGCCTTCCGTCTCCACTTGTGAAAGGAGAGATAGCTCCTTCCCGATCTGCAGTGGAAACTGAGAAGATGAGTTGGCCAGGAAACTAGAAGACGACTAGAAGGCAGGCGGTTTGGGTCATCTTTGCAAACCCCACAGTAGCCAGCACAATACCTTGTACTTGGAAGTTACTCAGTGAGTGATTGAATTGAATTGAATTAACCTAATTAGTTAAGGTCTGTAATATGTCAAAAAACTCCTTGGAAATACATTAGCTATGGACTTCCATTTCAATAAATCAGTATGATAGCTTATTAAGAGCTCCGTATTCTGCCTCGGTTGGGATTTTTAATTGTTGAAGAATATTTAACAGGCAAGTAAACATACCAAGTGTAATGTCCCCTCACATTACTGGAATTTCTACTTGGGGGGATCTTGATTGGGATTATATGTATTATTCATCTTTAACAAATATTTCTTCCCTCATGAGTGTTGACTTGTGACTATGGTCTTTATCTTTTTAGTCTAAGGGGTTCGGTGAATAACAGTGCCTCATATCGATAGGACGCTTTATGGTTTCCAGAGAACTCCCATGTACCTTGTCTTACTGAACTTGTGCTCCAGGTGTCCCATGCTGGAATCCCAGAATGTGCCTGGATCTAGGAGTGGGGGAGACAGTCTGGGAAGGCTCAGGTAGCCCCAGTTCTTGGTTTACCAGGTTTTCCCAAGAGAGTCAGTAATCAGTAGTCACTGCTGCTCCCTCTAAAATCACTTAACATGAGGAAAGTGGAGACCTGTCTCCTGCAGGGAGCTCACTAGGCTCCTGGCATCCCGTGGCTCTGCCCCTACATCTGTTCTCACTCTTTGGGCTGCCTTTACCTTACTCCTTTGCCAAATGTCCCTTTCACCTTATAGTCCTTTCTGGAGCTTTAACATGGCTTTCTGTCCCACAGATTTTCATTCGTAGAGCCTCCTGCTTCTTATCCTCCCACCTTACTTTTGCCTGCAGCACTTGGGTATTTTATGTTTGAATAATCTTGTCCAGTGTTTTAACCTCATCTCCAGGTCCACTTTCTCCTTGACTCCACCCACCTCCCTGTTCAAGTATAGCCTTCCAGCTTCTGGGGAGCTTCTTCCTTCTGCCCTCAGGGCCCCCCTACCTTGTCCTACTTTGCCCCACACCTCCCTTATTACTCCCACCCACTTCTCTCCATCAAGCCTTTAGATCTTCTAGCACATACCTGCCTGTGCCTGTTTCACAGGCTCATGCCAGTTAACAGATGCATTTATAGCATTCATGAGTTCAAGTCCATATGTTTTGTGCCTTGTAGAAAAATGGGATTAGAGCACCCGTGAGTTTAGGGATCTTTTTGCCTTTGTTTTCATTTTGACCTTACTATATTTTGGATTTTTCAAGGTTCTTAAGCCATGTAGTAATAGCTGAAGTATTTTGCTTCTTCGCTTAGCTGTTATATCCTGTGTTGGATAATAAAGGAACATCTCAATGATATTGTTACTTTTAAAGATTTGGACAATAAATCTTGAAAAGCATTTCAGAGATTTTTGTAATGGCACCATTGAAAGGCTTTGCTGTACACCAAAATCTACTGACTAATGACAGAAATAGAATGGCTTATTTAATGTCATCTTCATTACCTTATTTTTTTCTCCTTTGGTTAAATAAATATTACTGTAAGTTGAATCAGATTTTTTTTCTCATTTGTTATGGCTTTACTGCTCTCCATGAAAATTTTATAAGCCTGCAGGACACATTTCTGCCAAGTAAGGATTCTTTAGCTAATATTATTAGCTTGTTAGCTAATAAGACCTAATATTACTGGTTTTCCCTGTAAATTTGTAACCTAGGTCGGCCCCATCAGTAGGGAGTCAGTGGGAGAAAAAGTATTAATGGGGACAACTCCTAGAAAAACATATCCTATTGACTCATTACATACATCCTTGGGTTGGTCTTTTTATAAAATTGTACTTCACAAGTAGATCCAACACTAGTTATGCAATATCCTGAGTGCTCCTCGGCTTTTGGAAGACGGTGCTTTAAAGCAGAGCAGAGCAAACAGTTTTTAGGTAAGGATTCCCTTTCTTTGATGAGTCTGTGTTTTATTTGAGTGCGATGGATACCACAGTAGTTCTAGTTCATTGGTAAACCCTGTGTTAGGACATACCCCACCTCACTTGGTGACTTAGGATTTTCCCCACTGAGCCGGGTAGGGAAAAGGTCATGAGAAGTTTAGTCTTTGCTGGAGTGTGGGGATCTTTTTTATACCAATCATCACAAATGCTAGTGTGTATAATAGCCACTCCTGAAAGCCTCCCCCTGAACCCCAGGTTGACAAAGAGGTCTGTATATGGTTGTTTGCGGTGGAACCCCTCTATTGACACTACTGTTTCTATCACAAGAAGATTGAAAGGCCAGGTGTAGAGAAAGGAGATGCTGCAGGCTGCCAGACTGTGGTTTGCAGGGAACTTTTCAAAGACACAGATAGTTAATACGTGCCAAGGGGTGACTTCAGCAGTTCTATCGGAAAGTTCTGCCAGAAGCAATTTCCCTAAAATAGTTTTGTGACAGTTCTTGCAGTTAAAAGGTTATAAATGAAGAAGCAACCTATATCTCATTGTATGTCTCAGAAAGATACGATTACTATTTTGATGAAGGAGATGAGAATCCAGGAGCCTCTTTGAGTCCCTTAATATTCGCTGAGAATTCAGATGTTCTGGTTTCTGTGCCAGGAATCCATGGCAGTCTAGACACAGCAACCAAAACAAACCTTGTGCTTATCCTTGGTGGCCTCCCTAGCACCCACCCCAACCCCGCCTGGGGATCTCAGTTCTCAGTTCAGATCCTGTCTCTGACCCTTTTCTGACCATAAGAATGGCTCCTCCCTTACCATCTGTGAATGCCTGTAACCCTTACTTGATGTCTGTTTCTTTCAGTATTAGTTTTGGTTTTCAGTTATGTGCTTTTCACCGCCCCACCAAATGATGAGATCTTTTGTCTTGCCCCCTGGGGGTGTATTATGCTGAGTAAGTGGCTCTGTTGGTTGGTTGACAGCTGGTCAGTGGTCTGAGGCTTAGAATTTTTCTCTGTGAAGACCTTGCTCCCATTCGAAACTCTCTTTGACCAAATGAGGAAGTATAGTGTGGGATGAGAAAAGATAATGGGAATTTTAAAATTCCTTTGTTGGCCGAGATTAGGGCATCTAATCTTTCTTACTCACTCAGATAATTTGTTAAACAAACATTTACTTTTGTTGATGACACTTTGTGTCATCTCCGTGCCTGGCACTGGAGAGATGCTGGAGATACAGATAAAAAGGCCTGGCCCTGCCTTTGTGGGCTTCTCAGACAAGTGAGTAAATTGACATGCAAACACATGATATGTGGTGAATAGACGCTGCTTTGGGAGTTGAGGGAAGAAAGCCAATTCTCTCTACAGGTAGGCTGACTTTGCAGCCTGGTTTCCCTGGGACAGCCCTGGTCTATGCCTAGTGTTCCACATAGGTCTTAATATGCCCCCTTGGCCCTCAAAAGTCTCCCAGTTTGGGCAATAAATTATGTGATTCCCCAAAATAAAGAAGTCCTGGAAGGCTTCACAGAGGAGGAGGTGTTTGGGATGACACTCAAAAGCTACACAAGAGTCCTCTATGGTATTGTTTACATTTCTAAAAATATTGGAGGGCGGCTAACAATGGCTTTCTAACTATTTTTCTCACGTTACTATGGATTCATAGACTAGTTCACAGACTGGCATTTGGGGATAAAAGAGTTTATGGACAAAGGGAAGATGAAGTAGAGCATTTCAGGCGGAAGATACACATGGTGTGGAGACATGTGGATGTGGGTCCTGATGGCTGCAATTTACACGTGTGATGGAACACAGTGGGAGATGAGGCTGAGGAACCACACAAGGCTTCATGGTAAACAGTTTGGACTTACTGCGAAATACAACCAGTGAGAGGCACTGAAAGATTGTAAACAGGGGAGAGACGTCATTTGCATGATAGATAGTTCCTTCCAAGTGTGGGTAGGAGACTGGAATCAGAGCAAGGGAACTCTGGTCCCAGCTGGGTGAGAGCTGATGGGAACTGAATTAATGCCTGAACATTGAGAAGATAGACAGGAAAGGTATTAGGAAGCAAGATTGGTGGGACTTGGTGACAGATTGACACTGGAGAGCGAAGAAAAGGATAAAGGATAATTGCAAAATTTTGGGATGGATTATTCTGTCTTTTGCTGAGATGAAGAATTCATGCAGCGGGAGGAAAGATCATTAACTCAGTTTGCAGTATGTTGAGTTTTAGGTGCTTATATTCTTTTAGATGGAGATATACTGAAATTCTGGTCTAGATTTCAGAAGAGAGATTTGGGACAGACTTACGGCTTTGATCTCAGTGAGCATTTCTTAGGGAATTATTCCCTAACCTCCATGATGAGGTTAGATCCCTCTTTTCTGTCTTCCAGCTTCACCGTACCCCTTGTGTGCATGTACTTACTACAATTACAGTTGCAAATTTATTTTTTGGTTCTTCAAATACCGATTGCCCACCTCCACCCCCCCAACTGTAAAGTCCATGAGAGTAAGACTATATCTGTTTTTAATTCTCTTGTATCCTCATGACAGCTTACCACACAATTGGGGCCTAGTACATGTTTGGTGAGTGAGTAAGTGGATGAAAGAAAGAAAGGAAGGAAGGAAGGAAAGGAAGGAAAGGAAAGGAGAGGAAAGGAAGGAAAGGAAAGGAAAGGAAGGAAAGGAAAGGAAGGAAAGAAAGAAAAAGAATTTTTGTAAATTTGGTGGTTGAAGCTATGTGGTTTGGTGTAAGATTGCCCAGGGAGAGTAAATACAAGAAAACTGCACAGTGAGTTCCAGGCAATACTGACATTTAGGGCTGTGGATGGAAAAGGACAGGGAAGAAGAATAAACAGTACAGGCCCTCAGAGAGGCAGGAGAGACAGGCAGGCCTGGTGTCAGGGAGCAGGCAGGGTGGGTCACAAATCAGCATATGGTCAGCATGGTCCAACAAAGAAGTAAAATAATATTGAAGAGGTTTCTCAAAATTCGTAATTCTGTTATTTAATAGAAGTGGAAATATTTACCTTACGGGAGATTGCCAGATACAGGTATTTAGTGCCGTAATATTATGTTAGCTTGTGCTACATGCAAAGTTTGATGTTCTATCACTGTTAGTTTGATATGTTGGGATTTTGAGGTTTGCTTTATATAATTTACACCAGCATCTGATGTAGTAAAAATTTGAGGCCATGTTTTGGGAGGATGGTGAAATGGCGCAGTGTTTAATCCTTGTGAATTTATGAGTGTGCATATTGATTTAAGGGGGTTAAAATACTTGAGTGCATACATGCCACCAGATGAGAAACCATTAACAGTAAAGACACGTGAAGTTATGACACTGTTACAAAGGATGGCTCGTTGTCTGATTCTAGAAGCGATGTCATCAAAGCCTTGTCTTGTGAAAAAGAGACTCTTATTGCAGAGTATTTTTACGTGTTTTCGGTCTCCACTGAGGGACTCAGGGTAGAGGTAGGGCAGGCATCGTTATGTATTGGAACGAAGGAGGGCTTTGAATTCGGTACTTCTCTCCCAAGTCTACCATCTTTTGACTCTAGCTTCATGAACTTGAATAACAATGGTAATAATTAACAGTAATAATAATGAAAGCTAACATGTATTGAGTAGCTTACTCTGTGCCTGGGTACTGTGCTAAGTACATTACATGAATTATCTTCTTTAATGCTTGCAACAGCCTTATGAGGAACCTCCTACCATTACCTCTACTTTAGGGATAAGGAAGAACTGAGGCTCGGGATCTTTAGGACCTTGACCGAGGTTTTGTAGCTGTCAAATGGTGGTGCCAAGACTGGAACCCAAGCTCTCTGATGATAAAGTCAGGCCTTTAATTACCAACTCCTGGCCAATTCTGTTTTTTCCATACTCCTCTCCCCTTCCTGCCACACACGCCTATTCCCTTCCCCTCACCTACTTGTTCTTCCTGAAGCAAATCACAGACATTATGCCATCTTGTCCGTACATACTAGATTATATTTCTAAATGATAGGACTTTTTTTCTTTTAGTATAACCACAATATCATTATCATGCCTAAAAAATTTCAACAGTAATTCTTTAATATCAAATACCCAATCAGAAAGCAAATTTTCCTGATTGGTCCGTAATTATTTTTAATGATTAATTTGTTACATTCCGGATTCAGACAGTTTTCACACCTGAAAGATGCATCTGTCCTTATTTATAGACTTCCTTTTTCTATTTTTCCCTCTTCTGCTTCTTTCCTGGGAGTTTGTTTGTTGAAGAAACAGGGATTTTTCTGTAGGATTTCCTTCATTCTGTAGTTTGCTGATTGCATCTTCTTTCTTGGTGTTCTTCACTATTTCTGTTTCTCATATTTCTTGTAAGCTGGTAGTTTGATCTAGACTGGAACCTCGATCAGATAGTTTGGCGAGAGTACATCATACAAAATGTTATGTACTTCTATGACAAGACTTTAGGAGGCACACGTGCCTTCTTGTTTCTTCTTTTGTGAAGTTAAGACTGATCAGTGGATTCAGGTGTTGTCAGCATGATCTCTCCATTATAAAGTTTCCCCAGGCCCTTCAAAAACCATTGATGGTCATTGCTTAGATACAGTGTTTCAGTAAGGGTTGTAAAATGATGATATCCTGTCATCCATTTCTGCATTTGTTAGCTGGAGTTTTTCTATCAAGAAATGAACCGCATCAATTATTTGGTTACCTCAGAGTATAGCTTATATAGGAAAATTAATGCTTGGTTTTATTTCCTCATCTTAAATAATATTCAGAAAAATGTGTTGATTTTCTAGCATTTTCCAAAGAAGACTAAAGAGGTTTTTTTTTTTTTCCTTTTTGTTTTTTGTTTTTTTTTTTTAGTATTCTGAACTCATGGACTTTAACACAGGTTATATGTGTTTCAATCCCTTGCAGTTACTTCTTTCAAAACTCTATCTTTGGCATGTGGAAGACTCTTTAAATTGGCTTCTGAATTCTTTTGACATGACTATAGTGGTCTTTGATGATATTTTTACTTTCTGGGATAACAAGATATTTCAGACTTACCGAGTACTTTTTCTACTGCAGATCAGTTTTAGTGGTAAATGGTATTTAGAGACCATAGTCTAGGTGTTAGGAGTTCTCGTTGTCTCTGGGCTGGTCATTGTTCAATGGACAGAGTTAGGAAGATATACATATGTATGTGTATAGGTATGTGTTTGTGTATATGTGTGTATGTGTGACCTATGCGACGTATGCTCTATTTCTATTTAATGTATGCAAACATCTTCATTTTCTTCTTCTTAGGAAAAAGAGTAGCATATTATAGTTCTGCACCTTGTTTTTTTGCATTTAACACTGTATTTCAGAGATCACCCTGGAGCCATATATAAAGTTTTTCATTGTATTTTACAACTGCAGAGACTCCAGTGTATAAATACACCACACTTTATTCATTTGGATAGATGGTTGTTCCTAGTCTTGCTCTTACACTGTAGTGGGAATGATTGTTTTTGTTGGTGGAGGTTTATTTGCAAATCAAACATAAAGCTGGGACTGAAACATTTTTCCTTAACTGAATGGACAGGTGAATGGGCAGTGCCAGCAGTTTTTTCCCCCCAGTTTATCCACTTGTCTTTTCTCTCTGATTCTGTTTTGTTTTGTTTTTTTAATTTTGATTTTTATTGTTTTTTAAAGTTTTTATTTAAGTAATCTATACCCAAGATGGGGCTGGAACTCATGACCCTGAGATTAAGAGTCACATGCTCTTCTATAAAGATTTTATTTATTTATTTATTTGAGAGAGAGAGAATGAGAGAGAGCAAGCACATGAGAGGGGGGAGGGTCAGAGGGAGAAGCAGACTCCCCGCCGAGCAGGGAGCCCCATGTGGGACTCGATCCCGGGATTCCAGGATCATGACCTGAGCCGAAGGCAGTTGCTTAACCAACTGAGCCACCCAGGCGCCCCAAGTCACATGCTCTTCTGACTGAGCCAGCCAGGCGACCCAGATTTTGGTTTTCTTAATGCAAACTTTTTTCTTTGTTGTAGTCAGTTTTATCAGTCTTTCTTTTATTGCCTCTTGGTTTTGAATCATGATGCAGAAAAAAAAATTCCTTCTAGACCGTACAGCAGCACCATCCAGTAGAAACCATATATGTAAATTTTTAGTAGCCACATTAAAAAGCATGAAAAGAAACAGGTGAAAAGAATTTAATAATAATTTTATTGAATCTATCAAAATATTATTGTTTCAATAACTAATCAGTATTTTTAAATTAATGAGATATTTTACATTCTTTTTCCATGCTGAACTTTCAAGAACTGATGTGTGTTTTATACTCTAGCACATTTCAGTTTGGTCACTAAATTTTCATAATAAATACTTGATCTGTGTTTAGACTTCATAAAATTTGCTGTTGAAAAAATAAATTCACATAACCAGGTTGTCCCAAGTGTACATGAAAGCTTTCCAATAACTGAGTTAAGTATTCTAAAATTTCAATATAAGTTAATTAAATTAAAACTGCCAATTTAGTTCCTCAGGCACACTTAACTACATTTCAAGTGCTTAGTAGCCACATGTGGATAATGACTACCATTCTGGACAGTTACGGAGAGTCACCCATATTTTCTTTTAGTGCTTGTGTGGTTTTATCACTAACATTTAAGTATGTGACCCCTTTGGAATTTATTTTGTTGTGTGGGAAAATGGATCCAATTTTCTCTTTTTCCACACGGCTATCTAGATGTCACAAACCACTTATTAAAAGTCTCATCTCGGGGCACCTGGGTGGCTCAGTCGTTAAGTGTCTGCCTTCGGCTCAGGTCATGATCCCAGGTCCTGGGATCGAGCCCCGCATCGGGCTCCCTGCTCAGCGGGAAGCCTGCTTCTCCCTCTCCCACTCCCCCTGCTTGTGTTCCCTCTCTCGCTGTCTCTCTCTGTCAAATAAATAAATAAAATCTTTTAAAAAAAAGTCTCATCTCTTCCCCACTGATTTGAGATGTGCCCCTATTCTATATTTAATTTCCGTAAGTATTTAATTGGCTGTCTTTCTGCATTTTCTATTCTGTTCTCTACTGTTTCAATTATAGAGGTGGTATAATATGTTTTAACATTAAAACCACGATGAGCTACCGTTTCATACCTACCACGTTGGTAAATGTCTGTCAGCATCAAGCACTGGGCAAGGATATAGAGCAGAGGGAATATGCATATGATTCTGGTGATAGTGGAAACTGGTAAATGGTTTTGGAAAGAAGTTTGGAATTCCTTGTAAAATGGTCCCCTGATCCTCTTAGTCTTCGGGGTAGCAGAGCAAATTGCAAGCCTGGAGTGGGAGCGGTTTTGTCTCATAACTTTATAGCTTGTCATTCTGATACTATTTTTTTTTTTTTTTAATATAAGTGGGGTTATGAAGAAGATTGGGAAACACAGCCTTAGAAACTCTTACACATCTGTAGGAATGCTTACAGTGAAATACTGAAATAGGTCTGTAGGCCTACTAACCAGTATATTGAGAAAAGAAATTGTGCTACATTTATAATAAACAGCAGTGAGAATAACATACAATGGTGCATATCAACAGGGATGAATCTCATAAGCATAATGTTGAGTGGAAAAGCAAGATAGAAGAATAATACAGCGTGATTCCATTTATGTAAAATTCTAAAAAATGCTGAACTAAAGCAACACATTCTTTAAGGATTGACTCATATATGGGAAGATTATAAAGAAAAGTAAGGGAACTAGTAACATAAAATGCAGGAGAACAGTGATTACTTCTGGGGGTGAAGGATAGGGTCTGATTAGGAATAGCTACCCCTGGGACTTCAAAGGTGCTTGCAGTGTTCTACAGGTAGGTACACAGAGACGTTCATTTTGCTTTTGTCCATTGAATTGTACATATGTTATGTGATTATTTCATAACAAAAGAGAAGGAGAACAACAACAAAAGTCCAGACCCAGGAATAGGCTAGATTACTCAGAACTCAAGTAATTAAATTTATGCTTGAGAAAGACTTCTGTTAGATATGAAACACTTGGCTTTTTCATTTCTTATTTAGGGACAATTACTTTTTTTTTTTTTTAAGACACTTTTTTTTTTAGTGTCTGGGTCAGGCAGCAAGAAATATGTTCTTGGGTGGTGTACACACACGAGTGACTTACATCACCAGGTGCAACAACACACAGTCATGGGTTCTTTGACACTTAAGTGATTTTTTTTTAACCATTTATGCAAAATATCATCATGGTCAATTCTAAACTTTATTCAGAGAGAGATGACTTTTGAAGGGACATCATAAATAGGAAACATTGGTTACACATGTGCTATATGCCAGATGCAGCATGTACATGAACTCATTTAACCTACGTAGTGGTCCTGTGAGAATTACATATGGGCTTCGTGTTACTGATGAATAAACTGATGCTCAGAGAGGTTAAGCCACACAGGAAATTACATGATGTCAGAAAGTCAGCGGGAAATACATGATGGGGTTTTCATGAAGGTTTGGCCCCAAGTCCCATGTTCCCAACTTCTATTCCAGAGTATCTTTTTAAGAACTTCGGGTGATAATCTATCCTTTTGCTTGATGGTGGTCCATCCTAGAAAGTTGGTATTTTTACCCTTAAAATTTCAGAGAGGAAATCCTTGAACCTCTTGTGGCGGTTCTTCACTATGTCAACAGGAATTTTTAACATCAGTTCAAGTTTGCTCTGTGATGTGTGCTTTCAGAGACTTGGTGGCCTTAAAGGATTCGGCTGGGTGATGGGACACCTGATGGGGCTGGTTTCTGTTTGTTTTCTGATTTGAAGGCTCTCCTAGTTTCTGATTCTTAAGATTAGCCTGAACCCCCCAAACCTGTCCTGACTATGCCTGTGCAAAACTTTTGTAGCCCATCTTCCCTTCTGGTGTTGAGATTATATGTATCTATTTCTGCAACTTGTCAAAATTTTAAAACCGTTTTTTCCCCCTTGTTCTTCAAAGATTACCTTATGTATCCCAAATTATGATGTCAGCAAATGAAACGCATTCCCTGACCTCTTTTTTTTTTTTTTTTTAAAGATTTATTTATTTTAGAGAGAGAGCGAGCACGGGGGGGTGGGGGGCAGAGGGAGAGGGAGAGAGAATCCTAAGCAGGACTCCGAGCTGAGTGGGGAGCCCCATGCGGGACTTGATCCCACGACCCTGCCATCACGACCTGAGCTGAAACTGAGAGTCAGGTGTTCAACGGACTGTGGCACCCAGCGCTGCCCACCCCCCGTCTTTTATCTGAGTCATTATTTGACATGGTCTGATCAGACCCAGCACTAATAATTATCATTATGCTTTGAAGTTTGCTTTCAAAATCCTCCCATTGCTACATTCTCTTCTTTCCACTGGTATTTTCATGACATGACACAGCAGATGAAGGGGATAGGGTGGGAAGGAGCGTTCAAGTAAGCATTTGGTTGCCAGGGATCCTGGTTTACTCGGGAATTGTGACTTCCCCAAAGTGATGCAGACATTATGGCAGAGCTCCTTGGGATCTCTGTCCAGTAGCATTTTCCTCTGTAGGTTCGTGTGCCTTCAGTTTTGGAGCCGACCGAAGCTCCTAAGGCTGCTGGGCTCCTTTCTGTGGGGGCTGGTAGACTTGTCTCAAGGGCATGAATGTGGCGAAAAACTGTCTTCTAATCAAAATCAGAAGGTCAGTGCAAAGTGAAGATGGCAGATCTCCAGCTTGTCTTGTGATCTGTGGATGTGTGTGTGCCTTTCAAGCCCTAGGAGGATAGTTTTTATAACACCAAAGCTATCTTTATATCTCCCTTCTATTTTCATTATATTTGAGTCTCTACCAAGTTTGCTTTAGGTTCTAATGTCAAGAAAATACTTCCCCTTCATATAATCTCAAATGAGAGTTTTAGGACGCTCTGTGTGAAGATAAAATCCCTTGCGAGTGTTTTGGTTTTTCAGTTTTTATTGTAACAGCTAAGACTAACCCACGTTTCAAAGGAACCAGATAGAATTAAATAAACTCCCATGATTAGCAAGGAAGTAACATGAGTATATCCAGAAATGAAATGCCTGTGAGATTCATACTTGTTTTCTGTTACTTGTTTAGATCTTATAATAATGATTTTTGGGGGTTCTTCTTTGGCATGTCCGGTGTTTTTGCCATAAGCATCCTTGCTGCAGGCATTTTCACTGCAAACATTTTCACCAAATAATTAATTGGCCATAAGGCGATTTTGCTGTAAAAGATAAAAATCACACACACACAAAAGAGGGACATTCATTAAAAAGGACATAAAGAAATATGAAAAATAAGCGACAAAAATAAAAAGACTTAATTGCGAAATACAGTATGTTTGTATACATTCAAGGTGTGTAGTATGGATTCATGGCACTACTGTGCAAATAACTGATTTTTTGTTTTGGTGGCTTGTACTTAAGCCCTGTCTTTGGAGTCTTTTGTTCATAGCATTATACTTTTTTTTTTTTTTTTGCTTGTTGATTTATCTCCTCATTCAGCATCACGCTTTTTCTTTTTTCACTAATATTTCTTTCTTTATTCTAAGGCATAGCTGTTTCCAAGTACTAGAATGTATATTTGTAAATGAGTTCTTGTTGTATTGTGTGGTGAAAACCTACACTGTTCTTGGCATCTTGTCACCTGTCTGTTGATAGAGGTTCCAAGGTTCCATGGGAAATGTGTGTTCAAAACTCTGCTGCTGTCTAGACAATTGTGAGGGTTAAATTTTATATAATGTAAAACGGGAGTATTGCATAAATGGAGAAATGAAACTAAACTGTCAGCCGGTTGATGAAACCAACAGACTGTCAAACCACACTTTCAACCAGTTATTTTTTTTTTTTTTATCTTTTATGCAGAATTGCCTTATGGCCAGTTAATTGGTTATGCGGCAAAAAGGCTTGCATCAAAGATGCTTACAGCCAAACTACCTAGAACCTTTCTTTGAATCTTAGCTGTTGTCCATCCCAAAGGTGGGATTAGAGTGAGGGTGAGGGGTAATGTCCTTGGAAGAGAAAAAGAAGCGCTTGTATTTATGATCAAGTGTTGTGCATTGGGAAATAACATTTATACTAGAACGTGTGGCAGGTTATTTGTTAAGTGGCAGAGAGGCTCCGAATTCCGAGGGAAATGCAGCTAAATTCAGTTCAGTTGGCACTCCTTGTCTTCTCCATACGGCCTGAAGATAACCTTGTCATCTACAGAAATGCATTCAGATTGTTTTCCAGATCGCTCCTTTAAAGGACTACTGAGGAAGGACATGGGCTTCACTCTGTTACATTGTGCTTTAGTGAGCCAGCCTCATGTATGTGGAAGAGTAAGGGAAGAGAGTAAGTGGATTTTTCCCCTCCCCACATGATCCCCCTTTCTCTATGGAATTGAGTCTTTGATTTGGAACTGTGACTATAATATTTTATATGTCTAAAATGAGTGAGACAAATTAAATAGGTGCCTAAATGGTATTTCCCATAATTGAATGAATATGCAACTACTTTTGGTAACATTTAATATGAAAAACTCAGAAAATCTCTCAGGTGAGATTTTCTTTCTAAGCAAAACAAAACTTTCCCCATGGGTTCCAACCTGTGCTCTGTCACGTCCACTTAGCTCCGTGTATGCATCTGTTAAACACATGCGTGCACAGTAGTTCAGAAATCCACAAACACCATCTTCCCTCGGAAATAAATAAAATACATCCGTTTGGGTTATTTTGATAGTTCTTATCCATCTCTTACCTGCTTACCTTTGAGGCATAATGGCTTCTTGTTTTTTTGTTTTGTTTTGTTTTTTTAGGTCAGTAAGGAGGGATGGGGGCATTTAAGGAAATGTACCAGGTCTCTAGCAAATCATCTGTGGCCGTTGGGATGCCATAACGAGCATTAGGTTTGACCTGAGTGTTTATCTTTTTTTATCAGGTATAAAGAAGTCTAAAATAAAAAGTTACATATCTTCATTGCACTGACAGATATGTTACGGTCATGAGGAAGTCATGGTGAAGAAGACCCAGGGTCTGGTTTTTGCATCGCATGGGCATATGGATTCCAACGTAGATGTGCTTATGGGTGTCAGAGAAGGGAGCCATGACCTTCCACTCTTAGGGGTTAGAAGTCAATCAGGTGATCTGTGAGGAGTCTGAGTTCTCATTTTCCCTTTTTACTAACCTGGCTCTAACCTTGTTACCCGAGATGATCAACACAAGAAAGAGTAGTAGTTGGAGAATTAATAACTCAGTGATAATTATACTGAGATTGGGCAGATCAGGATGAGAAAAGTGTCCTAAATAGAAATTGTAGGCAACTCTGTCAGGACCCTCTCACTCTTGAGAGCTTTTTCTGTATCTTCACTTGATAAACCTCTATGGCTTTACTCACAAATAAATAAATAAACAGATAGACGATAGAAATTGTAGCAATTCAGTATTTCCTTGCCAAGTAGGTAGATGACTCAGTGCACTCGGTAATACATTAAAATTATTTTATCAAAACTGGAAAGCGTGTGTTAATATTGTAACATCGCAGTGGGCAATGGTTTATTTTTGTTGGTGGTAGTATATTTGCAGGTCAAACATAAAGCCTGAACTGAAACATTACTTTTCATTACCGAGACGGACAGCTGAATGAACAGAGGAGGTGAGTAAATTTATTTTGCTGCAGCAGCCCTGGGTATGGAGGGTTTGTGCTTGTTGGCAAACCCTGCCTCCAAAGAGACTTTCTTCTATGTCCCAACAGTGGGACCCATTCTATCAGGGAGAAAACACTGCTCTATTGGATTTTTTTATTGCCTTGATTTTTTTTTTTTTTTAATTCATCGTTAGTATTTTGACTCCCAGATCAACAAAGGGTTATTTGGGTCATTTGCTAGGGCCTGGAGCTTTGCTAAATTGAGCTATAAGTCAAAATGTTTATAATCAAGGAGGAATTTTTATCTGTATTTGTAAGGAATAAAGAATCCCTGGTAAGCACTTAGAAATAGGAATAGTCACTGCGCCACTGAACAGATAGAATGTGAAGGCAGATCCCCCCTGCAGGCTTTCCCATCCTTTGGGGATAGTCTGACCTTTGAAAAAGCTGTTGTAAGCCTGGTCAGGTTTCACCACCTTTTCTCCAGCATCCCAATCTGATGAAGCCTCATGCATAACAAAAATGGCAAATTAGGGTCCTTTTATTTAGTTCTGACAAAGCTCCATCAGAAAATTTGAGAACAAAGTCTATGCCTTCATCACACAGCTATTCTCACAGTGACCTAATGGGTTTGGATATCAGCATCCTTTCTGTACTAGACTACCAAGAGTTATTTCAGCTGAGAAAATGAAATGTGGAGAGCCTCCAACATTTCTGTCTTCTATTCAGCATTTTGGGTTTTTTTGTTTGTGTTTTGTTTGTTTGTTTTTCATTCTTACTCGATGTTCAAAGAAAGTTTTCTTCGGCATGTTTTGTAGTGTGGGGATGATCTCCAGCCAGCAGTTGGCTAACCTCTTGGCTTGTAGTTTCTATTCTGTCCAGGTGAGCTTCAGTGGAGGGCCAGAAATCTGCTCTGCTTGTGTTTGTCAGTGAGTAGGCTCTTGTGTTGGAATTGATTCTGATCTTCAGCCTTTGTAGAAGGAAAGCACCTCACACTACTGGGGAGGAAATAAATGAAATGAGGTAGTAATGGAATGCAGGTGGGATGTGGGCTTTAGATGGCGAATGGGAGGACGGCAGGTGGGGTGTCACATAATCCCTTCCCAGGTGTCCTACAGGAATACAGGGCTTCCTAATGGATCTTGGCAAATTAAAACAAAAAGAATAAGAAGAAAGTGATCTTTACCAAAGTAACATAACTCTCGTGGTCATGAATTAATAGTTCTTTACAGACCACCAATTAATAACTCCCTGTGGCGTGAGGTCTTTGGTCCACACAGCCTGCCCTTTCTTTATAGCTCACTGCCTACCAAGCACATTGCCTGGTTCATGACAGGCCTCCACAAATCGTGCAGAATTGAATTAAATGCTATGGCGACTCCAGGGGCTCTGGGTATTCATTGTTTCATTTCCCTTCTCTGTGGGTTGCTGAGTAATATCTCACTGTTCTAAGCTATAGTCTCAGTTGGCTTTGCTCTTATTTATGCCCTTTCTCAAGTAGCACTGCAGAGTAGCTACCACGGAAAAGAATCAAAACATTTATATAAATTTGTATAATGTCAGGGAAAGACATATAGCAGAATAGGGATAGAGTATGAAAAACTGGCGAACTTATGAGTGGTAAAAGTGATAGACTATGGAGAAGAAAGGGTAAGGACAGCAGGGAATTTATTTTTCCATTATAATAGAAATGAAGAGTCTGTTCTTAAATTTTAAAATAATATCTAATAAATATGCAGCAAGATTCTTCTTTTTAAAGGATTTATTGTGGGGCGCCTGGGTGGCTCAGGTTAGGCATCTGCCTTTGGCTCAGGCCATGATCCTGGGGTCCTGGGATCAAGCCCTGTGTTGGGCTCCCTGCTCAGCTGGGAGTCTGCTTCTCCCTCTGCCCCTTCCACTGCTCGTGCTCTCGATCTCTCTCTCTCAAATACATAAAAGCTCTAAAAAAAAAAAATAAAGGATATATTGTTCTGGCAAGCAAAAGCAAAGAAAAAGAACTACAGTAGATAAAAGATCTGTGATTAGTTTGCTAATCTAGGAAATATGGCTCTGAAAGCAATGTCCTCATAATTATACCTGTGTCTGGATAGGTAAAGATGTTTCAAGAAGTCAGAATTTGTCTTGGGAGGAAGAGTTATGCTGAGACCAAAGATGTCTTTTAGGTGTATATGTTGGATTTCATACTCTAATAATTTTTGAACGTGTTGAATGATTTTGATCAAATATGTTAACAGCACAAGAAATAGCTTAGATTCAGCCTTTGGTTTGGTAGGCAGTGTTGAAACAGTAATGAAAGCCAGTTCATTTCCAGTGTATTTCTGTATATTGAAATGAATCACAACGAATTTTAGGTGGATGAAGGTGGCTAATGGTATATGACAGTACTGAGCGAGAACTTGTGGTCAGTTTTCAGATTTTCTCCTAATATATATATACTGTGGATTAATTTTATGTGATGTAATAAAAGTTAATTTGCCAAAATATGTTTTTTCCCCTAAATCTCTGTATCAATTAGAGTTGTTTCTCTCAGGCAATTCTAAAATCTTATAGAGATAATATTAATGAAATATTTCTAATTTAGAGAAAATGCCCTATTGATTCTATTTTATTGCCAATGTTTTTTTGTTTTGGTTTGGTTTGGTTTTGCTTTTTAGAGAGGGAGAGAGAGGGTTGGGGAGAGGGAGCAGAGGGAGAGGGAAGGAGAAAATCCCTAGCAGGCTCCACACCCAGCTCAGGGCTGGATCTCACGACCCTGAGATCATGACCTGAGCCGAAATCAAGAGTCCGATGCCTAACTGACTGAGCCACCCGGCACGCTGCCAGTGATTTTTGGTTTCAATAAACATGGAGACTTAAACATGAATGCATGTGGCTTACAGGGACGTTTATGATCAAATGCAAGAATCAGTGAGGTCCTATCTAGTTCTTTGGTTTTGGCATTAAGCAGGCTTGGAAAACCTGCTGGCTTTTCTAGGCCCTAAAAGGGCTTCTCTGCAGATGGACTAGGGAATATTACCCCCTTATTCATGATTGCAAAATAAGAATATTTATCTATCTTTTGCAGTAAAGTGTGGCCGCTGGGCAGCTTTCTGTGCTACTTTCAAATTAGGGTGTGGTTAAGTTCAATGATCTCTTCTTAAAACCAACGTAGCTGAAAGCTCTTGGTTATATGAATTTCTTTTTAAATGCCCCATCCTGAGTTTATTATGAGAGATTACCAGGTTCTGTATGTTATTTCTGTCACAAGCTAAAATTTGTCCTCAGTCCACTAAGCTCGTCTCACTGTTGCAGACCTGGATGCGAGATTCAAAACTTACGTGATGCTTTCCTGGCGCTAATCACGTACCTGACGTTAGGCAGAGATGAGTGAACATGTAGAAACTATTTGATATGGAGGTTTATGATCGAATAAAATTCCAGAGAGAACTGTGATGTGGAGGCATAATTTACCATCTACTCTGTCTTCCTTTATTGTTGCATACAGATGGCTTTTTAATGGGACGGGCTGTGTGACAACGATGACATCATTGGGTGCTTTTTACATTTCTGTGTTTTTAGTTGAATTATTTTACTTCGCGAATCCCCATTTTTCAATAATCCTGCCAGATAGGATTTTCTTAGTTAACAATGAAGCCAGGTTTAAATACCACTCCAAAGAAGACAGCACTACCATCCACTGTTAAGTGGAGAGGATGAACCCCTCAGGATTGTCAGCAAGCCAGCAGTGGGTTTTCTCGTGTAAGGAATGTGTGCTTGAAGATAGAAATTATGGACTCGGGGTAATGTGAACATGTCTGCATGCTTGGGAACATCGTGACAGGTGGTGAATGCTTGGGGGAAGCCTCATGCAGGATAGACATTGCTTAGGTACTTACTTGTCTGTTTCTTAACGAAACACGTTAATAAAGACGAAGAAAGCGGAACAAAAGTGGCATACGGATCACACAGATGAAACCAGAAGAGCGTTAAAATCTAGAAAGGCATTCAGTAAGGCTCTGCCTAATTATGTGAAAGGTAGTCTGCAAATCTGGCCCTGAGTTTCCCTGTAGCCCTATGAGAGGAAGAAACATTATCAATGACAAGATTCAGTTATAGGATAAAAATATATCTTTGCTTCTCCTCACACGGAGAGAAATGCATATGGAGAGAAAGGGACACGGAGTGAGGACAGTTCAACTTTGCTTGGGAAAAATCCAGATTTCTTCCTGAGCCTTTTCTAGAGATACTTCTGCTTGATTACTGCAGGTGGGGAGCAATGTCAGACATTACATTTATACATCTGGAGGGATTAACTCTCGAGATACAGTCATCCCAAAACCCTGAGAGCAAGCGAAAGAAATCCAATCTCTGCTGTTTTTTCTGTATCTCTTTGGAGGACTTGTGTTACTGGGGTGATCCTGCAGGGTCCTCCATGAGTAGTTTCTTGAATTCTTCAAGCAAAGGAGTGATTGGGGCTTCACACATGTTTTGATGTGTATATATGTGCATGTGTGATGAAACGTACGTGGCGCAATTTCTTAAAACAAGAGTATTTGTCATCAGACTCCAGAGGTGAAGCCCATCCTCGAATCCTGATAAAAATTATGAAGTGTATTTGCAGTCAGTTGTTAAATTTATCTGAACTAAATCTCACAGAATTAATGATGATTAAAGTGTGGGAGTGAGTAGCTGCTATGGATCAGGATAGAACTCCTGTATTAACATTTTAACGATGCCAGAGTTGATTTTTTTCTCTTTAGGTTCATAAAAGTGTTTGAAATCTGTAGAATATTTCTTTCTTATTTTGATCAGCTGCTGAGCTTGGCAATAAATCTCTGAAGTAGCTACGGTCAGACCTGAGTTACCAGGGAAGTATGTTTCTGAAAAATGCTCAATAACCCAAGGCATTGAGTTTGTAGACATGGTTGACTATCTCATCAGCCCCTGTTTACAGAGAACACTGTGGGAATCTTAGCGAGTGATGTAGGGAATGAAGTGAGAGAAATGTGTCAGCTTTGCCTTTACTCCCACTGCCTTCTCTGCCCTGAAAAAATATGGCCCATGTGTGCAAGTCTGTGGGGCGGGGCACCTTCAAGTCTCTTTTTCTACCTGGACTTTGCCAGAGAAGTCGAAAGAAAAGTGAAGGACAGAGGAGTCTCAAAGTCAGGGAGGAGGTGCCCTGCGGAGGCCCCTCTACCTCACGCTTGCATATTTCCCTGAATATTTTGCTTGCATATTTCCCTGAAAAAAAGAAGTCCTCTTGTGTATACATTACAATTACTTGCTCCTTCCTTCCAGGTAAAGAAGTTGGTCATTGTGTACCTGCTTGTGTGGTTATTGATAATAACCTAGTACTTACGTACGCACTGAGAGGTTTTTGTATCAATTATGCGACTTGAGAACTGAAGAGTCTACTTACATCCCTTCCTACTCCTACAGCGTCACACCGGCCAGAAGTTAATGTTGTTCAGTAGATGCATATTGAATTAATTTGATTTTAGACCCTAGAAAACCATCCTTGGACTGCTTCTGGAAGAGAGGGCCAATATTACTCAGTGGAATCCTCATAGATCACTGGTCATAGCTGTGGACCCTAACGCCTGACCCATGGGAACTTGAATTAACTGGAGGAGCCCTTCAAATGGAAAAATTGATATTAGAAAGGTAAACTCAGCCTAACCAAACCACAAATTTGACAGTAAACATTCCAATTCCATGGTCTGTTTTTATTCTATTACATATAGTTAGCTTTATTTAGTATCCTTGATCGACTTGCTTTTTGTTGATATTATTCCTTTGTTAGAATATGAGAAAACCGGGGCGCCTGGGTGGCTCAGATGGTTAAGCGTCTGCCTTCGGCTCAGGTCATGATCCCAGGGTCCTGGATCGAGTCCCGCATCGGGCTCCCTGCTCCGCGGGAAGCCTGCTTCTCCCTCTGCCTCTGCCTCTCTCTCTCTCTGACTCTCATGAATAAATAAATAAAACATTTAAAAAAAAAAAAGAATATGAGAAAACCATTTGTCAGTTTTATGATTTAGGAACTAAAACTGACACTTTTTATTGCTAGTTTATTGCCCCTTTTGGCCACTGTTTTCTTCTTACCTGTATAAAGGGAAAGCAAAACACCTTTGCCTCCATTATTTCATTTTTCATTCTTGCAAATCATTTGTTTTGTTAGGTCAGGGTACATTTGATGAAGATCAATGCTTACTAAACAGTGCGCTGGTTGTTAGATTGGCCATACGTATGATTTTATACTCCTGTCTTCTTGGAATATTAGTTTTGGAAATGATAAGACATACATTTCTGGGGTTCTTCCTAATCCCCCCAACCCAGACATAGCACTGTTCTAGGCATTGGAGATACAGCAGTGGGCGTGACCATTGAGTAAATTTGGGGGATATGGATCAGAGATGGGCATGAATGGTGTTCTTTATGTTTTTAAAGAACACTCCCCAGGAATACAGGAGGCACGATCCCTGCTGTTGGATTTGCTACTAATTAGCAGTATGATCTTGAAAAACCATGTAGCCTCTTTGGACCTATTTTCCTTATGATTTATGGCTGGGTAATGGTCAAGACAAGTTTTCAAACTTCAGTGCACATCAGAATGACCTCGGAAGCTCATTGAAATGACAGTTCATGGACTCTACCAACAGATCATCTGTTGTGGAAGGTCTGGGATGGAGCCCAGGAATTTGCTTTTTTTTTTTTTCTTTGCATGTTCTGTTCTGGTGGAAATGGACTGTGGGCCACACTGTCAAAAACATCTGGTGTAGGTCATTGTTTTCCAAACTGTGGGAAGTGCCCCATTAATGAGTCATGAAATCAATTTAGTAGACTTTGAAAAGCCTTGTAAAAATGAAATAGAAGAGAAGATATCAGAGGCATCTTGGGGGCAAGTAAAATGAGAAAGCCACCATCTACATTTTTAAGGGTTTGCTAGAGCAACACTCCACTTCCAGGCATCTAGAAGACTGTTATGCCTACTCTCTGCTAATTGACCTGAATGTGCAAATAGGAGCTGTGGAGTTCATCTTTTTCCTGGAGCATTGATTATTTCAAGAAGATGAATTGACTTGAGATGGAAGTTTTAATGCTGATAGCCACCACCATGGCCCCAGGATAGAAATGGTGATTCCACTGTGGCTAGGGAAGCTTGTTCTCGGTATCATAACATAGACGTATTCCTGTTATAATATAATAGGAAACCCTGCTCCCTTCCACTTACTGAAAACTGAAAATAACATTCCCACGCCTAAAAGATTGCTAAGGATAAATTCCATCTTCACCGCCACAAAACCATCCTCCTAAATAGATGACTTACTCAAGGAGATTTAGATGGTTAATCTTGGCAAACTGAACATCTCTCTTTCTCTCTTCCCTAATATTTGCTCAATAAATATCTATTGGATGGATGCTCTCGAAATCCACTTTAATTCTAAGATGCTAAAGAAGACTTTGCTTTCATGCATTTGATCACTTGCTCCTTGAGGGATTCATATATTTTAATATTTTTTGCTATCACAGTGAATGATTTAAATTAATGAGAATGATGGGGGAAAAAGGATAAGATTTTGTGGAAATTAATCAAAATGTTAAATTAAGGGCAGTTGGCAGAATTTATTAATATAATTTATTGCATATACTCATATGTGCGTCCAAGTGGGAAAAACTGTCTTCGGAGTAGCTTTGGTTCATTTTGTACTAATTTTAAAGATCTTGCCATTTGCTTAAAAACAACCAAAAACCAAGACTATCCATCACCAAACACTTTTTGAACTTTTTTGTGCGTTTGCCTTCAGAGTCTGGTTATGATCCTCATAAGAAAACCAGTTTTATTACTTTAATGGTCACACCTCATTTTTATGAAAAACAATATTACTCAACATGATTACCTACATTATTTGGAAAGCTTGGGCTCTAAAGGCCTTTTGGGTGCTTCCCAGAATCAAATACATCTTCAGAGAATGACAACTTACTGTCTCTAAGCTATTGAAATGGAAACGGCTCAGAAAGAGGAATCGCAAACACTGGAGCAGCTTCTTCATGTTACTGGAAGACATGCTGCTTTCTAAAGGTGACCACTCCAAAAGCCTGTACTCTTAAATGTAAAATTTATGAAACATTTGTGTTTATTTATTTATTTATTTTGCAATTTATTATTATTATTTTTTAAAGTTTTTTTTTTTTTGACAGAGAGAGAGAGAAAGCACAAGCAGGGGGAGGGGGCAGAGAGAGAGGGAGAAGCAGGCTCCCCGCTGAACAGGGAGCCCAACGTGGGGATCGATCCCAGGACCCTGAGATCTTGACCTGAACCAAAGGCAGACGCTTAACCGACTGAGCCACCCTGGTGCTCCGAAACATTTGTTTTTAAACAAAACTTGGTCATGCTTGCTCAATAGTGAGACTGTAGTTGTCAGTAAAGGGTCCAGAAAAGAGAGATCATAATTAGGCCAGTGACAAGAACTTGAATGGGCCTTATCTGTGATTCCTTCAAGGAATGAATGGTTGAATGAATGAAAGTCATCTTTTTTGGGGGGGGGTTGAAGCTGGTATTTCCATTGATCTATACTCTACCTCTATGTTTGGGGCTCAGCTGAAAGCATGGTACTTGACAGCATGTCAGAAGGGTGGTACCTAGGTGAGGCAGGGCATGCTATACCCTAGGTGGATTACTGTCAAAGCCCTTTTCAGTGAAAAGAAAAGCTGCATATAAAGAACATGGCCTTTGCTAGCATAAGGAAGAACAGTCAAAATTTAGAGCTGCTTCCATAGCGACAATGCTATTTTTCAAGTACAGTTAGAGCCTAGGTACACCCCTCCCCCAAAGGCATCCATGCGTCAAGATAGCTCTCAAAGTGGTTATGGAATACTTGTGAAGGCTTTTAATTAAAAATTCTTTTCCTAGGGACTGCCTGCTTGTTTTACATTACTAATAAAGTAAAAATTTCTACAGATAATAGACCTGAAAAATTAAGACTTTGGATTGCTCTCTTGATTAAAACCATTTAAGCAGGGATTTTAAATTTGGGGTTTTAATGATTATCACAAAAGGAATTCTTGGCATTTATGCGTAATCTAATTTTAGATATTGAACTCACAATTTAGAATTATCAAGTAAAAGAAAAACTTCAGTTATCCGTGCGATACTTTGAAGTTCGGATATTTCTTCTGGATGAGGCAACGCCAACATGCGGGACTCTCCTTTTACCTCTGTCCATGGTCACTGAAGGCTCCCACCTCCCACCTCAGAAAGGTGAAAGCAGTGTCTGGTTGAGAAACCCCCAGGAGAATTTGGATAAGAAGATCTGATGGAATCAGATGGTTGGAATAGGCCAGGTCTGACTGGGACATAACGTTGTCGTGCCCTGTGTGTGGGAGTCGGGAGAACCCTCGGTTGGCCTTGCCCCCCAGTGTCTGGGGTTCAGGAGTCGGTTAAGGTGGTGACGGTAGCCTCAGGACGGGCATCCCAGCCTATTCTAACCACACAGCCTATTCTGAGCCATAGAAGTGGGTGGCTGTTTTGGACCATTTCCCTCTCCGTGGGAAGAGAAGCTAACCCTTCCAGAAACTTTTGCTCATGGGCCGTGTCTCCTTTGTGGGTTGGCATCAATGAAGACTTTGGTCCACCAGTAAGATGGTTCAGAGAAAAGAGCCTCTGATAGAATTATCCTTTTTCTGTCATTCTCTGGGAACTGCTGAACTCAGCTGTCTGAGTTGACTCAGGTTTTGTTCTACTGGGCTTGTGTAATGGCTCTCAAAATACTCCTGCCAACCTCAGAAATTGTGATCTGGAGCTGGTTGAATTTACAGCGTGCCTTTTTTTTGTAAATTCATTATTTTTTGCAGATAGATTTTTCTCACTTAGTGAGTCTCAGAATCTGCAGCCAATAGTGCCGAGGCTCAGTGAAGGGGTCGGGGGCTATCCTGGTCACATAAGCAAGTCTTTAGGGAGACTGGTGCTGAGTTTAATCATGGCGTCTCCCTTTCAAGTTCTGTTGTTACTGGTTTGGTTTTAACAGTATCAGAATGATTTTATAAGAATGACCATATGTTTTATTATAAAAGTACAGATTCTTTCACAAAATTTTGTTGCATTTATTTATTTTTTTTAGCCCAGATTTTCTCTGTATAATTAACTGTACCCTGGAGTCTTCCCATAACACAGCCATGGGGTCTCTGTTGTTTGTGCTAGTGAAGAGCGGAACCAGGTTTATGATGAAGGAGGCAGAATGGGGCGTCAGATGGCCCTGGATGTGCAGACAGCCCAGCATGGGCCCTCATAGGTCACACAGTATGGTCTTGGGTTACTCTCTTATCCTGTCTGAGCCTACATTTCCTTAGGCTCCTTAAAAAATTAGGGAGGAATGTAATGTCTTTCTAATTGGCGCTTGGTGATGATTAAATGAGAAAACACATCTAAAACATGGTACCTGGCTCATAGTAAATTCTCAATAAATGGTGGCAATTAATTAAATGTTTTTGAACTTGACAAATCAGTTTCTTGTGTTGGTATCTGTGGTGAAATAACCAGTTATCAGTTTGCCAAGCGGGAAGTACTGGATACTTCATGGAATCATAAGAAGTTAGAGCAATAGAAGACCTTATTTATTCATCCTACAAATATTTGCTGAACACCTGCTACATACCGAACACCTGAGATGCATCAGTTAACAAACACAAGCAAATTCCTGCCCTCAGGGAGCGTTCATTCTAGCTGGAAGAAACAAGCCAATAAACAAGAAACACAATAAAGAAATCAATTGTGTCATTTGTTGGAAAGTGGTAAGGACCATGGAGAAAGAAAAATAATGGAGTTTAAAAGACATGTAATTTTAAACGAATCTAATTGGGAGGGAAACGTTTATTCAAATATTTGAAGGTGACAATTAGTCATGCAGATATTTGGGGGAAGAGCATTCCGGGCAGAGGGCAGCCAGAGCAGAGAGGCCAGTGTGTCTGGAGTTGGTGAGCAAAGAGACAATCAGGACGTGAGGACACAGGGGTCAGAATCTATAGTGGCCTGGAGGCCATTGTAGGGCTTTGGTTTTTACTCTGACAGGGAAGGTGAAGGGGGAGTTCTGAGCACAGGGATGACAAGATCTGACTTAGTTTTAATAGGATCACTCTGGTGCTGTGCAGAGCACAGTGGAGATGAAGAGCAGAGACCTTGGGGTCATCTTTAACTCCTTCATGTTAGACTAGAACTTGGAATTCGGGTTCAGATCCTGGGTCTGCATGTACCACTCTTGATTTCAGCTCAGGTTAAGATCTCAGGGTTGTAAGACTGTGAGTTGTGAGCCTCCTGCTCAGCAGGGAGTCTGCTGGAGATTTTCTCTCTCCACCCCGCCCCTCCCCCCCACACTCTCCTCCTCTCTAAAATAAATAAATAAATCTTTTAAAACATTAAAAATAAAATAAAAATTATCAGAAGCATAATAAAAATTTCCTAACATAAACATAACAAAATTTCCCTCTGGTACCACTGTGGGCATCAGAGATCCCAGCGTGAAGGAACTCTTCACAATATCCTACTACCTCTGAGAGCCAGATTTAGGCTTTGAAAGAAGGAAAAAGGCTGATTCCATTTATTTTACTAATGTATCTTGGGGGGATGAAAGCTGAGGCCTTTTTTGTGCCCTAAAATTACTTGTGGAGTGTGTTTGTCCATATAGCTTTGGGTTTATAGACTGGGTACTTCAAATAAGAGTTGAGATTTCACCAGGTTGGCTGTGACATTTTATTAGACTTAAAATCTCTAGGTCTGGTTAGCTTTGTAGTTAGCTGTCAAGTACTTATGGAACCCAAGTACCTCAGTGGTGTTTAAAAGGGAAGTTTGTGATATTATATCATTTTTATTTAAAGAAAGTAAGCATTGCTAAGGGATCTAATTTTAGACTATTATGAGGAAAAAATGACTTAGTCTGATAGGTTTGCCTCCCCATTAGTCCTTCTTTATTTTTAACCTTGGCCAATATTTGATCCCTGTCTTTTTGTTTTTGGAGAAGCCCCCTAAATGTACTATTTGGCATAAAAATGTACTTTAATCTTTCTTGTTGCTTAACCTTAAGTTGCTAGAAATAAGTTAATCCCTTAACCCTCAAAGCCAAAAAATAATAATAAATTTTCTTTCAATTCTAATTTTCTAAGTTTTTTTTTTTTAAAGATTTTATTTATTTATTTGAGAGAGAGAGTGCGAGTGAGAGAGCACAAGCAGAAGGAGCAGCAGAGGCAGACGGAGAAGCAGGCTCCCCATTGAGCAGGGAGCCCAACGCCGAGGACCCTGGGATCATGACCTGAGCCGAAGGCAGTCGCTTAACTGACTGAGCCACCAAGGCGCCCCTAATTTTCTAGGTATTTTTAAGCCAATTATTATTATTTTTTTAACATTTTATTTGTAAGTAATCTCTATACCCAACATGGGGCTCGAACCTACAACCGTGAGATCCAGTCATATGCTCTACTGACTGAGCCAGCGACACACGTCCCATGATTTTTTTTTTTTTTTAAATAGACCTGTAATAAAGATTAAATCAGTGCTCAGAGTACTCCTGAGAGGAGAGACGATTATTTAATGTTTGGATCTTCTTGATCTTTTGCTTTTTTTCTATTAACGTTGCCTGCGTTATAGCCTCATATCTGCCTACCCCTTCTATAATTGGGCTGAAAGAAAGAAAAGAGATGGAATTCATATTTGCCTCTTTCCTTTAGTAACTTCACAGTTTCATCATTTTTTGGTGCATTTTCCCCCAGATCTGCTATCACAGTGGATTGATTGCATTCTTGATCAATTGGCCATGAAAAAAATAAAATTCCTTTAGTTTTTAAAATAAAACAATATTTGACATAGAATGATGTTAGGAAATTTTTATTACGCTTCTGATAATTTTTATTTTATTTGTAATGTTTTAAAAGATTTATTTATTTATTTTAGAGAGGAGGAGAGTGTGGGGGGAAGGGGCGGGGTGGAGAGAGAAAATCTCCAGCAGACTCCCTGCTGAGCAGGAGGCTCACTGGGGGGTGGGGGGATCCTCAGTCTTACAACCCTGAGATCTTAACCTGAGCTGAAATCAAGAGTCAGATGCTTAACCTACTGAGCCACCCAGGTGCCCCTGTGCTTCTGATAATTTTTAATGTAAAAATGCTTCCCACTTTCTTCCACTCCAGCTTACAAGGAAGCCAAGAAAACAGATGTGACAGTTTCAGATAAATATGTATTAGGAAGGGTAGAGATTTCTTTTGTCTCACATTCTCCTGTCTGTTTTTAAGCTCCTTAGATGGAGCTGCAGTTTTAAATAATAAATCATAGTTTACCTCCCCCATTAGTGAAAAACTCAAGATGATGGGTTAGGATGAGTAGGAAATATTGTTTACAGTAGAGCTGTCTGCAGTTTGGGGATGGTTTCTAATTTTAGCTTTGGAATGGTAATTAGTATAGCAAATATCTCTGAACTTGAGCTGATGATCATTGTCTTGTGGTGCTTTGTAAAGTACCTGCCCTGTGAATGTGAGGCATTCTAGAAGCCCCATGGATTTCTGCTCATATGCACGTATGTGTGTGCATAGTTTATGGGTGAAAGTGTATAAATACCAGCTGTATACACAAGACTGACCCTGACCCAAGAGGCGTCAGCTAAGTGTCTGGGAGGGAGATTAGGGGCACATTCATGGAAGGGGTCTAATAGGATGGCTTTGTTGGCTGATGGATAGGATTTCATTGGGTCAAGACTCTGGGAGAAAGAAGAGGGCAGTGTGGAATGTTGGCTGTTTCTGTAGCCAGTCATACCCTCCCTGCCCTTACACCTACATTTGCCTTCAAAGCTCAGCCCTAGCATCACCTGGGTACAGGTGCGTTCCTCAGGAAGGCTTTGTACATATGGATACTGGAATCAGATACTTGGTATGCTCTGGGTCAAGTTACTTAATAAGCTTTATGCAGTATCAGGGAGCATTTTCAGTGCCTGGCCTAGGCTTCATCCCTACAACATCCGTGTGACTCGGAACTGTTCCCATTTTAGAGATGGAGGACCTAAGGTATGGATGGCACTCAAGGGCACAGCTAGAAACCAGCGGTACCGAGACTAGAACAATGGCACTTTGCCTCCAGAAACTATTATCTCAACCACTTAACCACACTATGATCTTGCTCGGCTGCAGTTTGTTTATTTGTAAAGCCTTGTGATAGGATTTTCAAGACATTGTTCAGCACGCAGTAGGTGCTCAATAATTAGAAGTCATTGCTATAATTAGTATTTCCTGTCTCCCCAGTTTGGTTGAAATGTTTTTCTTCCTATCTATATCTCTCTGGTAGCATTATTGCACTGTGCCATAATTGTTGGTTTGTCTCTTTCACACGGTAAATTGTAAACTTCTTGAGGGCAGGAACTCTACATCCGGATCCTGTCCCCTAATGGCGCAGTCAGTGCTTTGTTGAATGAGTGAATGGATAACGTGTTTTAGCTGTCATAGATGGACTTGCTGCAGGAAAGGAGCATACGGAACGCTTCCTGTCCAGGACTTCGAGGCGTGAGGTACCAGGTTTGAATCCAACCCCGACCACTTACTGGCTTTGTGTCTTGTGCAGATTTATATTCCCTTACCCCCAGTTCCTTATATATTTACTGGGGACAACAGAGTTGTTCTAAAGATCGAAGCAGATATTGCATATCAGGAATTTAACAGAATGCCTGGTTTATGATAAACAATAAGCAATTTCTATTGTTATAGAATGACTACTAAAAGTCAAGTATTCTCCTCCTTGTTGGAGGTACAGAGACAAAGATTCCTCCCTCATGCAGGGACTTCACAGTCTCATGGACGAGAAGGACTGTCACTGAATGCATTGTAATTGTGTGCAATAATATACAGCAATAGACACAGTTCAGATAATTGGTAGGGGAGAAGGTGAAGAGTGGTCATTTTCTTGATGGGGAATAGAGCCAAGTTGGGATTTGAAAAATGAATAAAAGTCCTTAAGGTAGAGCTGGAATAAACCCTCAAATATATATCAGGTTTGTGGACTTAACTGAAGAGGCAATGGGGAGCCATTGAATTTTTCTGAGTAGGAGAGTGACATCAACAGAACTGTCCTTTAGGGAAATTAATCTGATAAAAATATACATACATAAAATATGTATGAGTTAGTGGGAGAGAAATGAGGAAATAAATATCACATTGACCTGTAGTAGAACCTTCTACATGGGATAGAAGTCCGTTCTGCAGTGCCCCTTACAGAGGATCATCCAGCTAATGCCTGGACACAGCTGGTATGGGGAAGTTTACTCCCTCCTGAGCCAGCTCCCTCTTCCCTTCCTTCCTTCCCACCTACCCACCCACCCATCCACCCATCCACCTATCCATCATTTCTTGAGTTTATTATGTGCCACTTTGGGCAAGGTGCTGGGAGTGTCCATTAGCAAATAATTTTTATTGTTGGAAAGTTCTTTTTTCCTTAGCCTGAGTCAAAAGCTGCTTCCCTTTTGAGCTGCTCTCCTATTGGTCCTACTTTTATAATTATTTCTTGTAAAACATACTAAGTGTATTCTTCTTTTATGTGACTGCTTCTAATCATTTTTAAAACTAGAGCATGGAGCTTTTCAATCATTTCTTTTGGAAAATCGCATTCCCTTTTAAAAGGCCCTCATAAGGCAGGATTCATAAAACTGAAGGAGTGTTAGAGCTGAATGGGACTTTAGGAGTCACTTGGAATTCATATCTCAACCGTCATCACTTTACAGGTAGGATCTGAGTCACAAATAAGTTGTGACATGCCTAAGATCACAGAGCTAGTTAGTGACAAAACTAGGGCAAGAACTCAGGCTTTTAGGTGTCTGTACTTGCAAGACTAGTGCTTTCTCGAACCTTCTCTCATGATCCCCCTTCCCAAACAGTCTGTGAATTTTCACTCTCTCTCATAAAACGTGGAACCTGCAGTTGAGCATGGTGTCTCTCATGTTCTGACCTTGGCAGAGAGCTGTAAAGAGAGTTAATAAAGGCCAACATTAACAGAGTGCTCCAGGTTTGTGCCAGCCTGGTTCCCTGCACTTTCCATCTGGTCTTTCAGCAGTCTCGGTGGGGTGGGTTTAGGACTCCCAACTTCCAGATGTGGGGAAACTTCACTTGGGAATGAAATAATTTCCAGTCCACAGCCATACAGCTGGCAAGTGGACGTGCTGGAAATCAGACTGAGCGCTCTCTTGACTTCAGGGTCACAGAAGGGCCGTTCCTTACCATAATCTCTAATTGTATCTTCATGAAGCTGATATTAGCTGCAGCCCCGGATTTGTCAGCCTGTATTACGTTTACGGTCATCGTGAGCGTATGGAAAACTTTTAAAAACCTAACTAGTGGCGGGCGCCTGGGTGGCTCAGTTGGTTGAGCGACTGCCTCCGGCTCAGGTCCTGATCCTGGAGTCCCGGGATCGAGTCCCGCATCGGGCTCCCTGCTCGGCGGGGAGTCTGCTTCTCCCTCTGCCCCTCCCCCCTCTCATGTGCTCTCTCTCATTCTCTCTCTCTGAAATAAATAAATAAAATCTTTTTAAAAAAAAAAAACCTAACTAGTGGCTTTTATTTTTCTTTCTGTGAAATGGCACACTGTTAGCGTTGTTTGGTTTCACTGGTGACCAGTGGAACAAGGCTCAGGAATGGGGCCGATCCCTTGGGTGTGGTTGGGTGAGGGGAGCATCCCTGCGCCTTGTTGTCAAACAAGATCAGTCTTACTGACCTCGATATGAATGTGAGATGAAATGAGACGGTGTTTGTGGATGGGTATTGTCAATGGGCAAGTCATTGCTGATCCTGATGTTTTGCCATATAGATCGAGGCCTGCCTTGCCCCTGGGCTCCAGCAGACTCACTCCTCTTTGTTCTTATTTTATTCAGACTCTTCCTGCTCCCAGGTATGCCCCCTCCCTCCCCTCCTCTACCCCTCAAAGTGTTACTCAGCCTGAAAGGCGAAGGTCAGAGGCCAGTTTTGAAAGAAACTTGCCCTACTTCCCTGCCAGGATCAATTTCTCTTGTTAGTGCATGTCCATACAGCTTTGTTTATAGTGCTGTTAACAGCTCTTATCTTAGTAGGCCCCGTATTAAAGTGTGTTGGGCCCAAACTACCCCCCTTCCCATTGGGGCCTCTGGGAGTCCCGTGAGAACAAGACCGTTCAGTTTTCATCTTTATCAACCTTCTCTTTCCTGAACCTACAAGAGAGTCCAGTAGTGGTTCAATGAACTTTCTGATCGCGGCCATCCCTCCCAGATTTTTACGTACTAGTGGTTTGGCTGGTTTCCTGCCTGGCCTCACCCCCATCAAGATAACGTGTTGGAAAGGACAGAGACCCAGGGTGGAGCCAGCGAGAAACGGTGGCCCCACGTGATGAAGATCTTCCTGAAATTGTCACCCAAGCATAAATGTCCTCTGGGGTGATTGTTACATAAAGGGTGACTCCTCCAAACAGTGCTCTTACCCACTTGTCTGTCCATTCAAAACTTGCCAGGATGACTGCAGGAGCAGCGTAATTGGTGGTCTTTTATTTTCCCCTCTCATTTATGCTGCACCCACAGCTAGAGTGGTCTTTAGAGAACCTGTCTGATCATGTTTCTCAGCCGTCAGCCCTTTGGCAGTGCATCCGTGGGCTCGCTGGGCAGGAGTCTTCAGAGACCTGTGCACCTCTCATGCTTGGCCCCTCACCTTACTGGGGCTCACTCTGCTTGGCCATATTCCGGCCCCACAGGGCTGCTTTCCGTTCTCTCATTATGTCCTGCATCTTCCTGCCTCGGGGATTTCGCTCAGGCTCTCCTTCTAGAAGGTATTCCTCTTCCTAGCTTTTATTTCGTTAACTCTGATCTTGATTCTTGGCTTACATGTCATTTCCTCAGAACCGTCTTCCCTAAATGCCCCCTTTGGTAGCATCCGGTACTTCCCCTCTGAACTGTTATAATTGTTTGTATGATTGTTTGCTTTATCCTTGTCCCTATCAGAAGACTGTAAGTTCCCCGAGGGCAGGGATCGCGTCTGTCTTGTTAATAAGCCCGGCATACTGGTGCTTGGCACGGTGCCTGGCACATTGTAGGTCCTCAGTAGATAATGAACGTATAAAGAGAAGTAGGAATTCATTCGGCGAACCCTAATCGAGATCCTCCAACATGCAGGGGCTCCAGATTCATCAGCTTACCATCCCCTTAGGGGGGTCCAGCCAGGTAAATGAACCACAGGAAGCTGTCACCTTAGCTCTAGCAGAGCGAGTGTGCAGACCTGTGGGACTCAGGGTAGGTGGGGTTTCCATGTCTGCAGTGGAGCTGCCGAAGGTATCCTAAGAAGACAATGTTTGAGCCAAATCCCTTTTATTTTGCCATTTTCATCTCCAGGTATGAGACTACCATATACCCTGCCTAAGTCTTGATACTTTAAGTGGACCAGACTTCTCCTGCTTATCAAAAACTGTAAAAAGCGGGATATAAAGCTAACACAACATAACATTCCTAGTGAATTCTTGTTAGTACCTAGTGCTTACAAAAGTCCGTGAGAGCCCCCTTTTAGTTTAGACAGACTCTGTCTACTGGTTTGGTTTCCTGGATCCTCCCCATTTATAAAAAACCCAAAAAACTCTGACCTGTCTCCTTTCCTTTGCAAGAACTTCCCTTAACTCTTTGTGGCTCCCCAAAGATTTCTCAGAGAGGCTTTAAAGATCAGGTTCTCCTTATGTATCCTGGATTGCTTTTTCTTTTTTTTTTTTTTTAAGGTTCTTTTGATTTTTCACTTCTCCCTAGCAGGCCCAGGGAAGCAGCTGGAGGGAGAGGAGCCCTGGAATAGAGTCAGGACGCCTTGGAATCCTCTTCAGCCTGGTGATCTTGGACACCTTATTTAACCTTTCTTGGCTTTGGCTGCCCGTCCGTTAAATGAGGTGGTTGAAATGAATGAATTCGACGTGTCCCTCCAGCTTCTGGTATTAGGAACTTCCTAATATAGTGACCCTCCAGCTCCAAAATATAGTCTGAGTAGTTCTGCCTTTAGTTTGAGGAGTGTGCATCTTGCCTTTCCATCTTTTCAATCATCTCTGCTTAGAAAACTCTGTCTGGTTGTCTTTTTTCTCCCTCCCTCCCACACCCTTTCCCTCAATCTTAGCTCATTTGGGGCATGGCCTTCCTAACATTTTTATAGGTTTGAACCACTCTTGGGCAATGACCCTTTTTTGTCCATTCGACTCCTGGACTGCAACAATCAACAGCTTACCTAAAACAGGATCACGTTGTCCAGGTTTAAATCTTGGCTCCACTGTGTGACCTCAGGCAAGATACTTAACCTCTCTAGGTCTCCGTTTCCTTGTCTGTAAAATGAGGATGAGACTAGACCCCACTTCAGTGGATGTTATGAGGTGTTAGTATCTCACTGAGTGAATACAGTGTCTTAAGGTGAACACTCTTCAAATGCCATTTTTAGTATTTGTGCCTCTTTTCATTCTTCAGCCATTGGAACTTTTCCCAGCAGACCTACACTGAATTCTTCAGCTGTTTCATATGGTACATCGCTGTGCAGGAGCCTATGTAAGACCGCACAGGTAAACAAATTGCTGCATGAAGCAGCATTTAAAGTCAGGGCATTACAATAATGAACGGCTTTGAGGAGGCAGAAGATAGGAGGGAGGAGAAGGAATTATTCTTTTTCTAAATGTTATGTGAGGTGGTCTACCTGGTAATTTACATTAGAACAGCTTCCGACAGGAGGAGGAAGGAATCTGGTCAAGGCTGGTCATACTTAACCTTGCATCAGAATTAATAGAATGTACCCATATTCCCCATTAAATACGACTTCTTTTTAAGAATGTGAGCATTGAGTTGCATTTGATTGTTGACTTAAAGTAATGTTTTATAGTCATCTAAGCAAACATGTACTAATTTTGATAGTCTGATTTCTTTTTGTATTCTGGAACTAATTCCTTTTCCCTTGGGTCACAGATGTTAGTGAGAGCCAGTGGGCCACTATCTGTGCCCGTGTCCCCATCCCTGTGGATGAAATGGTCTTGGAGAGGGCAAGCAGCTGGGTCTGAGCTGACCCTGGGCTACGATCAGGTTACTTTCCTGAGGACCCAAATGTAGGGGATAATGACATCTTTGCATCATTACTGGGGATAGGACAAACAAGAGGATCCAGTTAGAAGATGGCCTGAGAGCCAAGGCTGTGGTCATCCTGCATTCTCCCATTACCCTGTTCTCAGAGCTCCCCTCCTGTTTGCTTTTGCCCGCTTCACTATCTCTCCCAACCAGCATATGTGGTCTCAGTGACTCAAGACTACACACACAGTCACCCATTAATTCATCAAATACTCATTGAGTGTCCACCAAGTGCCAAACATTTCGGTTACACAGATGAATTCAATACCCATCCAGTCCTCGGGGAGCTCATAGTCCCTTTCTTCTGTGTTTCTATCACCGCTTGTGGAACGGGCTCTCACGTTGCCAGCATTGGAAAAATAAATAAATGCTGGGGCGGGAGAGGCACTGGTAACTTCTTGGCCCTCTTGTGGTTAAATGTGGTGTCCACGTCACTTTCCTTAACTCTCATGTTGGTAACTGGTTGTAGGAAGGTTATTTGCGCTGGGGAATGACATCATTTTTTTTCTTTTTTTAAAAAAAGGGATCTATGCAAGTCTTCCCAATTCTAAAATTCTGTGATTGTATGATTCTAAATTAATTTAGGGAAGCAGTCAGACGGGTTTTGAGCGTGTTTCCATGGACACTGTGGATGTTGTCTTGAGGTGTCTGCTTATTCACATTTGGTACCATCTGGCATAAAAGAATTACTGGATTTTGGTCTGAGGGCAACAAAGTTACTTAGAGGGATCTGCTCTTCTCGTATTCAGCTGAAATGTTCTAGCAGCTTCGCCAACCACCAGGTAGCATTAGGTGTGTGCCAGATAAAAATATAATATACCAAAAATGTGAGCAATTTGTTAGTATATCCCATGTGATATACTTTAGGACACAGTAAAAAATTATCTGTCGTTCATCTGAAATTCAAGTTTAACTGGTGATCTTTTCCCTTCTGAATCAGGCAACGCTAGGCAGCCTCCACCTATAAGCTGTGATCTTGGTTACGTATGGTGCAGGTAACAGACTTACCAGTCAATCAGCCCTGCCTCCGTCCCGCTGAATGTTCTCCGCTCTGGGCCCCTTCTCACATGAGAGGAGTTGCTATTTCAAACATAACACATTTTACTGTTTGTAGGACTTTGATTGACATTTCTCTTTCCCCCACGAAAGATGAAGTGACAAATAACCATTCTTTAAAGTGCTTAAAATGTCCGTGAATATAATTTATATCTCAATTAGCCGTCTGTTAACCTATGTTTTAGAAAACATGTTTTTTGATTAAATCATATTTGATGAAATCTGAATTTACAGTACTTTATGAGTACTTTTTGGCTTTGTTTTTCTTATTTGATAAAATAGCTCTGGAATTTTTATATGAGGTCAGGACCTGTTAGCTCAAGCACATGCCAAGAGCTAACCCCCAAATACCAGATTTTTCTACAGTTCATCTTTGGTTCTCATTAGCATTGGAATATTTATAACTATACCCATTCATCATTCCTTCTTTTGAAGTCTGGTGCCTCTGTGAGGAAGAAGGAAAAATACAGCACCACATCCTTGCAAAATTTATAGGCTTTCAGTGAGTTAAAACATTTGCTGAAGAACTAAATGGAGAACATGAGAGATTTTGCAGAATCCTTAAGATTATTAGGAACTCCTCTGCTTTGCTTTTCCTGTTTTTAGCGAATGAGAATGTGGAATCCCGAATTTTTTATTATTGAGTTTGGGATATCAAAAGACAAGTGTCAGAATCTTAAAAAACAAAAACAAAACCCACCTTAATTCAGTCATGGAATTGTGACACTGAAGTTTGGGATCGGTACGTCAGACTAGAAAGGTCCATGCTTCTGTTGTCTCAGGTTTGCAGAATGAGAAGCTGTATGTAGCAGCCTTTCTGGGCTGTCCTGAGCCATGGGCGGGTGAGTTGTTTTCAGGGCGCTGGATTCCTCCTCACTCTGGGGATTTTTGAGGCAGGTATGTGTTTGCTGCTGCCTGAGACAGCAGTGCACGGCCATCTCTCGGCCTCCAGTGGCATAGCTGATCTGGCAATTCTTCCTCTGCGGGGATGGGCGATGGGGTGGGGAGTGTGTGCATGGTGGTCACCCAGGCCCTAGAGTCTTCCTGGCTCTGCTCCAGTACCATAGCCATGGAAAATCTTTTTCTGTCTGCTTAGGCTGCCAAGGGTGGTGCTAGGAGCTCTCTGCTGGGCTGGCAGAGAGAAGGGTAGGTATGCAGAAGGCTTTCTTCCCCAATCTCCTCTTTGCCAGGGACTGAGAAAGGTCTGATTTTTTTTTTTTTAAAGATTTTATTTATTTATTTGGCACAGTGAGAGAGAGAGCACAAGCAGGAAGAGCTAGGCAGAGAGAGAGGGAGAAGCAGGCTTCCTGCTGAGCAGAGAGCCCGACGTGCAGCTCTATCCCAGGACCCTGGGATCATGACCCGAGCCGAAGGCAGACGCTTAACGACTGAGCCACCCAGGCGCCCTGAGAAAGGTCTGGTCTAAAATACGCAGTGCATACGTGGTATCACTTCTATGCTGACCTTTGTAAAGTGCAGCATACTACTTGCCTACATAGATGCTTCTGATGGCTCCAGTTATCCACAGGAAGAATTATAAAAATCTAAGGATGGCAGCATGGTGGGGACCAAAGCCCAAGAGGGCTAGGAAGAGGAGAAAATAGAATGTGAACAGGAGAACAACGCAGTGGAAAGGGAGGTGCTGGTGATGTGGGCAAAAGGGGATGATCACAGGAGAGAAGTCCCTGGGAGGTGGGAAGGGGTGGGGAGCGCGGCCTTAGCAGAAGGAACATTTCTTGTATTGTAACCCCTTGGAAAGTAGAGGATGTGGAATAGATGCAGCTAAGTTGGGGGTATTGTTGCTGGGAAGACGGGGTCGTTCTGTTTTCTTTATGAAGCGTGTAACGATGTGGCCGAGAGTACAGCTGAGAGTTTGGGGTGAAGTCCGACACTTGAGGACCTGGGAGTGGTCAGCCTGGAGAGTTCGAGGAAAGTCTGCACATGGGAGGGGCGGAGAAGGAGTGTGTGCAAAGTTGAGCGCCCAAAAGGAATGTCCGGAGACGTCATCACTTGTGCGGGTCTGAGGCCTTGGAGCGCAGCTCTGCCCAACCCCCAGGAGCCGGGGACTTAGCAACACGTTTCCCCGAAGGTCAAAACCTCAATCTGGTCTCGGCCGTACTGCTTCTTTTCCCTCTGAGTCCACGAGGTGTTAGAACACTTCTGCTGCTGCCTCCTCTTTGCTGTTCCTGGGACCTCCGGTCTCGCCCCCACCTGGCTCGCCCTTATTCAAGCATGGAACACCTTGCAGTGACAGGCGTTGGTCGGTGTGCTGGGAATGCAGCTGGGAACAAGGCAGGAGAGGTCCCAGTCTCACAGGATGCCTGTTCTCAGGGGGCAGCAGCCATAACCCGGTGGAGACAGTTGTCCCCAATGATCAGATCCCAGTGAGTGCTGTCAGCTGAGGAACCAGGCGGTGAGATTGAGTGGCCAGGTCGTGGCAGGGGGGCTGCTTGAGAAGGTCCCTTTGGGGACTTGACCTTTGATTGAGACCTGAAGGGTAAGAAGAAGCCAGCTGTAGAGAATCTTTAACAGCTGGAGTCCTTTTCTGTCCCTGGTGGAGAAGAGGAGCCCCAATGAAAGAGGAATCCTGTGGGAGTGGGGCGTTCGGATGGGGTGGGGAAACCCTCTTGGAATTTGTGTTCAGAAGATTAAAATGCTAAAATGTTTCCATCTCATTGTGGAAGGAATCTCTCTTTCTACCTCCCTCCTTCCCTCCATTTCAACAACTGTTCATTTCGGGAAAGGAAATCATCCTGGAAGGACAGGAAGGGGTTTGATCTCGGGATCAGGCCCACCCCAAAATGAACTCAGAAAATTGACCTGAGACCCAGAATCAAGGCTCTTGGATCAGGAACCACAAGCAAAGAGTGAATAAGGAAATCTTTCTCTAGTAAGAAGTCCCACCCAGGCCTACCCTTGCTCCTTTTCCTCCTACCTTCACTGTATGTCTGGTTCCTGTCTTAGCTGAGAGCCTTCTTTCTTTCTCCCTGGGGTCACAGCCTGGGTGGAAAGGTAGCCACTGTGGGGGAAGCTGGGCTGGACGGCGGGAGGTATCAGGTTGTTTGTGCGCTTGTTGGGCAGAGCACAGAGGAACTTAACGTTTAATCTGCGGCCATAATCCCACGTTATGGACTTTTCCAGTGGGGAGAAAAAAGGCCAAAGAGGTCCCATTCTCAGGGCTCTCAAAAATCAACTTCCCTCCTTATTCCTGAGGAATGGAGGATAGAACTTAGCTCAATTCCAAACTCTCTGTTGCCCTGGGAGCCCTGAGCAGGTGTTATTCTGAGAAGAAAACTCACTTGCCAGTTGTATTTCCCTTTGAGGAATCTGAGAGCTGGATGGGGTCTTGGAACTTGTCTGGGTCCCCCCAGAGAGGTCCCTCGGTTCTCCTTCCGTGTCAACTTGGATGACTCGGTGCTGGCAGAGCGGAGTGTCCCCTCCCGCGGAGCCGCCCCTCCAGTGCCATAGTGTGGTGCTCCCCGGTGTGTTTCCCCTTCACCGTGCACATAGAAAATGATCAGCATGGCAGGGCACGTTGGGGTTAATAGACGAGGTTGCTCAAGGCCAGAGGTGACTGGCAGGGGGGCCTGGGTTGGGGAGAAGCACAGAACAGAGGAGATGCTATCTTGGTACACGTCGAATCCATTGGTGGCCCCCTAGTTAGGAAGCACTGCTGAGAGACTGGACTCCTTTAGTAGATCATGTGCCCCTTGAGGGGGGGGGCTGTTTGGTCATTCTTGAATAGTTCTTCAAAAGTTCTTTACAACTGGTAGAGAGTCCATGAATATGGTTGCCTTAAAAGCAACAAGGATTATCTTCCCTGGGAGATCACTACAGAGAATTCTTTCTAAGTTTCTGGAAAACTAAAGATAGATGCGTCATTGGGCTGCCTGGAATCACACCACTCAGGTTTGAGTTCCAGTTGAACCACTCGTTGGCTGGTTATCTCTTGAGGCTATGGTTTCCTCACTTGTACAGTGAGGATAGTAATATTATCTAGTATGGGACAGAGTCCAGACCCTACCCCAGAGCTATCTGACTCCAAAGCCCTTACTCTAAATCACTCCATCAGAATTCCCTGGTAGAAGCCTTTTGTTAAAACACAACCACATTCATAAGATTCTGGAGAAGTCTAGAAGTTGCTTTTTTTTTTTTTTTGTAAAAAATTTTGTGGTTTAGTTCAAATGGATATTGGCCAACAATGCCTAGATTTGTAAAACACTTGAGTTCAGTCGTTCAGTATATGTTCCTGGGCATTATCTTATGTTTGGGAGTTAGAAAGAGGGTCCAAATAAAGATGGTATGAAAAGTGAGGCTGAAAAGTGAGCCTGATGATTTCTTAAGGTTTTTGTGGTTGTTAACTTAGCAAAAATTAAAATGAAATAAGAATTCAGCTTGGTGATAAATAAGTTTCTCTAAATAAACCAAACCCCCAAGAATTAATATTAGATTTGTTTCTTGCTTCTACTTTTGAGTTCTGATAGGGGCTGAGCCTCATGAGACTGAGGAGCCCTTGAGCTGGATATTAAAATGGTTGCTGACCGAGGACGTTAGGAAGTGATACCTGATTTCTCCAAAATAGATATTGATTGCTTTGGTAAAAATTAGCATGTTGAGACTTGCTTTAAGATGAATAGCACCAGAAAAATGTCAGTTTCCTAATTTTCTTTTTTTAATATTAGAGGAACCTGTCTAAATATTTGCCTTGAGGAAATCTGATGATTCTCAAAACTTCTTTGAAAGTAGTTTACTGAAGTTGAATAAACATGTTCCAATATAGTAAGTTTGGAAAAACATCTCTGATACTTTAAACCCATGATATGAAAATCAAGTATATCATAGAAAGAGGGGAGAAGGGGAGAAGGAGAGAGGAGTATTTCATAAAGTTTGTGAAGTGTGTGTCACTTAAAAGCATATATTAAGTTATGCATGAAGCATTCATGTTAAAAAAATTATTAGGAGACCTGATTTACCCTTCTCAATTAAAGGAACCCAGCTGAGAGACCTGCCAGATTCTACATTTTCCAAGAAAATCAAGTCCTAGAAAGTCCTTGCATTTCCTTTTGAATGTTGGTGCCAGAGATACATCAAAAATACAGGGGGGAAAATCTTACCAAGTGCTCCCTATAATTTGAACTATATGATGGTTTTTTTTTTGTTGGATCCGATGTCCTAGGTAAACTGCATTTCCACCCTCCTCCCTTTGGAGAGGCATCAAGGGACAGATACCTCCTTAAAATTCTAAGTTTTCTGATAAAAGAAAGCTTCATCTTTTGGTTAGTGGAAACTTCCATTCCCAGGATACATACGCATTTTTACTTTAGTACGGCTTCCTCTTGGTTTTGTGAGTGAGTTATTTTTAGTGAGTTACCATGTTTCTCCTCATTCCCTATTTAACTATGCTGTATCTTTTACTTCTATTTCTCCATTAATTAATTCCCACAGCTCTTTTCTTAAACCTTTCCTACACTGAGAGATATTTTAAATTTTTTTTATGTTTCTCTTAAAAAAAAAAAAGGAAAACATCTGGTTTGTCTAGAAATCAGATGTCAGTTCTGCCGCCAAAATCAGATGCTTCATTCCCAGTTTGTATTTTTGTGTCTTACAACCCAGTTTGAATTCATTCACCGGTTTCTTAGTTCTTTTATTTTTACTTGACCTAAATGACCTAATTCCAAAATAAGTGGGCAGTAGCAATGTTGTATGATTATTATGTGCCAGTTCTTTGCCCATTTGTGACTTTATTTAAATCTCACACAACAATCCTCAGATGAGTGGAATCATCCCCACTTTATAGATGAATAGATAATCTTAACTACTGTGTTTATGCTGCCTGGTAATACTGTCTAATAGATGTACAGTTCTGAGCTAATTGGAAATTGATTAGTGTGTTTAAAGCTTCTATAAACCCAAGGTAAGGTTAATTTTTTTGACTTGGTTTAGAAGCATGTCCAAAAAACTGACAATAATAAAAGGAATGTGTAGGCCCATTTAGTGGTGGTTCATGTCCTGCAGTTATTGATGTTTATAGGGGCTGGTATTCATTAGTAATATGAGTAGATGTCAGTGAATGTCACAGCAGAACTCTTGTACTCTATTCAGTTATGCTGTGGTCAGTGGTTGGGATATTCCTGTAGTTGAGTGCACCCTGGATTTTCAGTTCAAATAGAACTTGATTCAAATTCTGACTTTTTCCCTGCTCTTGGATGAGCTTGCAAGCTATTCAGCCCTTCTAACCTCAGTATAGTCATCTGTAAAATGGGAATAATACTATCTCCTATTGCTGTGGTGATTAAAAGGAAAAATGTTATGTATGTTGCAAAGCACCTTACACAGACTAAATATTCAACAAAATGGCACTTGTTAATAACAATTGTCACCATCCTGGAATCTCTGAGTTGAGAAGGATCTTATGGTCAGATAGACTTAGTGCAGGTTTTGGCTCTGCTGGCATTCACCTCAGTCAAGTTGCTTGTCTCTCCAAGTTTCTATTTCCTCACCTGCACAATAGAGATAATATTTAACACAGGATTATGATAAAGGTTGTGTGACATGTGACATCTCTGAAGTGTCCAACCACCGATTGACCCTCATAAATGGTCATGACTGTCTTCCTTTGGCTCACAACCTCTAGGGACAGGGCAGCTCTAGAGAGCTGGAATTAGTAGAGCTTTACTTAACACTGAACATTAGTTTCCCTGTGACGTTTACCAGTTTGGCTCTGATCCCATGATCTGAATGACTGAGGCAAGTTATTTTTGTTCACTGGGTCATGATTTGGATTATATCTAGAAATATTGTCAGGACCCTAACCCACTTACTTGATTGTTAAGATTAGAGTTCCTATTCCTCTACCGTTGATCTTTATCTCCGTTTTCCTGGATACATTCTGTGCTGAACAAAAATATTTGTGTACATGAGGAAAAAAATTTCCGAATCAAAAGACTGTGAAAGTGTGTCCGTTTACATTAATGTGTGGATCTGATCGCTCAGTGCTCTGTTTGCCTGTTGCCGGTGATTCCGAATGTCATGTTGAGATCATCAACATTTTAAATAATTTAATGCTAAGTATGACAGTTTTAATTTCTTTTATCTCCCCTCCATTCTCTCTCCCTCTCTCTCTAACTTCATGTGAAGCCCTGTAGTTTGAAGTCAGTAATAACGATAGTAATATGCCGTTACTGAAATGTGAATGTGAAAACATGAACAAAGCACGTAAATAATTTTACTGTGCATTTTCCTGAAGGGAGTTCCCGCGCTCGTAGGATCTTCCCTGAGGTTCAGGTGCAGAATCCCTTAATCATATACTTAGCATTTCTACTCCTTACATGCAAATTTACTTTATTTCTGTGGGCTGTGCCTGTGTGCCCTGCATCAAGAGCTCTGGGTGAGATTATTATGTGTAATGTAAGATCTTACCTAACCTTCTTTTCGGTGTTCTGGAACTAGGAGTGCAGTAGCTGTTCTGATGTGAAGAGTCAACAGGTTTTAAAATCCCAAATTCTGTTTGCCACTGGATGCCAGATTTCGTATTCCGCTGGCTGCCAAGTCTATAAATTGGACATTAACTTTCCTCCCGTCCCTCTCAGAGTGACAGTGACAGTTGTCATGGACGTAGATGCCATGTGGGGGGCTCTTGGAGTCCTCAAAGCAAAATGTCCTTTATAAACACAACACCATAAAAGATGGTTTGCTTACTTGGTTGTTTTTTAAGGGGCACTGGGGAAATTCTTCACCTCAAGTTATTCTCCCTGCTAATCACACTTTTGGTGATTTATTCCTCTGGGGTCCGCATCTCCCCTCCCCAACACCCATGTTTTCCTGGAAGGACAGTACTCGATGATCCAATCACTTCCCTTTACCTAGCTCCCATTTTCTAGAGCTGCAGAAGGGATGGCAGGGCACGATGGGTTCCCACTGGCCCGGAGTCCCTGAAGTGGGGATATCAGGCACAGAAGTCCAAGCAAAGCCTGAACTTCCGCTGTGTTTTGAGCCTGCTGTCCTGCCTGGGCAGGAGGTGAGAAGGCCCAGTCCTGAGGCTGAGGCTGTGTATGGGCATCATTTTCCATAGTGATCGGAAGTAAACCACAACCTTTTAGAATGAGCTGGTTATTGAACATTCTGTCAGTGAAAAAATTCTTGCTTGGGGTGGGCGCAGGGAGGAGTACAGTTTCTTAAAATGCCTTTACTCCCCCTTTTGTTTGACCTATATGTCCTTAGAGGGAGGGCTCTGCCTCCCAATGAGGACAGTCCTGAAAAGAGCTCCCAGGGCCTAATCGTTACAGTGGAAACTTCTACCTTGGTCCCTTGGTCCTCTCCTTCATCTACTCAAAATGGACTGGTTTCCTTACTAGCTATGAGACCTTGGGGAAGTCACGTTACATTTAAACCTGAGTTCCTTATGTACAAAGGAATATATAATCTGTCCTGCCCGTCCACCTCACAAGGTTGTTGTGTGGAACACGAGGAAAGTGCTTCATCCAAGCGTTCACTGAACACAGGATAAACGCCATGCAGGGCTTTGTGTCAAGTACCCAGGTGTCACATGGTCCCCCATGCAGGGAGATAGAGTGCTCTCCCAAGCAAGACGATTCCTCTCACCTTTTGTATCCTCAGTGTGTAAACACCTAGTATGAATACAGTATCTGTTGAATGGTTGTATGTAACATGATTGTGCTGTAATATTATATGTGACCCAATATGGGACAATAGCGAGATGGCAGATGAGTACCTCGTGGGTATGGAAAGTCCTTCCAGGAGAGAGACCTCCCACCATTTCATGGTGGATGGTCACTGGTCTCCGGACTGGCACCTGGGAAGCATCTCTTGACTTTTTACTCGTCCATTCATCCTAATGAAATCACCTCACTCATGCATTTATAAATGCATTAAAAACAGGCTTTTGTTTGGGGGCACCTGGGTGGCTCAGTCAGTTAGGCATCTGCCTTCAGCTCAGGTCATGATCTCAAGGTCCTGGGATCAAGCCCCAAGTTGGGCTCCCTGCTCAGCGGGGAGTCTGCTTCTCCCTCTGCCTCTGCCCCTCCCTCCAGCTTGTGTGTGCCCATGCTGTCTCTCTCAAATACATAAATAAAATCTTTAAAAAAAAAAAAACAGGCTTGTTTTCAGATGAATGTTTTTAGAATATAAAATTTTATGATGAAAAACCTATTAATTTATCTGAGCCCCTTTTTACCTGATACTACTGCGCCCCAAATAAAAACATGCCTTTTTTTAGACCTGGTGTTTGTTTCCAATGGCAGAGTAATTAGAGTGCACGGGACACTCAGTGAATTGGAACATACTTGCTGTAGATGTTGAAGTAGAATTTGTTCTTTGGAGGCAGGGACAGGAGAAAAGGTGCAGACAATAAGACAGGTTTCCCGAGAGGGCACGTCGGTGGAATGAATGTGTCCTTTAGGGGGCATCCGTTAATGGGGCTTGTGTTTGGTAGAGCATTTTGTCAAATGTAAGTTTTGATCCTTAGAAAAAATGTCATGTGAGGATATGGTGAAAATTAATGAAAAGGGTGTTTGGATCTCTCTCTTTATTACATTTTCCTGGAATAATTACATCGATGTTATATTATTGGCTAAATATTTTGCCTTGTGGAGTCGAGGGATGTCATTATATGGGCTCTGTGGTTACAAGACAGAACAGTTTCCTATATGGGTGATGTGGTAGCCTCCTTTTTAGTGACTTTTCTTGGGAAGCTTTCTTCTTGAAGCCTTTAGGATTCCTGTGATGGGGCCAGTTATTTATTACCTCTAATACTATGGAGAGATGCTTGGGGCTGCTTGAAATGGTCCCACAGTGTGATGTTTTATGAGTAGGATATGTAATTGCTTTTATATATTTCTTTTTTCACTGTCCTCTGTCTTTCAGGCCATGCTTTTCCCCATTCTTTACCCTCACCTTTTTCATGGGCTTCTTTCCCATAGCAGATACACATTGATTTGTTAGCCCCATCTTTTTGTCTCCTGGTGGGAATCCCAACACCCCATAGGAGGTATTCTTGCCAAAATATTGAACCAGAATCTAATCAAACTTCTATGTCCAGGTACCCATTTACAAGATATAGAGGAATCAGATGAATGTTAAATACTACTTTAGGGATACAATCAGAAAAAAAAAAAAAAAACTTTTATAGAATAAATGACCAAGGGGGAAAGAAAGGAAGAAAGAAGGAAAGTCAGTCATGTAGGGAAACCTATAGGCTAAAAGAGACTAGAAGGCTTGTCAGTCAGTTATAGCGTATGGACCTGTTTTGGATCTTGCTTTAAACAAACTGAAAACACAATGACAAATATGAGACAATGGGGGGAGGGACGTTGAACGCTAGTGGATATTTGATGCTTTTAAGAAGGTATTGTTAATTTTTTAAGATGTAATAATGCCAGCACGGTTATGTATTTTTGGTGTGGTCCTATTAGAGGTAGATACTGATATTTAGGGATGCAGTGATATGAATTGATAATTGTTGAAGTTCAGACCAGGTGAAGGGGCTACAGTAAATGTCTCTCTACTTTGAATATATTTGAAATTTTCTGTAAGAAAACATGAAAAAAAAAACCAGCAACAACAACAGCAAACCAAAACTCTACTTTGAACTTAGCCCTGTCCATACTGCCTGTTATTTCATATACAGTTCTGGAAGGAGTGGTCTACACTCACTATAGAGTCTCGAATGCTTGGCAGCTCTTGTTGTTTCTTCCGTGCGCCCTGTCTTCACTGTCTCCTCCCTAAGCCCCCTTCTCTTCTTGCTTTATACTAAGAATTCTTTGCCTATAGGTTCATAGATGAGCTTCAGAGGATCTATAATTTCTCTGATATTTAGTGCCTTTTCTGTATTTGCAAATGTGTATTTTTTTAGGGGGTTAGGCTCATGACTTTTATCAGCATTTCAAGGATCTGTGATTGAAGAAGGTTAAGAACACCTCATGGCTTTGTCTTCTATGGGCATGTTTGGTATTTCCTATCTGCTCTCTGGTCCTCAGCTCTGTCCTCCTGCACTTCAGCCCTGTCCATTCATTTGGCTGGTTTTTATCTCATTACCACCTCAAAGATAACACGTTTAGGTGATGGTTTTCCCAGATACCCAGTTCCTCTCCATACCAGATACCTCTGAACTAGCCCAGATTTCACTCTCTTCTTTGCATGAACTCTTGCATCTAAATAGTCCTCAAACTCTCATCATTTTACCTCCTAAGTGATATCTCTTGTGTCCTCTTCTTATTTGGTACAATGTCTTCATTTGGATGCTCACCATCTGTCACCGGGCTACTGGTTACCAATCTCCTTGCCTTTAGCCCAGTGCTTTCAGTTCCCAGAAATGATGTTACTAACAGAAATCTGGCCATATCTCTGTTTACATCAGTGGCTTACAAGGTCTTAGTAAGGCTGTTCGTAGGCAGCCCTTGTCCACTTAAGCGATCTTATTTCCTGACACTTACTCCTTGGTCCTATTTAGAGCATAACATATTTGTCAAATCTCCTAGGCTTTGCTCATGTATTCACCTTCCCTGAAATTCACCACACCTTACCACTAACCTTCCCTCCCCATCTTGCCAGCATGGGAAATACCACTTTACCTTTCAAGTCTTCAGTCTTCCTGATGGTCCCCCAGGGCACTCGGGTGCTTCTTCTCAAATGCTTACTCTCCAGTTGCACATACTGTCACTAAGTGTTGGTGTTTTAATTGCCTTGCAGTTGTTGATAGGGTCATAAGCTAACCTGTTAATACTTTCATAGCATCTTTTTGAGACTACTCTAGCTCTTGCCCAATACGGAGGGAATGAGCGTTCCGGTAAGTGGTTGCCAAATGTACGCTGACCCGGGCCTCCAGAAATTCTTCCTTTCCTACATGTGGGAGCCACCTCGAGCTCTTTCAAGGAGATAGTGACAGGGAGGCCACGGGGCTTCTTTTTCTCTTGGATCCCATTTCCTGAGGAGAGGAGAGGCATCCTGAGTGGCCACTGGGAGGGGAAGCCGAGAGAGCGTTTTCAAGTGGAAGTTTTTCTTTGGGGACTCCATTATTTCCCTCCCTTTCTAGGTTCTTCTATTCTCTACCATTTCTTGGTGACCCCTTTAAAATATGTGACTAAAGGGTTTGAAATAAGACTACCCTCTTCCTAAACTTTCTGCCTAAATCTATGTATTTTTTAACTGAATTCAGTGGATTGAACTTCATTTTTAACTTATTTTATAGTATTTTTAGCAATGAGAATAGGGGCTTAACTAGATTTCTCGGTGTCCCGGAGCCACTGAACTCCGTATTGATAGTGGACCCATTTTCCCCAGAAAATTATTATTTAAATCTTCTGAGAACAGCTTGAGTCAGAAAAGGCTTTGTTAGTGATCTCAACATTATACTAGTCGGAATTCAGATCTTGATCTCGATTCTCTTATAAGCCCACAGATTGGTAGCTGTGAGTTTGTATCTAACTGTGTGATCATGTATCTCCATACAGCTTTCCTTCAGTGTTGACTGACTTCATCCTGCCAGCTCCATGGTGCAGAAGGCAGGAGGGTGTCCTACCTTGAGTCCTGAAAAATAGGAAAGGAAGGCTTGCATGGGATTTTAGAAATCACAGAAAAGTCTCCCTGCCTAGCATGCAGGATACGGGTATAGACAGAACACAAAATGGAGGGAGGCATTTTTATGGTAAAATTGGGGTGTGTGGTGTCTTCAATTCCAGGCATAGGAGTCATTTATTTTGAAGATAACACAGCGAGGTCGTAGTAAGGGGATGCCTAGTACAGTCATTGAGGGGATGGTTGTATGGGTCACCTTGCAGAGCGGCTCCATGAAGGGTTTGCCCCTCAGGGTTCAATCGGAGAAGCGCCCCTTTGTTGCCTTCACTGGGGTCTGTGAAATGGAGAGCATGGCCACCACACCGGGTGCAGACCTCTCGGGATTTCTCCAAGTCCAGTGCCCTTCCAGGCAGGATGCTGCTAATCACTGCCCTTTCTTGGACTCCCCTTGCCCCCACTTAGAGCCTACTGGGGGTCTAACCAGCTAACCTGTAACACTGAATCAGGGAAGCGGGTTAACCAAAGAACATGTGGTCTTCCCAATACTATTTACATTTTAATGGACGTCAACAGTGCCCTCACACAAAGAGTGGAAAATCTGTTGAGTTTTAGGGCGACAGGTGGCAGAGGTGCTATTCCCAGCGAAGTACCTACCTTGTAAGTTGTGGCACGCCCAAGAGGTGTGCATGCACACACACACAGCCAGATAAAGGTTGTCAAAATACACATGTCGCCAGATTGCCAGTTCTTTGCCTTTAACTTTCCTGTCCTCTGCTGTGTCCATGTCGATATTAAACTTAATTAAATCCCATCTGGATGAAAAGCTTTATAAAGGTCAGGGAGAAAACCTAACTCATTTTTTTGTGTGTGTGCTAATGAGTTCTTTTACTCTTTAAAATCAGAAATGAGGATGGAGAAAAAAGTTTCAGATGACCTCTGAATTCACCAGTATAAAAAATGCTCATTAAAGCTATGATTTTAAAAAATGAATCACATGTAATGTATGGTGATTAACATAATAATAAAAAAATTTTTAAAAATGAATCACATAAAAATAATTGCCATGCCTGTTTTTTTTTTTTAATTTTCTATTTTTCACCAATTTTGGAACACTGGTTTTAATCTCAATTTGCCCATCAGCGGTTGTAATATTACACTTTGTGGCTTTAAAGAATTCTGTACACACATACACACACACTTCTTTACATGCTCAAAAACAAATGAATTAAAAGCAGAATTCCTTCTTACCCTGAAATGAGTATCTTGCACGCTGAAGATCTCTTCTGCTCCAAGTTCACAAAAAGGGCATTAGCAAATTATAAGCATCTGAAAGCTGAAGTTTTCCATGTTTATAAACTTAATGAGCAAAGGCTCCATTAAGTGATTACATTCTTTATAAATAATTGTGTTTTTAGAAATAAATGTTAATGTTAGTTTGTTATTGGAGATGAATGAAAGCATTAATCCCCAAGTGATCTTTTGCTTTCCCTGGGAGGTGAAATATTTTGTGACATTGAAATCAGAAGTCAAAGCCAAAGCTAACTACTTAGATGAGATTTACCCCTGGGTGGTGTACAGAATGCTTCTTAAACTCCTAGACATGTATGTGTGCATTGTAGAAATGTTTCTGATGAAAATTTTGTGGAATGCATCTTGGAGGAAGCTGTTTCTTAACAAGATAGAAGGTGTGGTTGGCAGGAATGATGGTATCATTGCCATGTCTCTGATGAAGGGCTTATTCCACTTAAAAAGATTTTGGTTTCTACAGTCCCCAAAACCTGGTGCAGAGCAAAATTCCCCTTGTTTACAAGGGTGGGTGTGAGACCAACTCTCTTATCAGTCCAAAGGGAGATTGAACCTCTCATCTCATTGGTGGGTCACCACTGCATGTGGGTGACTGGATACTGTTGTGCTTGTTAGAAACAGAATTAAGGGTTGCCCCCAAAGTAAGTTCTGGGTTCTTCTGCTTGTATCCTAAAGGTCATATTTGCTCTCTGTACTACCATCAGCCTGACCCGAGTATGGCCAGGTGGCAAAAACAGGATGTAACCACCACATGCATTGTTTGCACATCAGAAGGCCATGATTTTTTTTTTTTTTTAAGATTTTATTTATTTATTTGAGAGAGAGAGATCATGAGCAGGGGGGAAAGGTAGAGGGAGAAGTAGACTCCCCACTGAGCAGAGAGCCCGACACGGGACTTAGTCACAGGACTTTGAGATCATGACCTGAGCCGAAGTCAGATGCTCAACTGACTGAGCCACCCAGGTGGCCCAGAAGGCCATGATTTGTATACCTTTTCATGATACGTCTGTGTGGCTGGTGGCTCAGAACAAACTTCGGTTGGCCTTTTTGTAGCTAATAACACAAAGAAGCTCTAAGAATGACTATTTATGATGTCTCAGAGGATTGATGAGATTGTTTAGCTTATACCTGGTAGGAGCAAAATCTGCATCTTGTTTGTGCATTCTGTCAGCCCTGTCCCCTCTGAAGCTCTCTCTTGTGACCCAGCATAATTCGATGAACAATTTTTAAGGCCTTTAAAAAATGTAGTGGCTTTGCTTCACCTCTATTGTTTGTGCCTTAAAAGCTTTCCCTGTTCTCATGAGTGGAAAACTTTCAGTCAGAAGGAAGCATATAGCCTTTTGCTGAGAGGATTGCTGTGTTCAAGAGCCCATTGGTCTCTACTCAGCCAGGGTCACTTCCCTCCTAAATGGTAAACAACTGGATGAGGAGGAGCCACAGTCTGTTTCTAGAAAAATCTTAGAGCTGGGAAGCACTCTATGGAATGCCTCTAAGTGGTACGGACCTCAGTGTCCATCACTTTGGGAAGAGGCAGCTAGAGTTGCGTTACAGCCAAGCTTATCTTGAAGAACCTAGCCCTGTTCCCTTCTCCAGGGCTTCTCCGAGCAGAGAGAACTCCGTATTAACTGACTGTTGCATCCTTACTTTGGCATCCATGAAGCCCCAGGTAAATGAAGCATCACCTTGGGTATACGTCACACAGAAAGCAAGTGCTTCTGACTTGGCTTTGCAATCCTTTCTTTGCTTCCCGTAACATTTTAAAGTATTGACAAATACACAGTTTAGTGACACATTTTTTACTGGATCTGCCTTTCTCAGGAAACTAGTGTTTCATTTTCCCAAAGGAAACAACCCCGCGTCAATACTGGCCTGGGTGTCAGTGTTTCGTCTTTTCCTTCACTTGCTGAATGTCCTGATGTTAATGCCCTTTCTCAAGTTCCAAAGCCTTTGCTTGACACTTCCACCCATGTTAGTTTTTAATCTCTGGAGAAATCTTCACCCAAACTGGTTTTTTATGAGGTCATTTGTTTATAACTGCCGTGTTTGGCTTGTTCTTCAAGAAAAGCTGTTAGTTTTCGTGTGTGAAACTTTGGGGATTAAGGGACAGTGAATGCCGGATATTTTATAGCTTTTGTCTGTGTCACTTAGAGTTTAATGAAAGAAGCTGCTCTGCTTTTCCCAGAATGTGCTTTTAAATGACAATTTTGAACAGTCAACTCTGAAAGAGAAGAGAGATTATATTTAAATTTTCTTTCCAGCAGCTAGAGTGACTGAAATTTGTTTCTAAACTTGAACATAAGAAACAAAACATTGTATGGGGAGAAGGATAACATACATCATAAGGGGACTTGGAGTGCTCTAGGCTAAACATACACCATTGGTAGCAGATCCATAAGGAAAACACTTAAAAAAGACACTGGGGAGGGTATGTGCCATGGTGAGCGCTGTGAATTGTGTAAGACTGTTGAATCACAGACCTGTATCTCTGAAACTAATAATACATTATATGTTAAAAAAAAAAAAAGAAGATAGTGGGAAGGGAAAAATGAAGGGGGCGATATCAGAGGGGGAGACGAACCATGAGAGACTATGGACTCTGAAAATCAAACTGAGGGTTCTAGAGGGGAGGGGGGTGGGGGGATGGGTTAGCCTGGTGATGGGTATTAAAGAGGGCATGTACGGCATGGAGCACGGGGTGTTATAAGCAAACAATGAATCATGGAACACTACATCAAAAACTAATGATGTAATGTATGGTGATTAACATAACATAGTAATAATAATAAAAAAACATACAGAGAGGGGCACCTGGGTGGCTCAGTCAGTTAAGCGTCTGCCTTCGGCTCAGGTCATGATCCCAGGGTCCTGGGATCGAGAGCCGCATCGGGCTCCCTGCTCTGCGGGGAGCCTGCTTCTCCTTCTCCCACTCCCCCTGCTTGTGTTCCCTCTCTCACTGTGTCTTTCTCTGTCAAATAAATAAATAAAACCTTAAAAAAAAAAATACATACAGAGAGTGAGTTTCTTCTGTTTTATTTACTTTTGGAAAGACAGTGAGAGGGAAATTTTGTATGTTTAAAACTTAATCCTTATCCAGGAATGGAAGCTGAGAATCCAAGGAAAAAAGAGAATATTTAAAGTTTTGATATATTTGATACAGTTCATTATGATATGGTTGAGTAGATTAGAAACCTTTAATTTTATATGGATAATCTATTATCAGAGTAGGTATAAATAGAATCAGTAATTATAGTCACAGATAATTAGAGGTAAATTTAATAGTAGGTCCAAACAGCAGTGGGCAACATAACCCAGTAGTCAATAGTGTGTGGAAGAGATAAGGATCTCTCAGAAGGCATCCAGTACCACACTGTGGTTTCCCTAAATTCTTGGTGAATTATAAGCCACTGATCTCAGGCAAATCAAAACTGTTTTCAGACACCTGCATTCTTTGGAGGAATTAGGGAGTAGTAAATATATTTCTTTTATATAGGCCATTTTAAATTCGTTAATTATATCCTAATTTCTAGACAGTCTAGATTCTGAAAGTAGGAATTAGAGTTTAATGAAGTGTGATATGGCCTGTTTGTCTAATATAACTATCCTGTCATCTGAATTTTGAATTTCTCAAAACTCCACTATTAAAAATAGCTAAGATGGGGGGCGCCTGGGTGGCTCAGTCGTTAAGCGTCTGCCTTTGGCTCAGGTCATGATCCCAGGGTGCTGGGATCGAGCCCCACATTGGGCTCCCTGCGCTGCGGGAAGCCTGCTTCTCCCTCTCCCACTCCCCCTGCTTGTGTTCCTTCCCTCACTATCTCTCTCTGTCAAATAAATAAATCTTTAAAAAAAGAAAAAAAATAGCTAAGATGGGCGCCTGGGTGGCTCCGTCACTAAGCGTCTGCCTTCGGCTTAGGTCATGATCCCAGGGTCCTGGGATCGAGCGCCGCATCAGGCTCCCTCCTCCGCAGGAAGCCTGCTTCTCCCTCTCCCACTCACCCTGCTTGTGTTCCCTCTCTCGCTGTGTCTCTCTCTGTCAAATAAATAAAATCTTTAAAAAAAAAATAGCTAAGATATTTTTAAGTTTGTCCCTAACCTATGACCTGACATTTTAAAAGTACAAATGAGCCCTCCCAGACTTTCCATGCCATTGTTCACAGCACCGTCTCCAAAGTTGGAAGGAGCCTTCGAGGTCTCATTCAGCCACAGATGTAAAGTGACCTGTTTGTAATTAGACTTGTAAATAAAACCTCTGAGAACAGTGCTTCTGAAACTTCTACCTGCATACTTGTCACTGGGGAATCTTGTTAGAAATACAGATTCTGGGGTCTGCGATTGAGCCTGAGAATGTGCATTCCCGGAAAGATCCTGGGTGGATCCCAAACCTGTTGATCTCCTATATCATACTTGGAGAAACAAAGTCTTAAAAAGTAGCTGTGAAACAGCCAACCCCCACCCCTAAATTAGGAATTCTTTTATATATTCTCTCATATGGGTATTATGTTGGTCCCAATATTTTCATGCTTTGGGGGCATCGATGAAAATCAAGCACAAATGGTCACCTTTCTGGGATTGCTAATATTAAGGTTTACTGTAAAACTCTTTCACAGTGACTACCAAGGTCCATGTCTTTCTTGTTCCCATTATATTTCAAGCACCTAGAATGCTCCTGGCACATGCTGGGAGCTGAGTAAATACCTGCTGAATGAGGTCATAAATGGATAAATATATAACATTCAGATTTGGGGACATTATGAGTACCATTCATTTTGGGTTTTCACCATCAAATTTTTAATACCCCCTGGAAACACATCAAAAAGCTACCTAATTCTCTGTGTATAAGTGTAGAGTAGATACATCCTGGAAGCTGGTTCTTACTTGAGGAGAGTCGTCAGGTTGACGCCTCATCTCTTTTCATTGTTTTCTACTTAAATTTAACTTCTTTCATTAACCAAATTAAGGAATCTCATTATCATAGCAATCAGTTCCAGGGCAGTATGAAGAGTTTACTTCTGAGATAGAAACCTGGTAATCTTTGGAAAGGTTGTGGTAGGTTTATATTCTTTCACAGTAAAGATATTCCCAATCTTCCTCTTTAGAAACAAACAGCTATGATAGCACAAGTCCCAGATTTGATATTTTTCATGTTAAAATTCTCCCAAGCATCAACTCACACCCTACCTTCTGCACAGACTTTCTGGAATCCATCCAGGCATTGCTTTTTAACTTGATCTCCTCTGCTTGGTTTTATGCGGGCCAGATCAATCAGCTTCTCATATTGCAGTCTCTGATTTGCTCATCTTTTACTCTCCGACCATCACTCCATCTATATATTTTCATTATGTCCAGGTATGCCTAATCTAATGCAGGCCCACAGCAGCGGTAAATGTTGACTGAAAAACACATGAACGGTTTGAGCATTTGAGGAGAGAAGGAAGACCAAACCAGGCAGAAGCTATCTGGGGCAGCTTTCTGGAAAAGGTGATGATGATCATTTGGTTGGACATTATCTCCTGCCTTATAATTACGATAGCTCTGCCACCAGTGTTTGAGAGTTGTAAATAAATGCCCCATAAGAAGAGGGTGTTGCTGCATAAAGCAGCAAACTATGAAGGTATTTACAGATGTTCTGAACTTAATTCTTACTCCTAGGAAGGCACTTCTGAGGGGGACTATAGAAGTGGCGAGAATTATATCTGTCATCTTGAAAGTTGATATATTTAAGAAATACTTATTGAGCAAAAATGAGTCAAACTGGTTCCCTGCTTTCAAGGAGCTCATGTTCTACTGCCATATAGACTATCACCAAATAGACTGTAAGGAGCTCTGTTGTGGAGAAGCAAGCACAGTGCTGTGAGAACCCAGAGGGAGGAGGCACGGATTCCAGCTGGAGTTGGACAGAAACGTTTTTTACATAGATTCTGTCTCTCGTGCCTTCTAAAAGTGGGATTGATCTGCTGCAGGCAGTGTGACCTCTCTGTGATCATTCACATGAACCTTGGTTTGGGACCTCAGTCAACTGAAAGCTGCTCTTCTGGTACTTCCTGGACTCTTCTGGACTCTTGGATCTGCTCACGGTTCTTTTGAGCCTCTTTCCTGGGTATCTTGCCAGTTGTCAGTGTGCTTGCTTCCCCCATGTTCAGTCTGGTGTGTTATGAGGTGTAGCACAGACAAAGGGAAACTGAGATTGCATCCGTTTTGAGTGTCCTGGGGTTTTTTATGGGAGTGAAGCTAGGTAGAAAGCCATTTTTATCATTTAATGGCATGTGCGCTTCCTGATATATATTCACTTATTTTATAATGACAGCTATCTTCTTTAAGTGTCTACTAAAGTGCTTGGTATCCTGGCCGTTGCTTTGTAGACATTGCTTCAAATGCTCAGAACTATCCTACAGGGGTAGATGGTGTTTATATCCATTTTATAGAAGAGGACATTGAGGTTTAAGAGATTAACTTGTGGGGGCGCCTGGGTGGCTCAGTCGTTAAGCGTCTGCCTTCGGCTCAGGTCATGATCCCAGGGTCCTGGGATCGAGCCCCGCATCGGGCTCCCTGCTCGGCGGGAAGCCTGCTTCTCCCTCTCCCACTCACCCTGCTTGTGTTCCCTCTCTCGCTGTGTCTCTCTCTGTCAAATAAATAAATAAAATCTTAAAAAAAAAAAAAGATTAATTTGTGTTAATACTTGGTAAATAGCAGAGCCTAATTCTTCCCTGGTCTGCCTGACTCCAAAGCTTAGGTTCTTTGAGCTGCCCCATTCCGCCTCTAGAGTGGGGCTGAGTCCACTGGTCGAGGGGACTCTGTTCCTGCCTTCATGGAACTTCAGATGGGAGCAGAGGTATTTGAAGCCTGGTATAACTGATCCCAGGAGAGGAAGTATTACTGTTTTGTGGTATGTACAGATTATTCCAGTGGTATTTGCCCTTTCGTCTGTCTTCTGCTAATATTTGCTTCTCTTTAGGAATTTTGATAGAAGATTGATTGATAAGATTGATGGGGGAAAAGGTTTGTCACAGTCTCCTAGTCATTCATTCCTCTCTGTTGGGTCCCGATTGGGAAACAGATAAAAGGAATCAATATATATACTAAAGGATTTTAACATATAGACTGCTAGGTCTAGACTGTTTGAAACCATAACTATATATTATGCTTGGCACATGTGTACTGAATGGTAAATGAATATGGTTTTGACTCTGCTATAATTGGAAACAACTCCAGAAGTATTTCAATTTAACATCTTCATTTATTTATACTAACTCTGGCTTTTACAACGATCTGGCTTTTTGCCAGTTATCATAAAAGATTGGAAATTTTCTCATAATAAATTCATTCATTTATTCATTTCTAAATACATGCTATAAAACTAATTTTGAAAGAGTCAAACTTAGACTAATTCAGAGTTTAAAGGCATTAAAGTTTATGCCAGGAAACAAAATGATACAATGCTGGAACTTCACAAAGAGTGGGAAATTAGCTCTTGCATAAATGAGTTTGCAGCAAATTTAAATAAATAGGAATCAGAGTGGTATTTGTACTTTTATTAGGTTTCTCTGTTTTAGAGGTAATTCTGTCAAAGGTTTTCCCATTCCTTGAATGGGAAGTTAAGTGTATTGTTTTTTTTTAAAGGCCCAGAATCTTAGTAGTATTTGTAATTACTTAAACATTATTTAACTGCCTTCCATGTATGTTGCGTTGTGCTGTTTGTTATGAAGTGCTTTTGTTTCTGCATCTTGATCCCTTTCTGGAGAATGTTGACATCACAGAGACTTTTCCAGGGTTCTAAACTTGAAGCATCAGCTTCTACCTTCTTCCCGAGAAGAGTAGATTACAAAGTGGTCTGGGGAGTAATTTATTTGGCAAATAGCCTTGACATTCAAGAAGTTCATCACTTTAACAGATTGGGCTATATTTTTTCCAAAATACAAATCGTTCCTGGAGAAGGTGAAGGGTAAATCAGACTCTTTTAAGGTTTGCCTGACCGCTTTTAGGTCAAAGAGTAAAAACTCTTAAATCTGCATCCTTAAGGAATTGATGCCAGTTATAAAAATGCCTCATTTGGCCTTGTGGAATATGGAAAGGAGCTGCCTTCAGCTTTCTCTGTTTATTTCTCAGTGACTGAATGCCTTTCCTTTCTTATAAAAGGATTTTATGACTGTTTGTTGTGCTGTATATGGGTTTAAGATCCCGAAGCTGCCCTAGGATTGTTACGGCTAATATCCTTTTTTAACACCTTCTCCATTTTTAAGATTCATGTTATTTGGCAAACATGTGTTGAACGTCTTCTATGCATCAGTCAGTGCTGGGAGTTGGGGATGGATTTTTTTTTTTTTTTAAGTGAGTAAGAGTCCTCACATTTGTCGCTCATGGTCTTGTTCTGGAGTCAAACATAGGCTGAGAGGATGCAGTGAAGAGCTGAGAGCACACAGGGGGAGCAAGAACCACCAGAGCCTTCCTAGAAATCCGATGCTTTTGAGCAGAGTGTAGAGGTTGAGTTGCCCTGGCAAGGAGAGCTTTCATACAAGCTTTTGCATCCATTCCATTCTCTTTTCCTTCTTCTTGCTTTCACTTTTCCTTTGGCTGCTTCCAGTTTCCTCAGCCTCCCACAGTTGCCCAGCATGTCTTTTCCTCACACCCCGTTTCTCTTCAGCTCTTCTTGTTCTTCAGGACTTTTCCACATGGGGGGCTCTACACACAGCCCCCTTCCAGGAAGCAACAAAGAACACAGCGCAAGCTGGCGCCCTGACAGAAAGACAGATTTCCTCTCTGGTAGACTGGAAGCCATCACTGCCTTTCTTTAGACATCCAAGACACAAATTTAATTCAAAATCATGTTGGTAGGTAGTGATAGAAATAGATCAGAAGTGGGGGGATTAGCAAGCGGTGGGAGGAAGTCACTCAGTGAGCCCCCAAATCCCAGCCGTCACTCGGCTCATTCAAGCAACTGCTACCATTGTCAGGAGAAGCAGATTGCTTTGCAGATGTTTACATCCCAAATAAAATGCAGCTTCAGTAGACATTCAATAGAAATTGAGCTGTGGGTGTGCCAGCAAGAGGTACTAAGGTCAGAGATGTTATAAATACCATCGAATAAGCTCTGATACTCTTACTGATTTTGTTGTTCTCTAAGACCTCTGTTACTCTCAAGCAAAGGAAATCAAATGGGGTGACCAACCCTTTTCTAGAGGTAGCCCTTCCTTTCTTCCCCACACACGGGGGACACCCTAGATCTGGATTAGCTTTACAGGCATCTCGAGTTGTATTAGCGGTGCCTTCTAAGACACTAATGAAGACCCTGGCAGATCAACAGAGCCAATTTGTGTGAAAGGCTCTGCAGATGGTAAAGTGGTGTGTACAATCAGTTGTTTTGCATCTGTGATGTCAGCAGGAGGCCTGGGTTCCATAGCCCTCCATTGCTGACATCGAGGACCAGTATCCTTCCTTTCCTCCCTAGTGTCTCCATTTACCTTGGATTCCCTGTCTCCATTTCTTCACAGAAAATGCTGATGCTTGCATGCCTGCCATCATCTGACCATCACTGCCAGAGGCAGCATTTTTTCAGTACGAGCACCTCACCCCACTCCTGTGACCCAGGAGCACCCACATCATCCATTCTATTGGCCAGGCCTCTTGCTTAGGATCTCAGAGTGCTCGGCCAGCCAGGGCTTGAACGGGCTTGTTCCTTGTATGCACTGTGATGGCCTTGTGCATCCAATGGACTGTCCTAATACCAGTGGCCAGGACTCCCCAGTGCTTTATATACTCTGTCTTTGATCTTCCTGAAAGAATGTGGTTGGTATCCAGCTTCTAATAATGGGTGGTTGAGTTAGAGGGGAGAGAAGTACCCTTAGGTACTTCTCATTGAGGCAGTGAGTCTAAGGTTTTTGACCTTAGGCATACCATCAGGCATACCATCAGGCAACCACCTGATCTGGAGTAGCCTTGGCCAGTCTGGGTCTCTGTCCTAAGGCACTGCTACTGATAAATCGTCCTGATCATTGCTGCTACCCAAAGATGTGTCCTATCGGTGAGCCCATTTCCTGCACAACAGAGCCAGAGCCACCAGCCAGGAGTCAGCTAATGTTTAAAAAGAATGCAAGTCTGGCTGCTGCATTTCTTGTCTTGTAGATTGATGATCTTTGGCTGTTTTGCTGATGTCATGGTACATCTGTTTTTTTGGAGTGACTGTAACAAGGAAGGAGAATGGTTAATCTAGCAAGAACTCATTATACCATGAATGATGAAGGGTGGCTCCTGTTTTATTCCTATTTGATTTGTTTGCTTCATTGGGGAAAACAAATGATTATGTCACCCTACAGAGAATTTCACTTTCTCTTTGACGTACAAATAAACAGCCTCCCACATTTCATTTATTTTTGCCACTGCTGGGATGGTTGATTTAAAAAACACGTTGTTAAGCCGCTTTCCTATATCATGACCTTCACTACTGGGTAGGGAAGAAAAAACCAGGAAAGTATGTATACTTTTTAAGACATGAGGGACCCTTCGCTACAAATGTCCCTACAAGCCCAGGTCCATTAACGAGATGGATTTGATGACAAAACCAAACTAAATAAGAGGGAGGAGGACATGAGTCTTCATTTTATTTCCTGTAATACATCTTGGAGATGAGGATTCAACTCTCATTAATTCATTAAAGCAAGACATCAAAGAGTTCTTTCTCCCTCTTGTTGTCTCCCTATGACAGAATGTTCCTGGTAATGGGTACATTTGCTCAGTTCCACTAAGAATGTGTGTGTTTTTTTTTTTTAAAGATTTATTTATTTATTTGAGAGAGCGAGAATGAGAGAGAGTACATGAGAGGGGGGAGGGTCAGAGGGAGAAGCAGGCTCCCTGCTGAGCAGGGAGCCCGATGCGGGACTCGATCCCGGGATTCCAGGATCATGACCTGAGCCGAAGGCAGTCGCTCAACCAACTGAGCCACCCAGGCGCCCCAAGAATGTGTTTTGATGTATAAAACACATATGAGGTGTTGGTTGTTGAGAGGATCACAGATACTGGCTAATTGGGATTTTCCTAGGGCCAAATCTCGGTCGGCAACTTTGTGGCCGCTAGTCTCTAGGAATGTATACATTTACTATTTCTATTCCTTGACCCTGGGCTTTTGGAGTCCGGCAAAAGGTGTTTTATTTCCTGAGCTGGTCAGTATTGATTTGTGATTAGCCAAACCTGATTTGAACCGCAGTTTGCAGGCTCATGTCTTGGGGGTATGTGGATATTGGACACTTGAGGGTAGAGATTAGGGGATTTTGACAATCTGTTGCTAGGTTACTGAACCCTGAATTACTGAACCCTGGACATAGCATTTGGGTTCTAAAAATTGTTATTTATGGTTGAAAGCAGCTGCTGCACGTATTTTCGGGGAGAGTATGGTGAAATGTAAAATAAATAAAACTAAATAGTTAGACACAGTACATCAAACAGTAATTATAAGGAAATGTCGATGGCGAATTAGGAAAGAGATTGATTTCCCCTCCTCCTACCCCTGCAACATTGGGAGAATTATTTTGCTCATGTTCACCGAACTGTTAGGCCAGCCTTTATAGAGCCATTATGTGAACTCAGTCATGACCTAGACTCTAATAAAAGTCAACTGATTCAGTTGTGGATGCTGCAGCCAACCCTCCTGATCTAGGGGTAGAGGTGGGGGTGGCAATCTTAGGTATACATTTTTCTTTCTATTCCTTTTTTTTTACTAAATTTCCTTTTCTATTTGTAATTTTTTTCATACAGACAAAAGTTTCTATTTAAAAATAACCTTTGTTCAGAGAGTAATTTTACCAAATTATGGTATAATTATACTACCAAAGTTTGACCTTTTAAAACAGCCTCTAATAATCAGAAATGTTCAACTCCACTTTTGGCAAAAGTTATTTTTTTTTAAATAACATCTATAGTTCTCCCATCCTGCACACTTTTGTTTTCTAGCCAACATGTCAGGTAACAAATATTCGTTAACCTTCTACTTTGTGCCAAGAATTGCACAGGACCAGATATCAAAAGCATTGAAAAAGTTAAAAATGAATTAGGATGCCAAAACAAAAATGTACAAAAATTAACAGTATAAAACAATGGAGATGTCCCAAAGCTGTGTGTGTGATTCTTTCCTGAGTGAGAGAGTTAAATGCTGCCTCCAGGGCAGGGGCTGGGGGGCTCCCATAGACCAAGTTAGACTGAGGTGGAATGCTAACTGTGGACATGTCCCAACATGGGTAGGTGATGAATGGTCATGTGCATGCCTGCTGATGAGCTTACAGAAGGGGAAGATCTGTGTGGCCTGGGGCAAGGTTTCTTAGAGGTGACAAGACTGGTCTGTACCTTAAAGACAGGTAGAATTCGAATGACAGGCAGAGATTAATGGGGAGGGCTTTCTGTCTGAGGTGAGACCATGACCAGAGGCAGTTAGGGTTAGACTGGGAAAATAGGTCCATGGCATAGTAGCTGGAGACTAGACTGGCTAGAGCAAGGTACCTATCAAACCCTTGATTTCCATGAGAAGAAGTTTAAACTTTCTTCTGGATACATTCATTTATTATTTATTCACTGTGCACATATTTTGAACTAAGCACCGTGAGAAGCTGGGGATACACTAGAGATCAAGAAACACAGTCTTTGTCTCACGAGGAGTATGCCCTCCAGACCTGTGGAAGCGATAGGCAATTAGGAATTGAGAACATCCTGCACTGTAATGGGTCCATGAAGTGGAATTATCTGGTGCACTGGGACCTTTTGGAAGGGACAGCTCATGAAGACCAAAAGTTAGTCAGGCAAAGATGAGGAAGAAGAGCTTTCTAGCCAGGGGAATAACAGGTGTAGAGGTGGGAAGGCAAAGATAGCCATTTTGAAGGTTTATTGAGTTCATACTATCTGCCTAGCAGCGCATCCCCCCCCCCCACACACACACCCAGTAGTGGGGAAGACAAATACAGGAGGTGGTTTCTGCCCCCAAAGCACTTAGTGTCTTTTCAGAGAGAGACATCTAAGAAACACCAAATAATTTACTCTAGAAATAAGACTTAGGAAAGAGAAAATTGAAGGAAGTCATGGAACAGTATGAAATCTTCTTCCTAGAAAAGTTAAGGCTGAAGCAGTTGTAGAGAGGTGGGTATGTGAGCAGAATATTGAGGGGGAAGGATGGTCTTTGAGACCCACCTGGTGTGATGAAGAGGATGCTCATGACCTTGGAGCAGTAGAAAGAGACGACAGTGGGTCAACAAGTCTTGGTCCCATTGGGGGAACCTTGCCCTTCAGTTTTCTCGTTTGTAAATTTAGGAACCTTGACCTTAGTGGTCCCTGAGAGTATGTCTAGCTTGAAAGTCTAGGTATTTTGGGCTTAATTCCCAAGGCATTAATGAGTTCTGGAGGATTTTGAAACAGAGGAAAGACCTAACAGAAATCAGTGCATTAAAAAGATTAATTTCTCTTTATTGTAGAAAATTAATGGGATAATTACTAATTTATGAGAAGTACAGTTTTTTACTAAAAACTTTAATCATGTTCTGATGTTCTTAAAACTGCTAGTGGGACCACCCTGATGTCCACTGCACATTGCGTTTTGAGTTCTTTCTCAAAAAAGCAAAAACCAAACAAAAGATAGGGCCTAGAAAAGCCTGATGACTAAGGGAGAGGTTTAGAGCTGAGTCCAAAAAGTGACCTACAAATCCAAATTTTAATTTAGATCCTAAAAATTCTTCAAAGTTTTCAGGGAGACCTTGGAATTAGAAAATGTATGTCTTTTATTTTTGTAGTACCATTCCTGGGGTGGTCCTGCAATAGAGGTGATAATGGGGTGGCGATCCTTCCAGATACAGGAATACGATGCAGCTTGCTGGATGTGCCTTTGTCATAATCCAGGACCACAACCTCCTCAGCCTGTCCACCCACTGGAGGTCCCACAGAGATGGCAGTGGGACAAAGGACTTGTTAGAATACAATGTGGTCAAATCCTCAATGTAACCTATTTCTGCTATTTCATTCTCCAATAAAACAGTTTATCATCAAGGCATGTATTTAGTTCTCAGTCCAGATGAAGACTTGAAACTTCCATGTGTCAGACTGGAACCGAACGTGGATCTGTTGGAGAGTGTTAGTGCCAAGGAGTACTGGCTGATACGTCTTGATGTTCAGCTGTGGTCTTCTGTTGATGGGCCTCCCAGTCCTATTGCTCTTGCTCTCATTTTCCACTTCTGCTGAATATGTGTCACTCTGGTCTCTTGCTCTAAGTACATTTTGCTGGACAAGTAGGGAAGAACACCATGTTCACTAATTATGCTACTTCAAAGGGGGAACATTGGGCTGATTTAAAATAATGATTATAAAGTAGACTGCAAATTTTGGTAACATTTACGAGGTCATAATAGCTCATAGCCTATAACCCTACCTGTTCTTTCATAGCTGTTTAGTGGCTGAAGATGGGCATCAAAGCCAGGGAAGAGCTTCTTGCCCTCCCTTTTACGTTGCATGACTCAAACCCTACTACATGTCACAGAGATGGTGGTAGGTACATTCAACGTAGAGTCTTGAGTGAACTCAGGAGGGGCAGGAGAGGGCCTCTGCTGGGACATTAGAGAGAATTGGCCATTACTCAGCTGACTGCTTTGTCCTCTGGGTCTAGTCTTTCAGTTTCTTACTTTTTGTTTTCTTTAAAGGAGATAATTGCACAGAATGTGTTTTTGGCTGAGCTCTGCAAAATCGAAGTTCCCCCAAAGTCTTCTGCATTGCTTGAGAGCAGTATGAGAACCTATGTGCCCTTTTAAAAAACAAAACAAAACAAAAACTCAGTAGGTTAAGGGGACATGGATTTATGCCACCTGAAAATGATATTTATAACTTCAATTTTTTGGCCTTGTAAGGACATCATTCTTAAATAGTTCTTTGTCATGGAAAGTTAATCAAAGATTTAAATTTTAGCAAAACCCAAAATGACTTTGTTTTTCCGACAGATGAGTTTTCGAAACGCTGCTAAACATTTCTGGATTCTAACTGAAAGTCAGAAAATGTGCGTCAAGGTCTGGCTGACTTACCCATTTTGGTATCTCTGGTTCCTAGTGCAATGTTGAGAACTAAACAAGTTCCCCAAAAACAATTGTTGAAATAAATAAATAGCATAGTTTTCCAAGGCAGGTTAGGGCCAACCATACAAGTGCCAAAAGCTTTCAAAATTCCATCATACTAGTATATTATATATTGCTCCCTTCCTGTCTTTTAAAAAGGAAGTATATACTGAGCATAGTTTTAAATTGTCTATGATGGCTTAGACGAGTATCTTTAAGTATAGTTCTTGTGATGTACTGAAGAACTCAGCCATCCGTGCAGTTGACCTTAGGGCCTGGGGCTTAGGAGAGCTCCCTTCCTTAAAATCCCTGGACATCTCTTTGTGAAAAAAGGTTTCTAAGAGAATTGATTAGTCCAACATCTATTGCAGACCTACTGTGTGCCTGATCTGTAACAGAGGGAATATAGGGAGGAATAATTAGGATATGGTTGTAACCTTGGAAATCGGCCCGATGAAGGAGACAGACACATAAACACGTAAGAGTAGCGAGATGAGAGCTGCACATCATCAAGGCTGTGGCAAAGCTTGGGAGAGCCCCCTGACCTTCAGTTTGTCTGCACACAGCGGCCTTGGACTTCAGAGCCCTGGGATGTGCCACACAGAAGCTGACCTCCCCACCTCCAACCGGGCAGCAACACGGGCACTGCTCAGGGCTCCCTTTGCAGGTGTTGCTCACGGACCACGGGTTTCTGCTACAGCATTGCTGTCTCTTGGTTCTGTGTTCTTTGAGTCTGCCTGCTTATCTTTGGTGCAGTTCCTAAGAACTACCAAGTTGTCTCAGTTAACCCCTCATCTCTTCCCATTTCTCCTTTCTAGTCTCTTTTGCCTCTCCCCATTTCTTCTTAAAGTTCATCGCCATCCCATTAAGTAATAATGATGGTAGTAATGATAATGGCAGTAAGAATCACATATCAATTGTTTACTAATTGTCAAGAGTTGTCCTAATTCATGCACTTTTACCCCATCTTTTTATAAATGAGCACCCGAGGCACTGTGAAGTAAATAACTCGCCCAAAGCCACACAACTCCTTTCCCCTCACAAAATCACAGAATATTGGGTATAGTCTTTGCATCTCTACAACTTTCGTGGTGGGTATATGTGTGTAGGTATATGTGTGCGTGAGGAAGAGAGAGAGAAAAACACTAAGTCCTTTACCAATAACGAGGTTTTATCTGTGTGCTCTGAGTTTTCAGGGCATTTCCAAATCTTGAGCTGTTCTAGATAGAACTGGAAGGTTCTAGAAGACGGAATTTCAGGTAGCCAAGGCTTTCCCTTGGGGATGCTCATTTCAGTCAGCAGCTCTCTGCCCAGTTGGAGAGAGGTGGGTTTCCTCAGTCACTGGATCATTGCTGACTTCTCAGACATGGGATACTGTGACCTGAGTCTGAGCCCAGGGAGAGAGAGCTCTTAAGACAGAGTTTGCACCAGTTTCTCAGGGATGATTTCATTTATTTTAGCAGGGGTGGTGGGGGAGGAAAGAGGCTATTGTGGGAGGGAAGAGAGATGTATGTTTAGATTTTTGAGGGAAACACTGTTTTTCAACTTCTAGTATTCAACACTTTTTAGAGTGTTACTACATTACTTTGTCAAAAGTATTTATAATTCTGAAGATATTAAATATATCCATACTTAAATGTTAGTACCAAACTGCTCAAAGAAAATATAAGCAGGCTCTTTTGTTTTTAAATAATTCTCACATTTGCTTCTAATGGTTAGTTTAGATAATTCCTATCTTTTGCGTCTATTGGTCCTATTTCTTTTTATCTGCCACAGTAACCAGCTTAAGGCTGAGATATGCCATGTCAGCATTAAGCTCAGAGATTTCATTGAATAAAAAAGGAGGAACATGCTAGGCTTGTGTGAAAGTTGACACTTTCTAATTCAGGGATGAAAACATGATACGTGCTTTCCCCGTGCATGCATCAGACCAGGATCACCGGCATTCAACCCTTGCCCCCTCGGCACCATGAGAGTAACGTTCAGATTTCCGAGGGATTAATCCAGCTGCGGTTCTGTTGTAGTTTATGGTGTTAAAAAGGATCAACAGCTCAAAACTGGCACAACCTCTGTTTCACTGTCCTCCTCAGTAAATGCTTACTGAGGGTCTGCTGAGAGTAGCGCATTGTACTGATGTTCCTACATCTCTCGTTGCATAAAATAAAGCTGGGACAGCACTAGTTTAATTAGATTGAAACATCCTATGAATTTCAAGAACATCTCTGCTCCCTTCTTTTCCTGCAGTGTGCATCAGGTATTGGAATTTTAGTTTACTTCATTATGTTTCTGATCTGTTAGCCTCTCTGAACGCTCGCCCTTCAAGGGCAGGAATCCTCTTTGTTCTTTATATTTCAACATGCAGATCACCCAGGATGTTCTTCATTGGCCATTCAGGAAGGATCATGATCCTATTGACTTAGACTAAAATCAAATTGTGCTTCTTTAGTAATTTGTACTTGCTCTACTTTCACTTTCTGGTTATTTCTTATCATCTGTTTTCTCTCATTTCTCTGGGGCCACCTATAGGATCCCTCTGGGCAAACCGATTCCACCCAGTGCTCCTGAAAAGTAATGTCCTGCACCTGGCATAGCAAAGTATGCATAGAAGAATATTACCTTAGCATTTATAAGTGCTTTTCCCAGCATTTCATTATCTACGTAGATTTCCAGAACAATCCAAAAAAAGAGAGGGAGCTGCAATTGTTATTCTTAGGATACTGACAAGGAAATCACACAGATTTGGTTCAAGTGACATGGTGAACCAGTGGCATAATTGTCATGACCCCAGTCATGGGTGGCCTGGTACAGAAGGTCCCCCCCGTGACATAGGTTGACAACTTCCTGCACATACCCTTAGTATACTGAGTCTTAGAAATGGAAGGAAGAATGAGAATTCCCAAGTCCTGGAATATCTGCCATTGGCCTGACCACTGAGGAGCAAATCTAGAAATAACATAATTCTGCATAGGTTCACCCTAGTGTGCGTGGGTGACTCTAATCAGGATCTGCTGTTTTCCTCTCTTGCCTTCCCAGAAATAGCGCCAGCCTTGCATGAACTGTGGTGACCCATATACAGGTGACACAAGAGTGGAGTTTTCGGGTGTAGGATAAAGGAACCGAACCCTTAAGTCCCTAGCTGAAGAACAGTTATTCTACAGGCTTTTTTAAAATCTGCTCCCTACAAGAAACATTTTTAAAATTTATTTTTATTCATTAAAGGCAGGATAGAGAAGAGGAAATAGGAGAGCTAAGCTTTGTTCATCTTTCCACTTTATACACAATTGAAATCAACACCCTCAGGCCCAAACATCATTGATAATAATCCATAGACTTCACAGGGCTTCTCAAAATGTGGGGGGTTTTAGACTTGCAAGATATCCTAATTAGGTGAGTTTTGAAAGCAAAGTTTGTAAGTAAATTGAATCTAGATAAAAACAAAACAAATGGGCTTTTTGTAAGTGGCAGTTTCATCCTTAGCATCCCTCGGACATGTGTTCAGGTAGATCATAGAATCAAGGAGAGAGGCACGGAGAGGTGAAGCCCAGCCTTGGTACTGAGCCAGGCATGTGTGTGATGCCTGAGACCAGAGCTGGGATTCTCACTCCCACTGTGGTGCCCTTGCCCCCATGCCTCCTCATCCCCACACCTCACTGCCCAAATCCTGCAGAGGTGTATCATCTCGCAAAGGACTTACGATTGTTAACGTTTCCGAGAGACACCTCCATGCGATTATTATTTATGGAAGTGAGAGTTTTCTTGTAAAGAAGGCAGATGCCAAAATTCATTTCTTGGAGTTAATAGCATATTGTTGAGTGTCATGCCACCAAATGAGTGTGAGGTGAGGAATGAATATCTTCTGGGATGCCGGCAGTTGCTGGTAAGAAGATTTGACTTTCCCAGATTACCCTCATGTCAAATGTGACATCTCTTTATGTATTATTTCAACATTCACAATGAATGTGAAATAGTGTTAACAGAAGCCCAAGGATACCAAAGCTTCAAGATTAGAAATCACTTTTAGGCTGCCTTTCTTCTCCTCCCCGCCCCCCTCACCCCCCAGTGGGTTGCTGTATTAACACTCATTATAGCAAAGCAGAGCAGATGGGCAAACAGACTGATTAGTTATTTATATATATATTTTTTCTTTATGGAACTTAGATGTTGGCTCTTCCTTTAATAAAAGAAAGGAGTTTTTAGATGTTGCCTTGTCTTGATTTCCCTTTTTAATCAGAGGGGAAAAGGGGGCACTTTGCTCCTGATCTATTAATAATGTGGCTATATCCTATTCTTAACTACTGACTTCATAGCTCTCTATGTACCCATTTCAATCAGAATTTGATTTCTCTCCAATCCTCCAAGCTGCATGTGGTACATTCATGTTCTTTCTGGCCTAGGATTTCTTTATGGAGCTTATCACTTTTAATTCATTTTTTTAGAAGTGTCTTTCTTGACAAGGAAACTGTCTACAGTATTTTTGACTTTTTCATCCAAAATGAAAAAGACTAGAACTGATTGGTGGGAAGTGAAATTATCCATAATATTACGTCAATAGAAATATTTTCCCATGTTTTTCCTCTTTTGAAAAAAGGTCAGATGTCTCTCTGATTTTTCTCAAAACAGAATTTGTGTATTTCCTTCCTTCCCAGTTTTTTAAGAATAGGTTTTCTGATGAAACTGTGCTTCCAGTTAAAAAAAATTCAGGTAAAGAAAAAGGCCATCAGCAATTCCACTTCTGGATATATATTCAAAGGGAACATAATCACTTTCTCAAAGAGATGTCTGCACTCCCATGTTCATTGCAGCATTATTCACAATAGTCAAGGTGTGGAAACAACCTAAGTGTCCTGGATGAATGGATCAAGAAAATGTCACACACACACACACACTCTCTCTTTCTCTCTCTCTCTCTCTCTCACACACACACACACACACACACACTGGAATATTAACTTTAAAAAAGGAAGAGATCCTGTCATTTGCAACACTACCAATGAACTAGAGGGCATTTTGCTAAGTGAAGTAAGAGAAAGACAAATACTGCATGGCATCACTTATATGTGCAATCTAAAAATAAAATAAGTCAAACTCAGCAACAGTATAATGGTGGTTGCCAAGGACTGGGGGGTGGGAGAAATAAGGAGAGGTTGGTAGAAGGATACAAACTTTCAGTTATAAGATGAATAAGGTCTGAGAATCTAATATAAAAAAAACATGGTGACTGTAGTTGATTGGCACTGTATTTTATAATTGCAGATTGCTAAGAGAGTATAACATAAGTGTTCTTGCCAGAGAGAGAGAGAGAAAGGTAAATAGGAGAGTTGCTAGATGTGTTAACCCGATGGTGGGATCCCTTTCACAATGTATGGGTGTATCAGATCATCTTTATGGAGCTTGAACAGTTGCAGTGTATTGTAGTTTTGTCAGTTTTACCTCAGTAAAGCTGAAAACCATAAAAAAGCAAATAAAGAGAAATCACTGGCATTGGGAAAAAGCCATAATCATAATCTTTTCTTATAAAAGGACAAATATGTCACATGTATGTAATAGGTATTCATAGAAAGGTAATGGGCTTAGTTGTGTATAGAAGAGAACTTTCTAGTGTTATAATGTGGAGTGTTCTCTAAGAGTAATTCCCCTAGTGATACTCAAAGCATCACCTAAAGAGGCCTGAGGCGTAGTGGAAGGAATGATAAACATGCATGGTTACAAATGTTTTAGCCCTTTTTAAAATTTTTGAATTGGATTTGCAAATTTCTAATGTATTTTATCAAAGGCAGGAAAAATATCCTATAAAGATAGTCCTAAAATCAGTTGGCTCATAGCATTGTGGATAGGGATTCCAACTTCTAATTTCATGGTACAGGATAATGTACCCATACAACTGTTGGGGGAGATTTTTACACAAAGCCATGGGCAATTAAGTGGATCCCATGTTTTTAGAGGTACCTGATGATCCTATCATATAGATTATTTAGTTTTTTAAAACTATCCTCAGTGGGAGTTGGTATTAGTAGAAGATTCTATCAAACATCAAAGAGATACTTCAGCTTAATTCTCACACTGTGATCTGACTTCAGAAATAGCATGCTGTTGATAACAATATGTGAAAACGAGACTCAGCTCTGTCCAGCTTTGTGGTCTCAGCATGTTCATCTGCACCATCGGACTCACCTCTCTAAGTGCTGTGGTTTCAGGAAGGGGCGTGAATAGAGGGTGTAGGAGTTGGCAGAGAAAAGCTGAGCAAAGCCAATGAGAAAATAGAAGCTAAAAAAAAAAAAAAATGCTAGGGTTTCTCTGAGGGATAGTACAAACCAGAGGGAAGCATTTGGAGCAGATTATCGTGGCAGATATTAGGGGGACATTTCTGGGGGTCTGCTCAATTTGAGGTCTCAGTGGGACTGTAGTCAAAGTGAGAGAATTTTCAGTGGAAATGAAACCGTGACATTGCATCAGGCTATGGAAGAGGTGCAATGCAGGGGTGTTTCAATGATGATTCTTTAGCTATGGTCAGGCCTCAAGCCTGATCTCTCTTGACATTCCCTCTCTCAAGGCTGAATCAGGTGCCTGTGGGCTGAACTCACCTCTCTTCCTGGATTTGACTCACTGCCGTGAAACTAATCTTTCTCGTGATCGCTTCTCTCCGAATGTTCATGTTCTGTGGGGATAGGGAGGAAAACTGTACCTTGTGTATCTCTATATACCCCATGCTTGCCAAACACTTAGTAGTTTTCAATAAGTATTTGTTGATTAAATGAATGAATGTTTGGACAATTGCTTATGTGAAGAATCCACATCACATAGTAAAAAGCTTTCCCTACTGATCCATGGCTAACTTTATGAATTAGAGATCTTCTGCCTCTTAAATGACTTCATATTCATAACCTTCAAAATGGGCAAAATATTGGGGCTCCTGGGTGGCTCAATCGGTGAAGCATCCGACTCTTGATTTCGGCTCAGGTCATGATCTCAGGGTTGTGAGATTGAGCCCCGTGTCCACCTCTACACTGGGCGTGGAGCTTGCTTAAGATTCTTTGTCTCTCTCTCCCTTTCCCTCTGCCCCCCCAAGGCAAAATATTAAAATATATTTCTGATGAAGTTGTAAAACTTGAAAACACCACTCATTAAATTACTGCTGTAAAATATAGAGTGTGTGTGTTTCAGAAACAAAATCCCTACCTAGTTAGGATTCTGAGAGAACTCATATCGATCATGCGTGTCTTTTAAAAAATATAATTAAATGGAAGCTTCCTGAGTCATCACTTGAATTGGATGTAAATCATGTCTAATCTGCTTATTAACATGCCCCTCACCTCCATGCCTGAATAACAGAGAAGTCCTCCTAAAAGGTATTCTTACATGTTTCATTTTTATTAGCCTGCTGCAGTTTATTTGATTTTCGTGTGATTTCACCTTTTTAAATGCAGGTAAGACTTTTTGATACAAATACAGCTTCTACAACACGGAAGAAACACCACACAATGCTTTTCAAGGGTAACAAAGGATAATTCACATCTTAGATCCTTACATTAACTTCTTGGATCGCTTACGAGGCTGTAAGCAGGAATTTGGAATGAGGACGAGGACAGCGAGAGGGACTTCCAGAGAGGACAGTTGTCAAATTCCCTTGGATCACCACTGTCCTTCAGGGATTCTGTTAGGGTTTCCCACTCTCCTTCCTGTTTTTACTTTGTTTTGAAGAGGTGGCAGCGGGGAGGTTTCCCCTCTCACTTCAGTTTGCTCTCCTGTGGATGCATGAGCTTGCTTTCCCACATTCCTTTCTGAAAAGTGAGGAATCTGGTTCCCTTAGGTGGTGATGCTTGAGGTGGGACTGAGGGAGGTTGACCCCCGAGAACGTGCTGGCCGGCAACACATGGCGACGGTGGCAGCAAGGACCCTCAGCAGCCTCCCGGTTGGAGAGGAATTTTCCCCTTCTTCTACCTTCGGAACTGAATCCCATCTCTCATTCTTCTTGTCTCACAATTCAGTGGTGTTTCTTCAAAAACTATGATAGGTTGACAGAATGGATTTCTGCACCACTAATTGAACATCTCTCAAAGTGTGCTCAACTTGGCACCAGAGAGACATCCTTATCTTTAAGTTGGATAAGGCCCTTCACAGCGTCAGCCCGCAGTCCCCTTCCCTGCCCCGCTCCCACCTCCTCCCGCCAAGCGAGGGTGAGTGTGGACTCACGCGCACACACGCACTCTTCCACATTCTAGTGTCTTCACTCAGGCACTTCCTATGTCCGGATGATGCCACTGTCCTTGCAGCCTTGCAAATTTCTACCAGAGGGCACCTGGGTGGCTCTTTCGGTTAAGCGTCTGCCTTCAGCTCTGGTCATGATCTCAAGGTCCTGGGATCGAGCCCCGCATCGGGCTCCATGCTCTGCAGGGAGCCTCCTTCTCCCGCTCCTCCCTGTTCATGCTCTCTCTATCTCTGTCTCTCTCCCTCAAGTAAATAAATAAATAAAATCTTAAAAAAAAAAATAAAAATTCTACCAAACTTTTAAGTCTCTACAAAATACTACTTCCTCTTTTAATTCCTGTCTTTGCCCAGTCATAATTTCATTTTTTTTTTTTTTAATTCTGCTTTAGATTTTAGATTTCTGTGAAACCTCTATCATGGCACTCCTAAACAACATTGTGTGGATTTTCAAAAAATGTCTTCCGCATGCACATTTCCCCTGTCAGGGCCCTGAGTTATATATACCAGTATGAATAGACCATCAAATCAAAATACTGTAGCTTTAACGACATTACTGCTAAATGGTGTGTGTGCGCTCCATATAGCTTTAAAAATATGAAAACGTGTTAACAAGAGGTTACCCAATCGTGTAGAGAAGCTACAAACATTAACTGTCTAGGGAATAAAAAAAATCTTCCTTTTTTGTAAAACTTGACCAACTAACCCTCCTAACCCTATACTTCCTGTTAATGATTTGATAGAACCAGTGCTAGAAAGTAGTATGAAGAACTATACAAAGACAGGACTAGTCTTATAGCCGCAGGGTCGATACTGCAATTTGCATTTGCTTGGCTTCATTTAAGATCATTACCTTTGTATCTAAGTTTGTTTTGGAGATTGATTTAGAATTACCTTTCAGTATTAGGTTAATTTGAAAAATTCCCTTTGCTGATATTTTATGGCTTAAATGATTAGATTTCTACATCCATAGGTGTCCTTGGAGCTCTAGGAAGGAGGCCTGCAGCTGTGTTTCGGTTTCTATAGCCCTGTTCCTGAGGCTGAGAAACATCAGATGTTCATAAAGGGGAGGTGCAGGTGCTAATTCATATCAGGTGCATGGCCTGATGCTGTTTTTGCTCTGCTTGGCTGTGAAGAGGTAAGGGTCTGTGCTACGGCAGGCTGGATGGAGACGAAAGAATGGGTAGATACCCAAAGGAAACATCTATGAGACTGGCATAAGTTACCTACAAGATTGAAGTGGCTGGAAAAGGATGATAAAAGAATAAAATAAATAAACAGCAAACCCTGAGAATTTGGGAAGCGACCTTGGGTGGGGTGGGGAAGGTATATTTACTTAACTAGAGGACTATCTCCTTTGTGGTCTATCCATAAATTCTCTTTCAGTCTTTATTATAGCAGTCCAGTAGATGTACAAAGGCTCTGATAAGAGGTGGGCAATTGCCTTGTTTTCTTCTCTTGATCTTCCCACATCTTCTCAATCCTTAAAGCATTCAGCTAGCTAAGCAGAAAATGGACAAAAGTAGGTTTGAATCCTTGCCCCCATCTCCTTCCTTTATCTTCCAAAACATTGTCACCTCAGGTAAAATAAAATACGGAGTTCCTTACAGAACCCACTAGAAATCTATAAATTAGCCCATATTTCAGCCTGAAGAGGAAGACCACTTCATTCTGGAAAAAGAACTGAGGATCTGAGAAGAGCTGGCTTTCAAGGCAGGAGGGGGAAGATGGAGAATTTTTCCCAGTTTCCTGTGCCTGGTAGATCTCATGAATGTGCTTTCCTTACTCTGAAGGTTTTTGAGATTCCAGAACATTAGCAAACATACGTGCACTTTATGTGTAGCAAGGAGTAGTGCTCAAATATTTATTTGAATAAACAAATGCGTATGTTTTTGTTATCTCAACAAGTTCAGCCATGTGTGGTACAGGGGGCATGCCTTCTGGTCTTGCTTTCCGAGTGAAAATCAGATGAAAAGGGGCCATGTTGCCTTTCCTCCTCAGCACCAATTACCCCCCCCCCCCCCACAGTGCAGGGGGTCATGCAGGAATCCTAGTGCATTGCTGATCACATAGCACAAGGAGACACAGGCTTTGTTTCACGCATTCTGATCCGGCTTTCTGTTCTTGCAGGTGCGCACATCTTGACCAACTCAGCAGGAAGGTGGATTTTCTTTGCGTTTAAAGAAAAAAAAAATGTCCCTGTGTCTGTAGAGATGATTTGCAGTTCAGCCCGGCTGAAGCTGACCGAATGAGACTATGGGCTGTGCCTCTGCTAAGCATGTTGCCACTGTTCAAAATGAAGAGGAAGCCCAGAAAGGGAAGAACTACCAGAATGGAGATGTGTTCGGCGGTGAGTGCCCTTGAACTTTACCTTTGACCTTTTGACCTGGGCTTTTCACTTTCTCGGGAGCGAATATTTGTAGTGTTTTAGGGGGGCTCTGCTGGTAAAGGGCTGATGAGATATGGCTGGAAATCACTGCAGATCTTTTACGTGGGGCAATTTCCGTAATTTATACATAGAGGATTTTGAGGAGCATGGTGGAGGTTTTATACAGAAGCTAGTATTTCAGTCAAGTTTTAAATAACTGGTAGGACTTAAATGGGTACATAGCACAGCAACCTCAGGGGGTCCTGGTAGAGGTGTGCTCACTGTAAGACCGAAAACACAGAGGTCCAAAAGTGTAGTGAGTGAGGATTTGTAAACGAGAGAGTGAGGTGTTTTTTAGGGTTAGTAGTTACTCTTTATGTGACTTTTTATGTGTATTTCTTCAGATTAAAAAATACAAATACAATGAATTTAGTAATCATCTTTTAACCTTTCTCTGGTGATTCAAAGTGACTTGGGAATATCTAGTGCAAAGATCACAACTTGCCAACCCATGGCCATGTCTGGCTTGCAAATGTATTTTCTTTGGCTCCCAGAGAACTATGAAATAAAGCGCAAGGCAGGGTTCAAAACTCAGGATGTTTCACATAAAACCCCCAAATTTCTTCAGGAAATCTGGCAACACCGGGTTTGTCTTCCCTGAGGCAGTGGCCCCCTCAGTCCAGCTGTGGCCTCCCGGGAACTGCTGAGCCTACCCTGGAGAGCAGCACGTCCAGTCCCTTTCACTCATGAACGTCATCTGCCTGGCCACTTACAGGCTTCTGAGTTTGCCTGGGGATGAGTTGGACCCTTAGAAGATCAGCGATTGCTCTGGCGTCACAGGGCCGTGGGTTAGTACAAAATTCCAGTTAGGAAGGCAGACGTAGCAGTTTTGCTGAATTACTTGAACAGTGATAACCCACGACTGGGCCCATGCATGGCACTCCTGTGTTCAGTCACCGTCAAGTCATTCTCCAGCATTTTGGTCCATCGTAATGGTTATGCCGGTCCCTGGTGAGGAATTGGGGTGTTGTGGGAAGACTGATGCTCTGCTAAAAGTGGGCTAGTATATATGGGAGGAGGAGTTTGTGTTGTGTCGTTTTAAGGAAATGTATGTGTTGCCTGGAACAAATTTGCTTCTGGTGGGGACTGCCTAGAAAATTGAGAACTGTGGCAAAGAATAACATGTGAGCATCTAAATAAAACTCGACTTGGGATCACTGAGACCAGTTTCTGGGAAAACAGTTAATTGGAACCAGCATCATTCTGTCACCCTCGAACACTTAACTTTTAAGAGAACATAATCTAGTATCGAGGATTTGTTCAAACTAACTTCTACGTGATATTCTGTGTCATTATCATTTTTGTAACAAGAGCTACCATTAATGGAGCTGCCACCGTATGTTAAACATGCCAAAGCATTTATACATTCATTTTCATGGTGAATTTTCACAACAATCCTGTGAAAGGTGTGTCATCCCAGTTTTACATATTTGGAAGCTGAAGCACAGGAGAGACTAACCAGGTCCCAAGTTGCCCAGCTACGAAGCCACAGACTCCGGTCTCTCTGACTCCAGAGCCCATGTTGCTTTTCTCAATGTTGATGCCTGGCATCCTGCTGCCTCCCATTGGTCACTCATTCTTCAATGCAAAAGAATTGCATTGGCCTGTACAGGATATGCCAAGACCTTTTGCTAAATGCCACGGAGGGTGCAGAGGTAAATAATACGTAGACCTCCCTTCCTAGGACTTAATAAGAGGATGAGGAAATTTTATGAGGCAGAATAAGCCAAACATCAGGAAAGGAAAAGACATACATCATGATAAGAGTCAAGGGGATGGAGAGACTGCCTTAAAAGTTGGGATCAGAGCAGATTTCTAGAGGGGACATCGAACCTGGCCTTAAAGGACCACAAGAATCTAAACTTGTTGGATGAAGAAAGGCTAGAGGTAATGTGAGACTTACTTGAGAATTATAAATAATCCAGTTGGAATGGAGTATAAAATTTAAGTGAGAGAGAATTGGTTAGAAAACTAAGTTAGGGTTAAATTATAGAGAACTTTGAATACCAAATTACAGTCTTGAGAAAGATAGGCTGTAAGGGCAAAAATCAGTGATATTCAGTATATTGCACTTATATTCTGCCCCACAATGAGACCGCCTAACCATCCAGTTGGTAATTCAGTTTCAGCTTTTATAGACGAGGAGACTTTCTATTATTCTAAAGTACTATGTGTATTTGGCAAAAGTTGGCATCTAATAAAGGAGCCTTCTATTAGTCAGCTATCGCTGGGTATTGGACAACCTTAAGATCTCAGCGGCATTCAACAATGAGCATGTCTTTCTTGATCACGAGTTGGTGAGTCAGCTGGAGTGGCTCTGCTCCATGTCTCTCTCATCTTCCTCCTGGGACCAGTGAGCCGCGGGAGGGGAGAGGGGGGCATGCTCTTTTGCAGAAGGGTAAAAGTGCAAGCAATACACAAGGTGCCTCTTAACCTTGGGCTTATAGCTGGCACAGCATCATTTTTCTGGTCAACTCAAGTCACATGAACGGGCTCAAAGACAAGAGGCAGAGAAGCCCATCTGACGGCAGTGCATTCGTGACGAGGGTGCAGATGCGGAGAAGGGTCAAGAATTGGGCCAAACAATTCAGTCCAGCCCCAGCCTGCCTAGTCATTGCTGCCTATGTGGCTGCATGCAGTTCATGCAGTCTGTTAGCTTTTTTCCAGCCTCCTAATACTTACACTGAAGATTTATTCACTCCAGCATTCATCATCTTGTTACTCTTTCTAACATAAACATTTGTGGGTTTGTTCCATGGTGTTAGATACAGCAGAACAAGGAGGGAGAGAGCTTCTTGAATCGGTCAAGGGAGATGGTTTTTGATAGTCCCACAGGGCTCTGGGGGTAGAATTGTCAGAGGGCAGTTTGAACATCAGTGCCATTATTGTAGTGTTACTGAATGCTAGAGTCTGTGTATGACAAGAGAAGGTCCTTTTTGTGTTTCTCCACTTAAATTTTACTTTGCAAGCAGAGCAAGTGGACAGAATCCCAATATGATCACAGATGGTCACAGGTAACTGGCAGATCTGGCTCACTTTTACCCACTTGATATCTTTGTCACCCATTGTTTCAGTAACTTATTACCGCATCACAAAGAACTCCACATTTAGTGGCTTGAAACAAGCATTGATTTATCATTTATCACAATTCTGTGGGGTGCCTGGGGTTCATCTGCTGTTTTTGCCTGGACTCAACCAGGTAGCGGCATTTAGCTGGGAGCTCAGTGGGGCTCAAGTAACCAAGATGGCTTCGAGTCTCTCTTTCTTAGCTAGAAAGTCAAACTTTTCATGAGGTGGCTGGTTTCTAAGAGAGGAAGTAGAAGCTGTCAGGCCTATGAAGACCTAGCCTTGAAAGTCCAAGAACGTCACTTTTGCCTCATTCTGTTGATTAAAGCAAGTCACAAGACCATCCCAGAGTTGAGAGAGCTAGAGGTCTCCATCTATTGAGTCTGAGGAATTGTTGGGGGCCATCTTTGGAGACTAGTTACCTCAACCACTGAGAGAGGCAGTGAGAACCCCATGACTGGATTCTATTCCAACCTGCACTGTTAGAGTCTGCTTTCCAAATCACTGCTCTGTTTTTTACTGAACAAAGTTGCCTTGTTCACTTTTTCGTAGCCGTTTTTAAATGTTTAAAAAATGTTATTACTGCTTGTTGTTGAAGAGTTGACGAAGTCTGTGAAGGATGGCATATTTGGGGATGGCTCTGAAGTATGTGTCTCTGCATGTATACACACACACAGGCGATCCTTTTCCTAAAGGTGTGAATTTAGTTTCATAGCTTCTAAGGACATGCTGGGGAGCGTTGATAAACAGTGTGTTTTTACAAATGGTAATTTCCATTTTTATGAAGCAGTTGGTCTCCATGATGTTTTGGTTATTTAGGAGAGCAACCGCTCCAAATGTGTGTGACAGAATATGTCTAGAATACTCCACCATAGAGGATTAAGTGACAAAAGAGCATCTTGACTCCTAGATTTCATAGAATTCAGGAGGTCGTTGACAGGGAACTTTATCACTGTTGTTCACCTATAGACTTTCTTTCCCTTTAAATGCCGAAGCATAAAAAGTTTCAGATCTAAAGTTGTGTCTCACATCCATGTGGCCTGTTGAGAAGTAAAATCCAGACCAGAAAGCTCCATCTCCAGATTGGAATTTTCCTCCCCAGCCGTCAGGGCCGATGTGAAGAGTGGTCAGCAGATCTGCCAAGGTCAGTCGGAGGACAGCTGAGCAGATTGCCAGAACCAGCTTGCATCAAACGAGTGACCAGCAGGTTCAAGTTATCATGAACTAGTTAAGCAAGTTCTAAGGAAAGCCAGGTGCTTATTGGATTTCTTTGAACAGCCATTCACTTAGACTATTAAAGTAGGTGCACGTAACAGAGTCAAGCCTAATATTATTAGGGAATTTAACATGTCAAACCTGAGATCATTATCTCTTCTGCAGCCCACCCCAAGGCTCTTTACTTATATTGACTTTACTGTTTGCCCGGGCCCCACCATTCTTCCAGGAATATAGGCTTTAGTCTTGAAAAGGCTTTAAACTAGGGCCTTTGTCTCTTCCAGTTCCCAGCTCCTGTGACTCTTGCAGTTTTCCCCAGAGGCTCTTTTCCTGCCGTTGCTACAGCCCATCGCCCAGAACAGCGCAGTGCCCTCTGACCTGAGCTCCATGAGCCCCCCTGGTTGCTTGTTTTCTTCTTGGATTTTTGTTGTTGTTGTTCATTTTTAACTCTCCATTTTTTTGCGCTATTGTCAGAATCTGTCAGGTTTTTCTAAGTGCTCCTCTACCCGTGTTGATTCTCCTACTCCAGAACGTTCTGTGGCGCCTAGTTCTTAGCCAGTAAAATCCTAAATCCTTAGTGAACATGCAAGGCCTCTCAGAGTGCTCATAGCCACCCTGGCAGCCTTGTTTCACACTCTTTTTAAATCCTGCTGTTCTTCCAAACTTCACCCAAACTTGCATGAAGCTTTTCTAATACCTTCAGAAAGTATCGCTTTCCTGCCATCCCAGAATACCTTTTTACATACTTACGTATTTGGATTATTTCTTGGTATGTCTCATCTCATTATTTGTGTTTATGTGTCATCTCTCTTATGAGGCAGTTAGCCCCTTAAACGCAGGGACTGTAGGTATTGAGAGAAACCTGGGTTCCCAGAACCCTGGGAGCTGGAGGCAGAGAGATTGGGGATCCGGTTGGGCCCTGCCCGCACCAGCTTCCCTATATGACTAGGTGGCCAAGTTTGGCTGAAGGGCCAAGAGAGGCTGAGGTTTATAAATATCCCTTAAGTGGAGGTGCTTAGATTATGACAGTAAATTCTTCTGGAATAGCAGTGTAAGACTGATTATAAAAGGGAAGCAGTAAAGCAAGATTTTGGCTACTTTGTCTCCCCTGGGCTCTATGTTGCTGTGTAGCTTCAGTTAAGTGCTGATGCTCAGCTGTGAATTGGGAACATATAACAGGCTTGTGTGTGTGTGTGTGTGTGTGTGTGTGTGTGTGTGTGTGAGAGAGAGAGAGAGAGAGAGAGAGACAGAGACACACAGAGAGAGAGAGAGAGAGAGAGAGAGATGGTGTTATCCAATCTGTTACCCATCTAAAATACTGTAGGGACCAACTTCACAGGTTATGGGAAGATTACATAAGAGAATATATCACATTCATTCAGAAAGTCAAAGCAGTTGAAGGCAAAGTAATAATTCACTGTTTCTTTCTGCAGTGATTTCTGATTGCATGAAGTGAAGATTAATTAAAATTAATCTGCATTTGTGTTTGTGAGACAGTAACAGGATGTTACCTCTGTGCCATCCAGTCCAGTAGCCTCTGGTCACCTCTGACTATGAAGCATGTGAAATATGCCTAGTTCTAATTGAGATATGCTATGAGCATGAAATACACACAGGATTTTAAAGACTTAGTATAAAAGAGAATAAAATAGCTCATTAGTGATTTTTTTATTAATTAATGTGTTGAAGTGATAATATTTTCGGTATGTTGGGTTAAATAAAATGCATTATTCAAATTAATTTCATCAGTTTCTTTTTGCGCATTTAACGTGGCTCCTAGAAGTATTTAAAGTACATCCATAACTCATATTATATTTCTATTGGATGATGCTGGTTTAAGTCCCTGAAAGGAAGTGCTGGTGTTTAGAGCTCCCTTTTCTTTCCGATTTCAGCTTTGGAGTTTACTCAGTCTGGAATCCAAGAGAAAAGGAGTTAGTTAGGCTGAGACAGGTGGAGGAGCAGGGTATTGGGGTAACAGGACAGCTGGAAAGGCAGAGATGGGGAAGCAGCTTAGCAGATGAGGAAGAGCACACTCTAACTTGCTCATCTCTCTGCACTAATTAGTGGTAGTCTTTAGCTGCCTCTCACATAACTTCTTTTGCTGGCCTAGGGAAGCTTCTGTTGACTTCTGAAATTGTTATTTCCCAAAGATCAGAGAAGAAATCATTCTCTCTGCCACCCCACCCCCCTGCCTTTTTTTTTGTTTTTGTTTTCAATGAGTAGGTAAAGCACCTTAAGGGCAGGAGAACTGTTTGATGAGTTTGTGATAGAGCCAGGTCATGGTCATGAAAGCTGGGAAAAAAAAAAAATTAAGTCAAGATGAGTGAGGAACATGGCCCCTGGGTTTTAGTCTTTGAAGACTCCACAGTGTCTTGAGCTGAGCCTCACAATGGTCTCAATGGCTTGAAGTGTACTTGGAGCTCGTGAAATTATAGAGGTCAGCCCGCCTTGGCCAGGGGGTTTCATCATGCTCTTCCAGAGTACAAGTGCTTTGCCCAGTGCCTGGCTCAGAGAAGGTGCCCAAATGGCTCCTGGGTCATTCTGGTAGCTGCTTGTTGCTTTGACAAGAGACAAGTCTGTATCATGAGCATGTAACAGTGATTGTGAGTTCTCTCTCTAGCTAGGGTTTCTTCCAGCTTCCCCACTTCTTGTATTGCCTTTGGCAAGTAACTTAACTCATTAGTGCCCAGGTTTTTTCACCTATGATACAGAGATAATAGTGGAATCCACCACTAGGAGTCCTGTGGAGGATCAGATGAATTAACAATGGAAAGCACTTAGAACATTACCTGGTGCATAATTAGCACCCAAGCATCAATTATAAATATGAATAAATTTGCCCCACCTCTTCACTCTTGCCCCTCACCCACGTCAAAATATACCATGCTAGAATGTCCTGTGATGCAGAATCTAATCTAGCTGAGGTAGAGTCAGTCTGAATTTCTATTTGGAAGAATTTCCTGTAACAGAAAGTCAAGAAAACTCTGTATCCTTTAAATTTAAATTCAATTAGTTAACATAGAGTATATTATTAGTTTCAGAAGTAGAGGTCAGTGATTCATCAGTTGTATATAACACCCAGTGCTCATTACATCACGTGTCTTCCCCAATGTCCATCACCCAGTTACCCCCTCTCCCCACCCCCTCCCCTCCAGCAACCCTCAGTTTGTTCCCTATAGTTAAGAGTCTCTTATGGTTTGTCTCCCTCTCTGATTTGTCTTATTTTCTTTTTTCTCCCTTCCTCTATGATCCTCTGTCTTGTTTCTTAAATTCCACATGAGTGAAATCATAATTCCACGAGTGAAATCATATAATTGTCTTTCTCTGATTGACTTATTTTGCTTAGCATAACACTTTCCATATTTAAAAAAAGAAAAATCTGGGCACCCAGGTGGCCCAGTCGGTTGAGCGTCTGACTCTTTTTTTTTTTTTTTTAAAGATTTTATTTATTTATTTGACAGAGAGGTAGAGCCAGAGAGCACAAGTGGAGGGAATGGCAGAGGCAGAAGGAGAAGCAGACTCCCCACGGAGCAGGGAGCCCGACGCGGGACTCAATCCCAGGACCCCGGGATCATGACCTGAGCCGAAGGCAGACGCTTAACGACTGAGCCACCCAGGCGCCCCGAGCGTCTGACTCTTGATTTCAGCTCAGGGCAGGATTTCAGGGTCGTGAGATCGAGCCCTGTGTCAGACTCTGTGCTTAGCGAGGAGTCTGCTGGAGATTCTCTCTCTCCCTCTCTCTCTCTCTCTCTCAAATAAATAAATCTTAAGAAAAAAAAATCCGAGTACTATTTTCCTTCCCTTGCCATTGGTATCATGAACATGTTTGTTGAATGTTATATAGAGAGATAAGTGGAAAAGTAGAACTATTTGTCACTTATGGCTTCAAGGCAGCCTGACTGCAGGATTGGGGAGCCTCTGAGTTCACAGACACTATTGGCAGGGACATGCAGGCAGGGCCCTTGGTGGTGTCCCTCTGGTTTTATGTCTGGGGGGTTTCTTTCAATTGCTCTCTTGCCCCCCAGGGGCCTGGTCTTCTCTAGAGCTGCCTGGAGCCCTTTTTCAGGCAGAAAATAAGAAAGCACTTGGCCCTTCAGAAGGCAGTGGAGATGGTTCTGGTACCATCCAGTGAAAGGCACACAGGACTGGAGCTGTGCGCAAGGCTTGTTCTCTGCTGGGGGAGGTTCTCAGAAGGTGACTCAGCAACACAAGAGAATGTGGGAGGGTTTCTTGACCCACAGCATTTCTCCTCTGACTTACTTTCTCCTGAGTGATGTCACAGAATTTGGAAATTCAAAAACAGTGGCTCCTTCCTGGAATCCTGGCTGGTGTGGCAGAAAGGATGTGTTTTGCCATCAGCACCTGCCTGGTACCACCCACCTGGCAGTGCTTCCCTGGCTGCACCTGCCCGATGCTTAGACCTCATTTGGGACCTGGCTGTCCTCTGCAGAGACCGGCTCAGCACCCAGAGCCAGAAATGTGTCTGTTTCTTTTGCCCCTGAATTATGATATCAAAGCAACTGTTAGGCTCATATTCTACAGTTTCTGTTGCTATCCCCATTTGATGCAAAAGAAGAATGAAGCCAAGAGCCACGCCAGTTCACTTACCTAAAGAAGCAGGACTGTGGCTAGAACTGAGGATGCAGACTCTTGACTAAGGGAGATCCCCCTCTCAGGAATAAGATATCTGTCTTTGCTATTACATCTAAACCAGCCTCTGCTCAGGAGTCTTTGGGAAGTAACTGCTAATTGGCCACTTGAGCTCCGCCCCAGCTTTTAACCGAGGATGTCTGAAGGCTCTATTATAGTTGTTAGGGCTATTTTCAGGAGACCTGTCACGGTCATGGTGAATGCATGGGCCTGAAATCTGGCAAATTGGTTTCAAATCCTGGCTCAGCTCCTCACCAACCTGTAACTTGGCAAATTACTCTCTTTGCCTCAGTTTCCTCATTTGTATAATATGGGGAGAACAAGTACTTACCTGCCTTCAGAGAGGACTGTTGTGAGATTTAGTGTATGAGTGTATAGAATGGGACTTGCTGTATAATACGCACTGTGTGAGTGCCATTTGTTAATATTGAATTAGCAGCCTTAGTTTTCCTTGATTATGCTGAGGGGTTGGGGAAACAAAACCCGTTTATTACAGATATGTAATTCCCCAAGCTTTAAAAGTTTATCAATTATCCACATAATACTTATTTCTTTATTTTGTATTTTAAAATATTTGTGTTCCTATAATTTGTTCTTTTTCTCTTTTGACCTAGAACAGCTTCTCTTCTGTGTAAGATATGAGTGTGTGTGAGCATGTGTGTGTCTTTAAATCAGAAGACTAAAGTATATGATTTGAGTGGTAAATATAATATTATGCCTTATTTCTATAGAAGTGTGGTTTACAAAAATAGTGCCATCCTAGAAGTTAACAAATATATTTTCATTTATCACACATTAATCTCTGTATATGTGTGTATGTGTGCAGATGCGCGTGAGCATGAGTGTATACACAATACATTGTAGTGTTTTCCTACTCCTGGGTTTATCATGCATAGTGAGGATGTTTATAGAAATAAGGACATTTCTTTATGAAGCACTGTGGAGAGGCCAGGAGGCAACAGACACAGATGATGCCCTCAGTGATTGTAATTGAATAAATGCATCCATAACTAACTGAAATAAAAAGATGTACAAATTAGATACTATTTCAATTCACATTTTATTCTTCAAAAATACTTTATTTATAAGTCTAATATTAAGAATTGAATTCCTTAACTCCTCACTCCATATTAGAGTTTTCCAGATGAATCAAGATTGAACTGTAAAATATGGAACTGTAAAAGTACTATAAAAAATATGGATAAAAAAAAATATGGGTGAGTGTTTTTATCATCTTAGGTTTGTAATGCCGCAAAATCCAGTGCCATAAAGAAAAGTTGATAAATTTGACCTTACATAATTCTCTGCACGGCAACGAACTGCCATAAACTAAGTTAAAAGACAAATGTCATAATATTCATAACATAGATAAGATTAATAAGACTAGTATAAAAAGATTCTTAAATCTATAAGGAAAGAACTAACACTCTAACTGAAAAGTGGACAGGGTTTATGACCAAGCAATTGAAAAGAGAAAGTACAAAAGGCCAATAAACATGGCAGAAAGACACTCAGCTTCCTAGAAATCAAATAAATGACACCAAAGAAAGCAGAACAAAACTTTTTTCACCACTCAAATCGGCAGGAATGGGCATCTATCTCACGCTATAACTGGGAATCTGGGGGGGGCACCAAATAGTTATAGATATATATACATATAGAATGTAAATGAGCATGCCCTTCACCCCCAGCCATCCCACTTCTGGGAATTTATCATAAGGAAATAGTTGGACAAGCATGCAAACCTATATACTCCAGGGTCTTTCTCACTGATGAAACATATATCAGATATAGCCATTAAAGATTAAGGCACTTTATTTATTTATTTGTTTGTTTATTTTTAAGTAGGCTCCACACCCAGTGTGGAGCCCACCGTGGGGTTTGAACTCATGACCCTGAGATCAAGACTTGAGCTGAGATCAAGAGTCAGACGTTTAACCGACTGAACCACCCAGGCGCCCCTACTCTATATTTATTGAGATTTTTAAAAAGTCTACGGCGTGTTAATAAATGAAAACAGTAAAGGGTTTTACAGCATATCTTGTTTGTAAACTTTGTTTAAAATATATGTAAAATGGGTAAGTGTATTTAAAAAAATGTTTGGGAAGGCTGTTCACCAAAACATTAACAATGGCAAGTCTCTTGTGAAGTCTCAGGTGATTCTTAGTTTCTTCTTGAAATTTTTTTTTTTTAAAGATTTTATTTATTTATTTGACAGAGACAGAGATAGCGAGAGCAGGAACACAAGCAGCGGGAGTGGGAGAGGGAGAGCAGGCTTCCTGCCGAGCAGGGAGCCCGATGCGGGGCTGGATCCCAGGACCCTGGGATCATGACCTGAGCCGAAGGCAGACGCTTAACGACTGAGCCACCCAGGCGCCCCTCAGCTGAGTTTTAAAAGATGAGTAACAGACAAAAGAACAGAGGTAGGGCAGGAGTGAGAGGCTGAGGGACTGTGAAAAGGCTCAGGGGTGCATTGTGCACCAGGTATGTCAAGAGGAGACTGGGAAGCTTTACCAATCCAGTGGGGAAATAACTTTAGAGAATCTCACATCAAAACAAGTGTCTTAAATATTTGGAAATTTTACACTGTAATTTTCCCCCCAAATACTGAAAAGTTCATGTAGGCAGTACAGGAATCGAAATTATGTCAGAGATCAGACAGTGGGCTGAGAATTTAGAAAACATTGGACAGACAGTGTAGAAGATCTGATGCTAATTCCTTAAACTGTCTAAGTTGTTAGCCTCACTTCAGTTTTAATAATCATAGACCCTGAAACACTAATCCCGGAATATAGCCTCGTATACATGTTAAGACTATATTATCATTAAAACACCATCAAACCAGCTGAGACAGAATTTGATGGTGTGGTGTTTGTCCCATGTGGGAATCAGAACATGACTCTGTTATTTATTGCACACTGGTGGTGTCTTCAAAGTAGATTCTATATGCGTCATATGTCACAAGTAAATTCTTCACATGGGGTGACATAAAGACAAAAACATGGCAGTAGTTACTCACTTAGAAGCATGCAGGAACTTGTTGCTGCAGATAAGCCCTGAGTCTTTGGCAATCTTTAGAGGGGAGGATTGAGACACAAAGGGAGGTAGCAATGGCATGTCCATCCCCCTGGGGCAGAGCAAGGTGAGGTCTACCGTTCACTCACCCACCCATTGTTCCTAAGAGTTCAGCTGTTAAATATTTCTAGGTGAGTAGTTTGTGATCATAAATTGGTGTCACAGTTTAATTGTGTTTCTCTGATAATAATGTTCCAATGTTTCCTCACTGTTGTGAGGAAAATTGCTTCATCCTATTAGTAACTCCTAAAGCAATAATCCCCAGTCAGCGGTTGTTGGTTGGCCATTTATAAGGTTAGAATGGTTCCAGTTGAATCCGTGTTTACGAACAGGACCTGTGAGCTGGTGGGTGGTGGATACAACAGAAGCAGAATCAGGTGACTTGCCCATAAAGTGTTTACCCTATTTTAGAATAGACACCATTTATGCACAGGAAATAATTCAGCAAGGGGCGCCTGGGTGGCTCAGTTGGTTAAGCGACTGCCTTCGGCTCAGGTCATGATCCTGGAGTCCCGGGATCGAGTCCCGCATCAGGCTCCCTGCTTGGCAGGGACTCTGCTTCTCCCTCTGACCCTCTCCCTCTCATGCTCTCTGTCTCTCATTCTCTCTGTCTCAAATAAATAAATAAAATCTTAAAAAAAAAAAAAAAAAAGAAATAATTCAGCAAGAAACAGAGACTTGAATATGGGTAGCAAAGTGCTACACTGAGTGTCTGTTGGCACAACAGGTCCCCAAATACTGTGGACAATGGAAAAAATAAATACAGGCTGCTTTAGGGGTAGAGAGAAGAGGAAAATATTATGGGAAAATAAAGATGTTTCCTTCTTAGAGAAAGATCTAGCCACTATTCAGTAAATCGTCAGTCTTTTATGATCATTGACTGTGAGTTCCTTGAAGATAATGCTTATAATTTATAAGCACACACCACTCTTGCCTAACATAACCGAGTGCCCAACATATAAATCGTTCGATAATAATGGATGGATATTAATAACAATTAATAACAATTACCAGGGGGCTATTATGCCCAGTTGTAGGTGAGGGAGTGGAGACCCCGAGAAGTTACATAACTTGCCTAAGTGTACACGGGTAATATGTTAACCTGGAATCTGGTCAGGAACTCAGCTATGTCTGACCTCAGAACTTCAGTGAACAAACGTGTGCTTCGAAAGAGGAAGCAAGGAAGGCACTCCATTAGGCATAGTAAGGGATTTTTTAAAACATACAAGATAGTTTACAGTTCCTCTGTTCTAGGGACTTTCAGTGTAATGGAAGAACAAAGCCTTGCATCACCTACCTCATCCTTTCTCATTCATCAAGCACTGACATATTGAGCCCTGTTAGATGGGAGGCCTTTCGACCCTGGCCTGCTCCCTGTGTGCAGATGGCAGCCCCCTGGCCCATGGCTCTCAGTACCGACTTGGATCATCCCATGACAGTGAGCGACAGGGCTCTGATGAAGGCACACAGATGTTGTGAGCCATGTTTTACATCGAATTTCTTTTTGTTCTTGTCGGCAAACAACCATTGAATAGTGGTGGGAAGATACCCCCTCATATTGTATCCTGCTCTTGAGCTGACTCTGTGGACTAGGGTCTGGAGAACCTACATCTGAGCCCAAGGAAGGTCAAGGGCACCTCTGTTTGAGAGGCGTGGAACTCATCTGCATGTCTGGCTCTGTCTGGCTCTGCAGTTCCTTGAACCCAATGAAAACCTAATTGCATCAAATAATTCCAAACTCTGGACTTTGGGGATATAAAGATAAGAGAGTTTACCATCGTAAATGCTTCATTTCCTTGTTTGGACATTTCTATTTGTTCATTGTATTAAGTACTCTGATGTTAAATGGAAAAAGCTGGGTATGAAACTCATACATATAGAATGACTCTATCAAATGGCAATATATAGTCAATAGATACGAGCATGGACTGAAAGGAAAGCCTCTAGGTGTTTACCAGGAAAGGTGAATAATGATTATCTCTGGGTGGTGCTGATTACCAGTGAGTCTTTGTGCTTCTGTTATAGTTTCCAAATATTCCACATCTCTTTCTTTCTTTTTTTTTTTTTTAAGATTTTATTTATTTATTCATGAGAGACAGAGAGAGAGAGGCAGAGGGAGAAGCAGGCTCCCAAGGAGCAGAGAGCCCGATGCGGGACTCGATCCCAGGACCCTGGGACCATGACCTGAGCCGAAGGCAGACGCTTAACCATCTGAGCCACCCAGGCGCCCTCTTTCTTTTTTTTTAAAGATTTTATTTATTTATTTGAGACAGAGAGAATGAGAGAGAGAGCACATGAGAGGGGGGAGGGTCAGAGGGAGAAGCAGGCTCCCTGCCGAGCAGGGAGCCCAATGCGGGACTCGATCCAGGGACTCCAGGATCATGACCTGAGCCGAAAGCAGTCGCTTAACCAACTGAGCCACCCAGGCGCCCCCACATCTCTTTCTAAATGAAGTTTTTGAAAACAATTAAATGTTTTTTTTTTTTTTCAAAACACACTATGATGATCCTTACTTTTAATGAATGTGCTGTTTATGAAAGGGAATAATCTATAAAACTTTCTTAAAGAAGTCTATGTATTTATTGAATACTTTTTATGTGCAGGCATTATTTCAAGTATTTTGTTATTTATTAATTTATTAATTCATTCAATCCTCATAATACCTTATGAGGTAGGTTCTAGCAGGAACCTATCAGTTGTCTTACTCTTCCTTTCAAAGTTTAAAGAGGAGAAATGAGGGTCGCCTGGGTGGCTCAGTCGGTTAAACACCTGACTCTTAATTTCGGCTCAAGTCATGATCTTAGGGTTGTGAGATTGAGCCCTGCATCAGGCTCCACACTCAGTACGGAGTCTGCTTAAGATTCTCTCTTAACCCCCTTCCCTCTGCCCCTCTTCCCCACTTGTGCTCTCTCTCTCCCGTTCTAATAGATAAATAGTAGATAAATAATAAACAAACAAACAAATAAATAGCATACTAGTTTTTAAAAAGAAAGGAGAAATGAGCAGGGTGATGTGAGGGTTGACAGATGACCAGCTTGAAGTTGAGCCATCCTCATCCTATGTGAGTTCTCAGTTGTGGTCAGATTTTCTACTATAAGTAATTCTTCACAGTATAGTAACTTCTCCTAGAGAACATAGTGGGCCACATACTGCATAAGGTTTCATTAAAACAAACAAAACAAATGGCTGTAGCCTAGTAAACCCAGTGTATCGAGGAGTTCCTGACTTAGTGGGTGGGGACCTCGGGTGCATTTGGATTCTGCTGTGGAATAATGGCTACAAGGTGATCTGTGAGCTTCTTTCTCCATCTTGAGAGTGAGTGTGTTGAACTTAGGTGATCACTGTGGGCGTGGTGAGCACTAATGTTCAAAGGTTTCACTTTACCTGTTCCCCAGACTATGGTCACACAACTTTGTGCTCTTGGTTTCTCTTTAGCCATGGGGTCATTGAAAAGATTATATATGATATTGTTTTGTTGTTGTTGTTTTGTAAAACGATGGGGCTGATAGTGTTCACAGCTACCAGCTTTATGGTCCCAAGTTGACCAAGGCTTTGGTGATACCATTTTTCTTCTTCTAAAAAATTAGAAACAAAAATCACGAATATCATCTGTAGCTTCAAAGCATTCCCGTGAGCTAGAAGGTGAGAAAGCTGGAAGTGTGGGGTACAATCCCTGCTTCCATTCCGGCTCGCGGGTTTTCTGTTTATCTTCCATCCAGCGTTGCTTGTTTACGTTGCTCTTGTGCGGCTGCTAGTCAGTATGAGATTCATTCTGCTGACTTTTTGTTTTAAAGTTGTGTTAGAAGTAGTGGGTGACATACATGGGTTCTGCTATTTGAAAGGAATAATGAAATGTTTGATAGAAGATAGTCTGAAATGAAATTTAGGCTAAAAAGAGAACATTTAATTTCCCAGGTTGCTGACTTTGGCAAAAACTACTCTACCGTAGGCTGGTCACTTTCAGAGTATGATTTTGTTTATTAACTTATATAGGCATACTCTGTTGGTTCTGCTGGATTTTAAAAGGGTAAGAGGAAGTCAGAACTTAACAAAATCAAATTCTAAAGCATAACAAAGAGATAAAAGTCTCGTGGCCGTAATATTAAATATATACATAAATAATGTTCCATAACATAATAGTACATTTGAAAAATGGTCTTGGATGGTTTTTAAAAGGTTGCATAAAGTTTCTTAGCTAGAAAGGCCATTGCTGGGAAAAGGAATTGGTGGAGAGGGAGGAAGGCTGCGTGGGACACAATGTGCACAGTTCACTTCCTTAGACACAATAATCCATGCTTAAGTTATCTTGTAAATGGATATTTACATTTTCATTTAAAATATAGTTCAAAAGCTATGTGCATGGCTATTAAGACTGAAAGTCAAAAGAGTAAGGGCAAACGGAAAAAGCAGAGCACTATAATAGCAATCTATGAAACTGATGAAGTTTTCAAATTGTGAAACAAAGCCAAACTGGTACAGATCTCTATTTGGATTAAGTTCCGTTTCCATTTTGGAAACCCCATGCACAACAAGCTGAATTGCATTTAAATTCCCTTCTAGCTACATGCACCCATGCTTCACTCTATGTCACTGTTGTTTTTGATCTTTGACCAAAGAAGATACCATCAAATGATACATGAAATAGGATTTTGTTTTTAATGTTGCACCCAACATTTTGGCATTTATTATGTCTGCTTTTTAACACAATATTTTTCATTAATCTTTTACTTCTCGTTGCCTTTTTTCATTCAAGAAATACTTCTTTATTTAAAAGTGTTTAGACCCTGGGGCACCTGGGTGGCTCAGTCGGTTAAGCACCTGCCTTCAGCGCAGGTCATGATCTTAGGGTCCTGCGATGGAGCCCCACGTCCAGCTCCCTGCTCAGCAGGAAAGAAATCTCCTTAAAAAAAGGTGTTTAGACCTTGGGTTTTGACCATGGCTTTCCTCCTTTGTTCCTTGGCTGTTTCCCCCTAATGCAATCGCTCAATTGCCAAGTGTTAAAATGAAAAACAATATGCTTTTAGCTCCGATGGAACTCTGAAAGTCACAGTTACTTATTTCAGAGATATTTATTGAGCCATTGCTATAAACTGGCTTTTTACTAGGGAATGTAATATGTAGTGAGACAGTAACTGCCCTCATTTGGCTCACATCCTAGGGAGTGACACAGACACTAAGCAGAGACATGGATAATACCCGGTCAGATGGGGATACGTGCAATGAAAAAATGAAGGGAGAGAGAGAGACGGGTGGCTATTTTAAATGCATAGGTCAGAGAAGGTTTGTCTGAGTAGGTGACCTTTTTGAGCAGAGACCTGAAGTAAGGGAACAAAAGCCACGGGAATACCCAGGAACAGAATAATTCAGGCAAAGGAACAGCAGGGCCACATCCCTGAGAGGGAGCCTGCTGGTGGGTTCCAGGGAAAAGCCTGAGGTCTTCAGGCCAGGAGCGTGATGGATGATAAACTCACTCTATGTTGCCCTGTAGCTCAGGTATAGACGCCAGATTCTATTCTAAATAGAAGCCAGGAGAGGATTTAGGGAGTTCGGGAGTGATGTAGTCTGACTTTGGTTTTAATCTAAAGGCTTAATCTGGCTGCTGTGATGGGAATAGACTGTACAAGGCAAGAGGGGAGGCAGGTGATGGTTAGAGGCTGGGTCAGGCAGGAGGTGATGGTGGTCTGGACTAGGGAGGTAGCAGTGGAGGTGGCGATATGGGCAGGGTCCAGGTACATTCGGGAATGCTTAAATATGGTCTTCATTAGAGCTCATCTCACCTGCAGGTTTTGCAGTGAGGGAGTGGGAGTGTTGGGTGGAATTATGTACCAGTAGAGGCTCCTGCTCCCAAGTGGTTCACAGGATGCAAGGTTTATAGGTTCTGAAGCAGAAACTGTGTTCTGAGGCTTAGCAACATGGTATTGTGCAAGTAAGGACTTTTTCAAGACAGGGTTATAAGGAATAAAATATGACTTGGTTCTGTTCTTTAGTTTACGGTGCTTGGCTGTATGTAGGTGTGGGACATGGCCCAGGTAAAGAAAGTCACTTCAGGACTCCAGAACCTCCTGGTGCGAGGTGCTTCTTGTCTTGAGCATTTCATCGGATCTGATAGAAACCACCATGTTTCGTTTCACTCAACCTAATTGTGAAGGGATCTTCAGAAATGACTTGTTTTTTTCACTTTTAGCAAGTGGGTTGAAGGCCACAGGTAACTGAGGAGATACATGTCTGCTCTCACCTCCCTTCCCTTGCTTGCCATTTCTCTCCCTAGCCCCCAACCCCGACTCTTATTCCTGCCCTCTTTGTTCCTCATGGAACTCTGAGCTCTAGTTTTTTTCCCCTGACCTGCTCTGAGCTGTGGTCCCTGTTCCTGTTCTCTTTGCTTCCAGTATATGCACCATCCCAATTCACTTATCTTTTACATCTCCCCAGAGTAGGAACAGCATCCTATGAGATGAGAGAACAGATACACACAAATAAAACATTTCTGGGGAGGTACATCAAGCCCCCAGATAATTTTCCATTGTGAGTCTCTTTTCCAGTTTGCATTGTTACCTTTCAAGGAATGAGTAACATCAATCCCCTCACTCCTCATCCTGCCCCCCCCCCCGCCACTATCTCCCATCACCAAGGAACAGCATCCGTATTCTTCGAGGTGCTTCAAAAAAGATACTTTTTTGTGCTCAGCAGAATCTTACAGAAGAAAAAAGTCACCCATGAAAAGATGTGGTAAATGTGTAAATGTCACCTTTTGCAGAAAGTTGGGCTTGGGGAAGAGGGGGCTTGATTTGCCTCCATAGATTGTGGAAAGAGGAGAAGTTGACTGAAAATGGAAGAGGAGATTAGATGACCAACTGGAAAGGGTAGAAAAGGGAGCAAGTAAGAGAGGGATGAGTAGAGTAGGTTTGGTGATCCAAGGCCAGATCTACCCAGAGAGCGTGCTGAGAAAACAAGTGACTAACCTCTGGGCTGTCCCCTAGGTAAGGGGAGATCCAAAGTCCTAGACCATGAGGGATTTCAAAACCTGAAACCCACACCTTAGACTGGGTGATGTGGCTCAGTCCATAGGGAACAGATGTCCCAAATGGTGATGGAGGTTGTTTCTGGAAACTGACGTGGTGGGGGTATAAAAGGCCATGAGCCATAATCACCCCTTGATTGGCTGCAAGGCCTCTTTGCACTATACGTGCTGCTTCAGATGTAACCCAAAGTAAAAGAAACCTTGAACCACGTCCACGTCGTGCATTATACTTGAAAATCTTTGAACTCTGAGATTTTACCTAACTTAGGCTTTTGAGTCCAAGCAACATCTCAAAGTAGGGTAGCTGAAAGAAAGCGGTACAGGAGATGTGCTAAAAAACTCTGGCTATTTTGTGCCTCTCTATGAGCTGTCCTCCCAAATTCTCCTTTGGCCTGTGTGTATAGAAATGTGTGGGCTTTTCATACTTCCCTATGTTAAAAATTTCTGATTTAAATCACCCAAAGTCTTAGAAATTACAGCAGTTCTTTTTTTTTCATTATTTTTCTCAGCATTATTTATGTATAATCAACTTATAACATTGTATAAATTTAAGGTTTACAACGTGATGTGTTTTTTTTTTTTTAAGATTTTATTTATTTATTTGACAAAGAGAGACACAAGGGAAAGAGGGAACCCAAGCAGGGGGAGTGGGAGAGGAAGAAGCAGGCTTCCTGCTGAGCAGGGAGCCCGATGCGGGGCTCGATCCCAGGACCCTGGGATCATGACCTGAACCGAAAGCAGACGCTTAACGACTGAGCCACCCAGGTGCCCCTACAACGTGATGATTTGATACACATATATATTGGAAAGTGGTTATGAGAATAAGTCAGTTAACATGTCTGTCTTTGACCTCACATAATTACCTTTTTTTGTGTATGTGGGGAGAACACTTAAGATTTATTCTCTTAGCAGATTTCAAGTATATAATACAGTATTGTTAACTATAGTCACCATTCTGTACATTACATCCCCAGAACTTATTTATCTTATGACTGAAAGTTGTACCCTTTGACATACATCTCCCCATTTCCCCCATCCCCCAGCTACTGGCAATCACCATTCTACTCTATTTCTGTGAGTTTAACATTTTTAGAGTCCACGTATAAGTGATATCATACATATTTGACTTTCTTTGACTTTCACTTAGCGTAATGCCCTCAAGATCCATTCCAGTCATCACAAATGATAGGATTTCCTTCTTTCTCACAACTGAGTAATATTCCAGTGTGTGTGTGTCACATTTTCTTTATCCATTACTTTGTCAGTGGACGTTTAGGTTGTTTCCATATCTTGGCTATTGTGAATAAAGCTGCAGTGAACATGGGGGTACAGATATCTCTTCAAGATCCTGATTTCCTTTCCTTTAGATATATACCCAGAAGTGGGAGTGCTAGATCATATGGGAGTTCTATTTTTAATTTTTTCAGGAACCTCCATACTGCTTTTCATAGTGGCTACACCAATGAACATTCCCACTGATAGTGCATGAGGATTCTCTTTTTTCCTACATCCTCATCAACACTTGTTATTTCTTGTCTTTTCGATAATTACCATTCTAACATGTATCAGATGATACAGGAGGGTTTTTTGTTTTGTTTTGTCTTGTTTGCTACTATACATCCCTATTGAGGAAGCAAAATGGAATGTCAGCTTTAAGAAGTTTTGTGATCCTAAACTACATTTAAATAGCTTATGTAGAAATGGTGGGTGGGAGTCCTTAAGGACCACTTCTCCATAAGCTCTGGTCCTCGGACTCTCACTACAGAGCCTACCTGGCAACTGTCACACAAGTTAGCTGATTTGAATTTAATTGAACCTCTCAGATGCCCTTTTGAATGAGTCCTCATCCCTTCTCCCCAAAAGATAAATGCCCACTGTCTTTCACAAACCAGTTGAGCAGAATGGGTTACTAAAATAGGCTGGTTCAGACGAAACAGGTTGTGGAAGATGGTGTGATCTTATTTACTGTGTCGCTCACCATTAAACTATCCTTGAGCATGCTGTTCCCCCTCTCACCCAGACACCTTATTCCTAAAGAGCTACTCTTTGTTGCAGTCTGAGCCCACTTTCATCTCTGAGGGGAAGATAACTTGGCGATTCATAGCAACTGGAAATGATCTTTAGTTTTATGTGAATGAAGCTCTTGTGAGAAGAGATCTACAGACTTGTCAAAGGAGAGAAGCGTGAGAGCCCTTGTCTTCTGTCTGTGCACATGTGAATGAGCGCTCTCCCTAACACTCCAGGACCTTTCTCCACGAGTGTGAGCATTTCTTTTCATGAGATCTGTGCAGTGAAAGTCAGGTCATGAATATTTTTCATAAGGAGAGACGCTACACTATTTTATCACAAATTGTATTTTAGCTTTCCATTTTCAAAATTCAGTGGCAGTGCTTACAAACTTGGGAATTACTTTAACTGGAAATGACTCTATCCAGTCTCCTTCTATTCTTGTTAATGATTTTGCTGCCACTCATGGTTGTCCAACCCAGATTGAGTCAGGCCCCTGAAAGCCACCTTCAATCCAGAGACATATCAAAAGAAACATTAAACATCATTGAAAAGCAATTTAAATTTTTACTGAGTAATCTCAAAGAATCACAAGGAGGTGCCATTCATAAACCACAGCCCAACATACTGAAGTCTACTCCCAGAAATCTCTAGATCTCTGTCACCCCAGTGACTCTGTCTGTCTCCCTCTTACCATCTCAGAAATCTCCCTCTTTCTCTCATTGTCCACAAAACTTTCCCCTCTAGCCGGGGCCACCTGAGGTCTTCTGTGCCTGGCCTTAACAATTCTTCTCCTCTTGTTAGCCCTCCCTTTCTGGTGTAAATCTGGCCTGCCGCAGCTCTCCCACTAACCTCCTCACCCCTTTGCCAGTCTGCAGCACAAAATCACACAAGCAGGTCTGGCCTCATGCAGCTCATCGGTGAGGTGGCTTGGCGGTGGGGTGCTGGGAGGCTCGAGTGCTAATACTGTTCTCTCTGCTGGTTATTATCTGTGAATCTTTTCCTTAACAGAAATCCACTTAAGTCAGAACCCAATTAAAGCAATTAAGTCAAATGGACATTCAAATGTACTTCTTCCTCAAACACAAACGTGTATGTGCACGCGCGCGCACACACACACACACACACACACCCGTTGGACAAATTGTTCAATGTTTGAGATGGCTGTGGCAGCCACAGTAAATGGGAGAGAGTTTCTGGAATGGTCATTGAAATTCCTCATCCTGAAGAGCCGTCCTGCAAATTCATGACCATTGATCTTGGATGTAGTGAGGAACTGACTGCAAATGAATCAGCAGAAATTTACTGCCAGCCCTAGAAAAACAACTCACATTTCAGGCCCTTTTGAGAACAGTGGAATTTTATCAACTGCATATACAGAGGAGGACACATGAGCCACTCTATTAGTTATCTCTTCAGAAATATTTGTTATTGCCTTATAGTTTACCCTAACAGTTACTGTTCACGTTACTTTAGGTCTTCTTTTATGATAATACAGTTCTTAATGACTGACTTGAAAAGGCTTATCTTAAGGGTGACTTCCATTCAGACAGAGAGTACATGGTGTGAAAACATGTAATAGTTCTGTATACAAAAAGAATTTCTCTTTTTCTCAGAAATTCACTTTACTATACATTTGTGGGGAAGTTGAATGAGAGCATGGGGTCTGAATCAGACTGCCTGGGTTCAAGACCTAGCCCCATCCCACCACTCACTAGGTGGTACAGCTAGGTGAATGAATGCCCTGTGCCTCAGTTTCCTTTTTAGTATGATAGAGACATTAATGGTTCTACTTCATAGAGCCCTTGTGAGTATTAAATGGGTTGTTGTATGTCAGGTTTTCAGAACTGGATCTGGAACATTAAAAGGGCTCTATAAATGATAGCTCTCCTTTCTTCTCTTATGCTTCCTCCTCCTCCTCCTCCTCCACTTCTTCTTCTTTCCCCTCTTCCTCCCCCTCCTCCTTCTCCTTACTCCAGTGAAGGAAGAGGTCCTTGATTTATTCCTGGTCTTAATGATCATATATCAGAGTTGTAGTAGTATACCAGAAGCCTTAAAATTAATTATCTCTCAAAAAACAAGTTTTGTAAAGACATTGCAGTAATTACTATATATTGGAGAAAAACTCAGTTTTCTTCTGTTAAATGCAGCAGTGGTCAAATCACCATTTTAACAAAAGGTTTCACATAGCACTTACTTTAGATGGTGTATTAGTTCCTAACTTAAAGAGCACAGGGATGCTATCTTCCACTGATAAAGTTTCCAGACACCTGACAAGGGAGGGTCTAGTAGTTTCTCTGTTGTTACTTTCCAAGAAGGTTAGATGTCGTTGTAACTTTTATTCATATCTCTGTGATTTACAAATTCGTCCAAATCCTTTCTGAATCCATTTATGCTTTATGCCTATATCATCTCCCAAAGTAATTATTTACTGTGCTTTGTGGTTTAAAAAAAACAAAACCAAAAAATAACTGACTTGGTGGTTAAGAACCTGGCCCCAACTCAGACCAACCTGGATTTGAACCAGCATTGCCACTTGGCCAGCCAATCAAAGACTAATCCCTGCATCTGTGGAAAGGGGGTATAATTCCTGCCTCATAGAGCTGACATGGGGATTAAATCAAAGCAGAAGAGAGCATAGGTGACTGTGCAGGTTTTTATCATGAATGCTTATCTAAGATAACAGGAGGCCAACTAAGAGTAGCGGAGAGGAATTAGCTGGCCTCCAACTTTTCAAGAGTCCCAGCGATTCAGCAGTGGGTGGGGAACCAGCACGAAGAAGAGTCAGAGCAGGGCTCTTGAGAAACTTGATAAATTGCTGTCAGAACAACCATGCAAGCCCTCCTCTCTGAAAGCAGCTCCGAATCTTCCTCAACCACTCATTCTGTTCCTTGATCGGAAATTATTACTGTATGGTGTAGAAATTACACCCCCTCCCCATCTGGAAGCCTCGCTGTGCATGTGAATTCATAAAGGAATCCAGGCTGGATTGGATCTGGTTGTGTGTCTTTTGTGGGAGCTTGTCAGAAGATGAATGTCCAGGGACCCTTAATGACTGGATAATAGTTCCCTGGTCACTGAATAATGTACCCCAAATGAATGAAGGAAATGTGTTGTCTGGCCTCTGAAATGATTAAATGATTCAGGAATGGGGCCTGCAGGTCGAGTGTTAATGATTAAAGGTGCTATAGTGAGAGAGGCTTTGTCACCCTCTCATCCTTGCAGCTGCAGGCGCCCCTCATCTTGTTCTCTCAAAGACATGGACAAGACCTAAGAATGCTAAGAGACCATAAGCACCCCATGCGCGCATCTCAGTGCACAGAGTTCACTAAGAGAGGTACCTTGCTTCCATGGCACACAGCTGAGAAGTCACAAAGGCAGGTCTGGAAGAGAAAGGCCCTGGAAACCAGTGCTCCATCTGGAGTGATGTGTTGTTGTCCTATCGAAGGGGAAGGAGCTGACATCAGATTCAGTGACATTCTTTTTGCCCCTAGGAGAGGTTATACATCCCCATCTCAACCACTCCCAATTCTTAGTGTTGCAGCACTTCCCCATCCCCAGTTGAAGGCATACCCGTTGGGGGAGACAGGAAACACACGTTCCAACACATGTGGCATTATACCCACCAGTGCCCCACCGGCATGCCATCAGCTGAATCCAGGATAAAGACTCCACTCTCTTGAAACTTTCTGTGAATGCTCTCTCTGGCTCTTTCCCTGTCTTCCCTACATGTTCTTCCTAACCTTCCTTGACCAACTGGTCAATCTCAAGATGTACATTCATTCTTCCTTTGCTGCACCTTCTCTCAGAGAGAAGCAGAAAGCTTTGGATTAAGGTGGTTGGGGTCTCTCCAGAAGAGATGGGTAAGGACAATCCAAAGGACAGACAGTTGACCTAAATGGTGGCTTCAGTGCTGGGCACTGGTGGGAGAGTCCACATCAATCCAGAAGAGAGGCTGACTCTTCCGTGGGACTTGCATATCAGGTCTTCCTGGCCTGATCCTATCAGCTCTTCTCTTTACATCACTGTACCCCCCTGGAATTCTGCATGTCGGCCATATTGAATTAATTGTAGTTCCCGTTTGCCATATTCTCACTGGCCTCTGAACTCATTGGCCTGTTGCCTGAACTTGTCATTCCCACACACACTAGTGCTCCTCAGGACTCCACTGAGATTTATCACCTCCTCCAAGGCTCTCCCCAACCATGCTTAGGGGGGTCTCTCCTTTTTATCACAACCACCCCATACATGTGCTTCTCATAGCGATAGACACTGCATGCTCTCCTTCCTTATTTTCTTGTATCCTTCCTCACCCACCCCCCCAGAGGAGGCTGTGAGCTCTTTCAAAACAGGGCCTGCTTCCGCCTCCTAGACCTAATCCCTAGGACTGAATGCTACGTTCTCTGGCAGATAGTAGGTGCCCAGTAAATATTGCTGAAGGAAAGAAACACAGAAAAGCAGCACAAGATACCCCAACACTTGACTCAAAGACAGAAAGCAGCTGGTTCCTTTCACTTTCTCATGTCCAAACTAAAATCAAGAGTGTTTTTGCCCAGACCTTTTTGGGCCAGAAGTGTGTCCTAAATTGGTATAGTTTACAGAGAGCTCATAGTAGTCAGTAAGAAAAATGCTGTAACTCCAATAAGAAAAAAAAGGGCAAAAGATATGAAGAGATGCTTCACATGGATGGAAGTACAAATGAATGATATCGATGCATAGAAAAAGTGCTCAGTGTCATTGGTAAATTCTGAAACATCAAACTAAAATAAAAATTAGGTACCGCTTCCACCCTTCACTTCATTGCATATTTTTGAAAAGGATAGTACCCTTTATGGATGAGGGGTGCTAAAATGAGTTTTATACCACTGAAGCAAGACTAAATGGAGTCAGCACCCCCGAAGGCCTTTTCTTTCTGGTTTTCAAATACAAGCAAACATTAGGTTTCACTAGAGAATAAGGATGCAATAAGCATAGGAGAATTGCTGTCTTTGTGACATTAACATTTGGGGATTTTGAGATAATGGGGGATATGTACAAATATGTACAATGTTCCTACTTGCCCTAGTAGAAACCCCCTGGGTCAGACCTCTCCATGTCTAATCTCCACACATATAAAGTCTAAAAATATAATTTTCTTCCCTGTTATTTTTGAACAACTTCTATTTTTAGATCATTAGAATGTAGTGTATCAAACAATCTTAATTTGAAATCACTTTTCCTTTATTAGATGTATTTGAGACCTATTCTGAAAAGAGCTGAGAGTGTTTTATATTAAATGTACCAAAGCCTTGTTTTGAAATGTTCAAAACATTTAGAATGGGCAGCTTATAATTACCCTAGAAATTGCTTAATAATAACTATTACATTGGAAAGGGCAAAATCACTTTCTACAAGCGAGGTACAATAATTATCACTAAGGGACTGCCTGACTCAGAGAATTGATAATGGACTATGAGCTCCTTCAACCCAGTCTCTGCTTTGCCTACGATTGTTCCAGATTTAGAATCAGCCCCGGTGAGCAGTGGCCAAGTGGAATGGGGTCAGTCTATGTGTGCCGAGGAATGTGCTCTGGATAGCAGAGGGGTGGTTAGAGCCTGAGTCTTCCCCTCCAGACAGGTGGTCTTCCTTGGCACTCCCAGCCTCCTCCATTACCCCTGCATTGCTTGTCACAGAACCTGGCACATAACAGCTTCTTAGATGTACCCAGCACAAGCTTTCAAGAGGAGGAGAGTTTAGAAGTGAACTAGGGTTAAATATGCTGAAGTCATCAAAGCTTTCACTATTCTCTGCTCTTTATTTCTTTTTTAAAGATTTTATTTATTTATTGGGCAGAGACAGCAAGAGAGGGAACACAAGCAGGGGGAGTGGAAGAGGGAAAGGGAGAAGCAGGCTTCCCGCTGAGCAGGGAGCCCAACGTGGGGCTTGATCCCAGGACCCGAGGATCACGACCTGAGCCGAAGGCAGACGCTTAACAACTGAGCCACCCAGGTGCCCCTTTCTCTGCTCTTTAATGCCTCCGTAACAAAATTCTTTTCAATCCAGCAGATATCAGGCACTGACCTACTGTTGCAAAAATAAGAAGTGCAAAATGTATTTTAAGATGAGGATGATAGGAGGGGTGAGACAAGTTCAAAAGCATAACCCAGTACTATACAAGCATACTTGATTTCAGTTTATTGTGCTTTGCTTTATTGCACTTTGCAGATACTGCCTTTTTTTTTTTTAAACAAAGGTTTGTGGCAACCCTGCATGGTGCAAGTCTGTTGGCACCATTTTCCAACAGCATTTGCTCACTTCATGTCTCTGTATCACATTCTGGTTATTCTTGCAATATTTCAAACCTTTTCATTATTATTATTATGCTTGTTATGGTGATCTGTGATCAGTGATCTTGGATGTTACTGTTTGTAATTGTTTGGGGCACCACAAGCCACACCCATGTATGATGGGTATGTAATTGGTAAATGTTTCGTGTATTCTGAGTGCTGATGGGTATGTAATTGGTAAATGTTTCGTGTATTCTGACTGCTTCATTGACCGGCCATCCCCCCATCTCTCTCCCTCTCCTTGGGCTTCCCTAGCCCCTGAGACACAGTATTGAAATTAGGGCAGTGGAAATCCCAACAATGGCCTCTAAGTCTCCAAGTGAAAGGAAGAGTCACACATCTCTCACTTGAAATCAAAAGCTAAAAATGCTTCAGCTTAGGGTGGAAGGCATGACAAAAGCCGAGATAGGCTGAAAGCTAGGCTTCTTGCACCAAATAGTTAGCCATGTCGTGAAAGCAAAGGAAAAGTTCTTGAAGGAAATTAAAAGTGCTATACTCCAGTGAACACACAAACAATAAGAAAGTGAATCAGCCTTATTGCTGAGATGGAGAAAGTTTGAGTGGTTTGCATAGATTAGACCAGCCCCAGCATTCCCTTACGCCAAAGCCTAATCCAGAGCAACGCCCTACTCTCTTCCATTCTGTGAAGACTGAGGAAGCTGCAGAAGAAAAGTTGGAAGCTAGCAGAAGTTAGTTCATGAGGCTGAAGGAGAGAAGCCATCTTCATAACAGAAGTGCAGGATGAAGCAGCACCAAGTCATCCAGAAGATCTAGCTGTGATGATCAACGAAGGTGGCTACACAAAACAACAGATTCCCAGGATAGACGTGACAGCCTTCTGGATGCCAGCTGGCACTTTCGTAGCTAGAGAGGACAAGTCAGTCCTGACTTCAAAGCTTCCAAGGACAGACTGACTCTCTTGTCAGGGGCTCACGCAGCTGGTGACTTGAAGTTGAAGCCAGTGCTCATTTCCCATTCCGAAAATCCTTGGCTCTTAAGAACGATGCTAAATATACTCAGCCCATGCTGCAGAAATGGAACAACAGATCTTGGATGACAGCACATCTGTTTATAACATGGTTTACTGACTATTTTAAGCCCATTGTTCAGATCTGCTCAGAAAAAAAAGGGTGTTTGGTTTTTTTTTCAAAATATTACTGCTCATTAACATTATACCTGCTCACCCAGGAGCTCTATTGGAGACATAAAATGAGATGAATGTTGTTTTTATGCCAGCTAACACAACATCCATTCTGCAGCCTTTGGATCAAGGAATAATTTTGACTTTCAAGTCTTATTATTTAAGGAAGACATTTTATAAGGCTATAACTGCCACAGATAGGTGATTTTTCTGACGGACCTGGAAAACAGAAGTTGAAAGGCTTCTGGAAAGGATTCCGCATTCTAGATGCCACTAAGAATGTTCGTGATTCACGGGAAGAGGTGTAAATACCAACATGAAGAGGAGTTTGAGAAGTGATTCCAACCCTCATGGATGACTTAGAAAGGAGCTCAAGACTTCAGAGGAGGAAGTGACTGCAGATGTGGTGAAACAGCAAGAGAACTAGAATTAGAAATGGAACCTGACGATGGGACTGAATTGCTACAATCTCATGATCAAACTTGAGTGGATAAGGAGCTGCTTCTTATGGATGAGCAAAGAAAGTGGTTTCTTGAGATGGAATCTACTCCTGGTGAAGATGTTGTGCAGACGTTTGAAATGATAACAAAAGATAGATGGATGGATGGATAGATAAATAGATAGATGGATGGATAGAGAGAATATTACATAACTTTAGTTGATAAAGCAACTGCAGGGTTGGAGAAGATCGACTCCAATTTTGAAAGAAATTCTCCTTTGCGTAAAATGCTGTCAAACGACATTGTGTGCTACAGAGAAATTGTTCATGAAAGCAAGATTCCGTTGATATGGCAGTCTTCTCTGCTGTCTTATTTTAAGAAATTGCCCGAGCCACGCCAGCGTTGAGCAACCACAACCCTGATCAGTCAGCAACCATCAACATCGAGGCCCAGTAATCAAAAGGTTATGACTTGCTAAAAGCTCAGATGATGGTTAGCATTTTTAGCAATAAAGTGTTTTAATTTTTATTTATTATTTTTTTATTTTTTATTTTTTTATTATTTTTTATTATTATTTTTCAAAGGCCAATAAATATTTAAGGAATGGACTTGAAAGAGAAGTTTCACACCCATTGTGTTTGGATGCAAAAAAAAAAAAAAGCAAAGAAGGGGATTTTTTTTTTTTTTTTTTTTTTTTTTTTTTCCATTTAGAGATGCTTTTTCTTCCTTGGAAAATCTAGCAGGAAAAAAAAAAAAGTACCCCTGAGACAAACAGGACTGAAGCACTCACTGATTAGGGGAAATATTTATTCATGTGTGAACAGTCAGCTCTGTGCTTTTCTTCTCCTTTTTGAAGAAGGCTTTATTAAACACCTTCTGTGTGCCAGACACTTTGAGTAACAGCACAGACACACAGTCCCCATAATGTACTGCGCCAGATGAACCCCTGAGAAAGACCAGGGCTTAGCACACAGCAGATATTAAATGCTGTTTGTTGAATGGAACCAATGGAAGTGGGAACAGCTGATGGGCTGGAGTCTCCCGAAGTGAGAAGACAAATCTTCCCGACGCAGCTGACCCATCCATCCATCTTTGGTTTGTAGTTTCAGAGAGTCCTGCCTCTTTGTCCTTCCAGAAAAGGGTTTTCCTTCCACAAATTGCTTTTCTGTAGAGCTGCTTCTACTCTTCTGGCTCAAAAACAGTCAATCTGCCTGTTCGGAATTGGAATCTCATTTATTCACTCTTGGCCCTCAAGATAGGCTAGACCGAGGCAGTGCCAATGGCAACTATTGAATGAGGATGTAAGGGAAGATAGAGGAGCATCATTTTGTTGAACCCCTGATTTCATTTGAATAATGATCACTTTTCTTCTCTCAGTCATAAAATTGTTATTCTTTTAAAATTATTCGAACTGAAGTAATCTGGTACTTTAGTTAGTATTTTGATTAAAGTAATATATGTGCATGGCTAAAAAAAATGCTAAAGGCTTATGGATGATAAATCCCCTTCTCATGTCTTCTCTCCTCATTTGTTAATGTAGTTAAGTCACAATTTTTGGTTAAATTAATTACTGATGTTTATATTATGCCTTTTCTTTTCCTATCTTGATGGATTTTGTACATTAGGAATAGTATTCCCTGCAGAACCAGCAGAGCTTTCTGGTTTTTTTTAAGATTTTATTTATCAGAGAGAGAGGGCACAAACAGGGGGAGCGGCAGGCAGAGGAAGAAGCAGGCTCCCCGCTGAGCAAGGGGACTTGCCTGATGCGGGACTCGATCCCAGGACCCTGGGATCATGACCTGAGCCGAAGGCAGACGCTTAACAACTGAGCCACCCAGGCGCCCCCCAGCAGAGCTTTCTAAAGCAGCAGCTAACATTTATTATTTACTATAGGCCAGGCACTGTTTTCATGTATTAATTCATGTGACTCTGTGTGTGAGATTAGGTACTATAGATATTCCCATTTTACCAATGAAGAACTTAGGGCACAGAAAGGATGAGTAACTTGCCCAGGGTCATATGGCTAGGCATTCCAGCTCTAGAAACTAAGCCTTTAACCATTATGAATACTTGCTTCTTGAAAAATCCTACCAAGTAAGGAAATAAAGATCCTAGTCAAGAATTTGAAGTTGTACCGGGATTTTAAGGCTCAAATTTAGCTTGGGAGACAAGGATGTTCAATGGGAGGAACCCAAGAGAAACAAGTATATGCCGTAAGGTTGGTAGAGTTGTTTTCTTTTCAGTGGCTTATGTTTGTAAATAGTTCTTGCAATGCCTTGCCCAAGCTCTCATATTTTCCTGAGCATATCTTAATTGTCTACCAGAGAATCTTCATGCAAATTCTGGATAAAGAGGCAATCCAAAGCATTCAGTTAAGGCGCCGAGATGTTGGACATTTTTAATATGAGGATATTAGCACAGAATTTTTGAAGTTGGAACAGTCCTGGAAAACAAGAAATTTATTATCACATACGTGTCATTGATCAAAAGAAGACTGGATAAGAAGGTATGAAAGTAGGTGCAAATTTCACCAGATTAGCAAACAACTGTAAGATCCCTTTTTACTAGAAATAATAGCATATAATGGCATTCTGCATTTCTTCCTTCCCCATCTAATGTATACATTTGTGAAAACTGTTAACCTTTTTTTTTTTTTTAATAATTCTGGCATTATAAACTCACTCCAGCACTTATCTCCATCTAATGGGCTCATTTTAAAGCCAGTTGCATTGCTTATAAAGGTAACCTTAAGGCAAAGCTTGGGACAACTGGGATAGGGACAGTGAGTTGTTAATAATGGAAGAATTGACAGGATCCAGAAAATGGGGTGAGTCCATACCGCCTAAAACATGTGCAGCCAACTGATCCCTTCCTAGCTGTAAAAACTGTAATATTGTGTATATACACACACACATAATATATACTGTACATCAAAATGAAGCCCAGGGACTCCTGGGTGGCTCAGTCGGTTAAGTGTCTGCCTCTGGCTCAGGTCATGATCCCAGGGTCCTGGGATCGAGCCCCGCATCGGGCTCCGTGCTCAGCGGGAGGCCTGCTTCTCCCTCTCCCACTCCCCCTGCTTGCGTTCCCTCTCTCGCTGTGTCTCTCTCTGTCAAATAAATAAATAAAATCTTTAAAAAAAGAAAAAAAATGAAGCCCAGAGATTTGGTGGGAAACTGTGTATCTTCATGCCAGAGCCACCACAAAAACAATCCGGCCCCTCTTCTGGTATAAGCTAGGGAATAAAATGCTAAACATATCACCAGCCCATTGCTTTTACCCCAGATCGATTTTGACTAGCACAGCTTGCGACTGTTTACATAGAGAGAAGGGGGAGCAGGTTCGGAACGGGGTGTCGGCCTCCTGTTCCTGACGTGCATTTTAATAGGCCACCTGACAAGATCAACAGGAAGAAAAGAAAAATTGCGAACAGGTGTGAGGGAGCCTGAGGAAGATGGTCCTGCCCCTCCCTCCTTCTTAATCAAGTTGGCACATTGCTCTGATGCCAGGATTCTCTGGCTTATACCGGAGGCTGTGCTAATGGCCTCCAGTGTGGGGCTTGACAAACGGGGCCCAGAGTCCCACACTGATTCCCCTGTGCCTTAAACAAAAGGAAAACGGGATTTTTGTCTGGCTGGTTCACTGTCAGAACCCGAAATGCTCCATTCGTCTGCGCTGAGGCTTGCTGGCCAGTGCAGCTCCTGAGGGCGACATCGCCATGGAAATGCGTGACACATTTGTTGATGAGTTGTCTGTTTCCAGATGGACACCTTCCTTCCCAGCGCCAGCCTTTGAGAAATGGAACAGACCATTTTTTTTAAGTATTTACTTTGTATAAATTGTGGCTTCTCTAAGGGTCTTGCTGGCCTTTTGTTTTGTTTTGTTTTATACCACAACGGATTTTAGGCAGTGTGTTGTGTAAGTAATAATGATAGGTCTGGCTTTGTAGTCATGGCTGTTTGTTTTTTCTTTCTTTGTATTCCGCATCGGCCAGCCAGCCGTGGTTGTTAATGACACACTAAAACCTATCCTCTTTTTGAATTGGTGATGATTCTGCCTTGATGTGTGTTTTTTTTTTTAAAAAGGCTGTATTTGGGATAATGCTGCTTTGAAAGTCATGTAGCCAGCGGGTTTCCCATTTCATTGAAGAAAAATATTAGGAAAATATTAATAGGTTGTCTACTACTTTCAATTCAGTTGTGTTCCCTGGAGGGTAAAAAAGCAAATGAAGACTGAATATTGCTAGACCGCTCAGGGAGTGTGGACAGTGGGCTATGGTGGGTAGGTAGAGAGGAAGGGGCGAGGCAAGGGAGGATCTTCTTGAGGGCAGACCCTTTGCTGTGCATTGGGCAAAGTACCATCTCAGAAGGTTCTGCTTAAGTCCTAAAATGTTGTGCTTTCCTTCTTATCATCGGAGGGGTAGGATCCTACAGATGGTCATAGAAATCCACCGAAATTATGTTTAAACAGTGTGTGTGTGTGTGTGTGTGTGTATAACTTATGTTTAAATAGAGACCAGAAGTACTTAAGATCACAGTTTAGTCCAGTGAAATGTTAGTTTATCCAAGTGAACCATGGTTTATAAATATTAACGTCCCAAACTGAAGTTAGGGAGGCTCATAACTTTTTTTTACCTTGATTTTTATCTCTGTGTAATTATATTGGAGGCATAATTTGTCAATGTCTTTTTTTTTTTGGTAATTAACAAGTGCTTTTTTAACTTCTGAATAAGTAATCCTTAATTAAATGTGTCTATTTTGTTCATTTACTTTCCTTTTTTTTCTCTTAATACAAATTGGAATGTGAAATTCTTTTGTGTTGTGACTGTGGATCAGAGTCCACTGATTAACTTGTTAATACATTTAGGACTCTGTATTCCTGAAGGCTCATTACTGTAACCTCACACCAGTCTTTCTAATTTCTTTAGAAAGAAGCAGAATCAATAACTACCTTGAATTGTCAGGTGGAAAAAACAATTGGCTTAGCCTGAACATGGAATCTTTATTCAGATACATGCAAATGTACTACTTTCGTAAGGTGATCATTTTGAGAAACATTTGAACAGTATAATTACTTGGGAAAATGTTACTTTAGCAGACATCTTTGGGGGTAGTGTGTTAAGGGTTATTACATTACAACTTCCTGAACTGAAATGCAAACTCTCTTAGCGATAAACATCTGTCTTTCAGGTAGCCCATCATAGGCATTATTCCATGCCATATGCTAGGCAATCATCAGTTTGTTGATTGGTGAAATTTTCCACTTGCACAATTTCTGTAATTTTTCCAACAAATTAAAGATGACTCGAACTCACACCTATTTAGACCTTAGGGTTCCCAAGTCATTTCCTGTTGACAGGAATCTGATGGAAGCGTCACCGTCATTACCAAACTGCTGCCGTGGGGAAGAGCTTTATTCCAGACTTTGTCCTGTGATGTGTACTGAGATTGAGATTTATTGTACTCTCTCTTCTCTCTGGCTGTTGGGAAGTCTAGATCCTGTTACCTAGAGGCCCACTGCCTCTCCAGTCTTGAGTGATATACCTGTTAGCTCCCTTAGATACTGTGGCTCTTCATGCATGTGACTGTAGAGAGAGATTAAAGTGTGTGTGCGTGTGTATGCACGCGCGTACGCTCATGTGTGCAGCATATGAAGTAATTGAAGACTGCTCCACATTTAATATGGGGATCACAAATAGGAAAATTTCAGCTCCCTATGGTTTACATCTATTTGTTGATCTATTAAACTCTTTAGTCTTAAGCAATACTTTGTTTTTGCAAAAGAGGGAAATTAAGGTGTGAATGTCCTGCTGAAAGTTGCTGCCGCAGGCATTTCGAACTAATGTTCTCATGGAGAAAAAGCTTCCTTAGACCATTGTGTGATATGCCCTGGTATGTGTAGATTCTACATCATCTTTAGAGGTGGAATACCCTCCCGTTTCCTCCGCCACCATCTGCTCTCTGTGGAAGGACCAGGCACTGCCACGTTCATTAGCTGCCTTTATGGTGCTGAGCTCTTCCCAAAGGGCAGAAGAGAGCACCTCCCAGAAAGAGGCAGGTTAAGCGTATTCCAGATTGTTTCAAATGAACCACATAGAAACGCTGCAGGGAAAAGGCTCTGACAAATTACGCTACTGGGGGCTTTTCTCAGTGACACTTTTCTACCATTGTGAAAAAGTTATAAAATGTCTTTTCTTTTTTTGGTGCTCAGATGAGTATAGGATCAAACCGGTGGAAGAGGTCAAGTACATGAAAAATGGGGCAGAAGAGGAGCAGAAAATAGCAGCCAGGAACCAAGAAAACTTGGTAAGATTGCATTTCTCGTATAACAATGAATTTTGGTGACACCATTGTAATAAAATCTGCCCTGCATGTTTCAGCTGTAACTTACACATTGGCACAAGATTTCTTGAAAATGCTATTGCTATTTATAGCTTGCCTGGAAGCTGCACGATCACTCCTGTATCCTGTTTGTTCCTGAATAAGCCCTTCTTTAATCTTGATAGAGAACGCTCCCCGGGGCGGGGCGGGGGGGGCGGATATAGCAAAATTATTAGCGTCTTAAAATGGTTAAATGTAAAGGAAAAGGCATGCAGTAGGATTGAGATTTATGGGGGGAGGACCAATGTATTTTTTTCCTTTTCGTTCCACCTCTTTCACTCTTACCCAGTCAGAATGAAGCTTCATTACTCTGGACACCGAGTGTTGTGGATAAAGTTGCCTTTGAGAGGATATGTCTCTATCAAAATAGTCAGCAGTTCACATTCACAGTGTTAAAGGTATTGGGGCTTTTGAGTGAAAGTGAGAATGGCAGTGATCTGAAACAGAAAGTTAGGAGCCTCTTTCTTTCATGTGAATTGGTATACATATTACACCTTAATGTTCCGTCTCTGTGAAAACACGTAGTTAATGCCGTATTCGCTGATTTCTTAAAAGACTTTACAAACTGTTAAGAATGTGCACTTACTCCGTGTGTTAGAGCAACATTGTTTTTGTATTTTATTTTGGGATTAATTATTTGCTATGCTTTTCATGTTTGAGTGGATGTATTTTTAAGAAGCTTGAAACGTCATGAAGTGTTTTCACCTGACTTAAACTCCTTTTTCCATTATGTGCTTTGTTTTTGTTTTTGTGATTTCTGCTACAGCAGAGGGAGTTGGCCAGCGCTCATGAGTATTTCACGCTGTCATTTTCTGTGATACATTAATGAACATAATGGGCTAATTCTTCTCTCCTCTGTTCTTCTCTAAACATCCGATCTACACCTTAAAATACTGAAGTTACCAACAACTGGCTATTTTAGATCATTATAAAAGGGTGGAAATACTCTGCAATAAAATTTTGCTTCATAAATGGGATTTGGATTTTAAGGTATTGCTTGAGTCACAGAGATTCATCATATGTATGCTCTATTTTAACATTAGCTCTTAGATCTAGAAAACAGTAGCTACGACTAATAGTGGGAGTTACTATGATCCGACTTTTTACATGAATTTTTTCTAACTTTGAATAGATAAATAGATGACCCAAGGAGTTGAAGCATCAGTTGGTTTTTTTCTACTTCATTTTACTGAAAATCAGACTTTGTCCTTTTGCTTGATATAATTTCGGCTTGAGTTATAAATCTCATCTTTAATATTTCCATTGGAGGCTGAAGAGTCTGGCAGTGGTGTTCCTTGGATCTAACGCTAGAGTCCGTCTCTACTTAGCATGCTTGTATCTCTGAAATCCTAAGGGAAGCAACAACATATATCTTACAGCATGTAATATTTTCTCAGTGTGCCCTCTCGTCATATTTAAAGCCGATACAACTTTTTCCGACTCTCCAATTTCATAGTCTCTCAACTCCTTGGTGCTAATATATTCTTTTCCAGCACTTGGTCAGAATGGGCACTAGTGCTTTTCTGTGCAGACTGAATGAAAATTCAAAAGAGAGAAATTTCTGGGTTTTTGTTTTTTTTTTTTACTTGTAGACTATCTGTGACAACCCTCACACCCCTTTTCTGCCAACCAATCAGAGTCCACACCACCAACAGGAGTTTTCAAGAGTATAATGACTTTCATGGAGAAGGAGGAGTAAGTGGTTATCTTTGATTCTGAGATTTCTAGGCAGCTTCCCAAAATTAAATGATTTTTCAGTTGTCTGCTGGTATATTATCTTTGTCATCTGCTCCGTCCTTTGGGATGCATAATCGAGTATGGACCATGCATGTTGTTTGAGAAAACTAATAGGTCTCCTAAATTTGAAGCTTACATTGAGGTGGATGAAATAGATGAAACAATTCTTTATTTTTCCATCCACTAATAGAATCTAAAAGACAAGAAGTTCTTGTTTTTAGTATTTTTAGAAGCTTTTTTTTTTCTTTTTACTCTAACTGTTAAAATTAAGGGGCTCAGCAAACTCAGTCCAGATAGTGTGGCATGCTGGTGACGACCATGGGTTTTGGAGGCAGAAACTGCCTGGGTTCGGATCTCAGCTCTGCCCCTTGCTCAGTGTGGGGTCAAGTTACTTCTATTCTCTGCACCTCCTGCCCATCAAGTGGGGAAAAGGCAGGGCCTCAGGGTGCCACAGTGAGGACAACTTGAGACGAGCATTGTAGGGCTTGGAGTACAAAGCCTGGCACATGGTAAGCACCTAGTATGAGTTAGGCATTATCATATAAAATAAATGGAAAAGAATGTTAGGGTCAGTGTTTCTTTCCTTTTTCTTTTATGTTACTTGGTGAGAGGTTTCTAAATGAATACTTCAGGTTAATGTCAGTATGACATGTATTTTGAAAAATCTTGCTCAGGAACTATGAAGTTATTTAAACAAGTATGTTTCGATCACCTGTTATGGACAAGGCCTTTATTTGTATCAAGAGACATGGCAATACTTAAAGTCACTGTCCTCAAAGAACTTACAGCAAAGTTTAGAGAACAGTTCAGTTCCAACAAATATTTTATTGATTGCCTCTAGGTACCAGCCTCTGTACTAGACTCTGCAGAAAAACACAAAATAAGGAAACCACTGACCCTTACCTTAAGGTGCTCTATGGTAGTAAACAAGGTGAATACCAAAGGACTATAAATAAAACAGGATTAAATACATAAAGAAATGCATAAATCAATCAAGCGAGCAAGATTGACTCCAAGAAGGCAATACAAAGTGCTGCTGATATCAAAGGAGGCAGAGATCTTGTCTGTTGGAGTGTCTGGACCTACTTCATGAAAGAGCTGTTGTTTGCAATGGGCCTCGAAGGATAGGATGAGGAAGGTTGGCCCAGGCAGAAGTGACAGATGGAAAATGCAAGGTATATTTAATGAAAAGCATGTAGTCCTGTTTGGGGAGTAGGAGGGAAGAGAAGGTGTCAGTAGGACAGCAGGGGGAAATTACAACCAAAATGTAGATGGGGTGTTATATAGAGCCTTCATGTCCAGCAGAGAGGTCTGAAATGAATTCCATGGATCACAGGGAACCTTTGAAGGTTTCAAGCAAAGCATTGACAGAATGAGATTACGAATGAGGAAAGTTTATGTGGCAGCAGTGGGTGTCGTATGGATTGGTGTGGGGAGCCTGGGTTGGAGATCATTTATAATAGCTTTTGCAAGAGACAATGAGCCTGAAGCAAGATGGTGGCTGAGAGAACAGAAAAGATTTGGACAAAGTTGCAGTAGAAGCAACAAGATTTGATAGCTTGTTATAGATGTCTAAAGAAGGCAGAGGAATCAGAAGATCATGGTAATTCCCATGGCCACTGGGGGAAGAGCACTGGTGGATGTGAGAATAAATAGTGACATCAAACAAAATGGGAAAATCACTTAGGAAGATAGGGTTTGATGAAAATACAAGAGGTTTATTCCTTCCCTCCTTTTTGTTCATTCGTTATTCATTCTGGCCCACCCTTAAAAACATCACAGTGTAGTCCACAAGAGAGAAAGTGAAGCTGCTGATCACACCGAAATGTAATGAGTGCAGTAACAGAAAGCCTGAATTGCCGGGGTCCTTAGACTCTGTGCTTTGGAGGACTCAGAGGTGCATCAGATGTAAATCTCACCTGAGAGAGCTCATTTTCTGGTAGCAGATAGAAGGCATGAGGCCTGAATGACCATAAGAATCCAAGGTACACTGTGAACATAGAGCTTGGTTTTGAGTAAGCAAAGCTGTAGGAACTTGCAGAACATCCGTGTGGAGGAATCTAGCAAAGGACAAAAGTGAGGGTGTGGAGCTCAGGAGCATTGCCTGGGACATGTTAGGTGTTGAGTATATTTTTGTTTGCTGGAGTGGATGGATGCATGAGTGAATAAGAGTAGTTGGACCTCTAAGTCACAGTAGTTGTCACCTCGTAGTTAGTTGCTCAGTGGTATTTAGATCTCCAGTTGCTTGAGCCCTTTGGCTCCAGTTGCTTGAGCCCTTTGGCTGCCTTCTTTAGACATCTATAACAAGCTATCAAATCTTGTTGCCTCTATGGGTGGAGGAGATTGTGCTGGTTTTCTGAGGGTGATGATGAATCCTTTATAGGTCAATCATTTATGTGTTCTCAGTGCAAAGATGTGCATTTGTCCCAGTTTTCATCATTGTTAGACATCTGTATATTCCGCTTTACTTCTCTCAGACTTTAATTCCTGCTTCAAGAAGGTGATGTGAAATTGTTTCATTGGCTTTGATTATATATAGATATGTATCAATCTAGATCCTAGCTTCGTTGTTTCTAGCTTTGTAATTTTGGTCAAACGTCTAAAACTTCTGAACTTTGACTTCCTCATCTGGAGCCTGGTAATAACAAAATGATTCAAGTATTAGAAGAAACATAGAAAAATATGTTTAAAATCTTAGCAAAGGGAGGTTTTCTTAAATAAGACATAGAAAGTAAAAAGCTTAGAAGACAGAAAAGTAGTTTATTTCATTAGATTAAAGTTAAATACTTTTATGAAACGGAACAACCACAAAAAGGTAGTTAATAGATAGGCAACAGCCTGGGAGAAAATATTTATGACCTCTAAAAGGCAAAAGGTTAATTAATAAGAGATTGATAAAGAATGCTTATAAATAATTAAGAAAAAGATAATCCACGAGAAAAGCAGGTACATGAAATGAACAGAAACAGATGGTTCACAGTAGAGGATATTGGGCAATAAGCATATGAAAAGATGTTCCACATCATTGGTACAATGGATACTCTCTTATCCAACTCGCCGCATAAGAAGACTCTCATAAATCCCTCTCTGAAAGAAGCTGACTGCAGCCTACAGCGTGCTCGCCCAGATGGCTCGTGGTCTACTCTCCAGAACACCTCTGTGCTTGTGCTGCCTCAGTTAAATGTGTTTTCCAAGAGCCCGTGTGGTGGTTCCCAAACCTGTTTATACTGGTTGAATGTCATTGTGATTATGTAATTTATTAAGTAATATGTAAGCCACTGAAACACAAGTGTGGAAAGAGAGCTGTTTCATTGAAAATTAAATTAAGTGCTTTAGAAAGTCTTGATGAAGGCACATGACTAAAAAGCTTGCTGTTAAATTAAATTAAATTAATTTCTGCACTCAGATTATTTCACAACATCTTTATATTCTCACTTCAGTTAAGAAACCAAACCAGGGGGATCTTAGATGTGCTATATGGGTGTGGTTAGTGCAGGAGGAACACATGAACCTCCGTGTGTGGTTCCTTACTTGAAGCAGAAGCCTTGTTCCTACGTCAAAAGGTGAGAGAGGAAATGAACATCTATGTATTTTAAAATAAAATCGTATTTTGCTTAGTGTATATTTACATCTTTATGTAGCCCTGCTTTAACTCACTTTACCATTTAATTACCAGTCCGGATGGCATTGCCTAATATAATTTTTATTTTAATCAGGGAAATGCAAATTAAAACATGATTCCTTAGACTGGCAAAAATTTGAAGCTTGATAATATCAGATTTTGGCATGGTTGTAGGAAAATATGTATTTACATACTGGCGGCAGACATCTTGGAGGACAACATAGCAGTATCTATTAAAATTGAAACATGCACACCCATGACCCAGCACTTCCACATCTTGGTATCCACCCAAAGCAGCTGCCGGTGTGCATGAGGAAGCTTGCACAAGACTGTTCACTTCAGCATTGTGTCTGTTGAAAAACTGGAAATAACCTTCATTCTTCTCAGTAGGAGAATGGTATGGCTGTAATATACTAGAGAGCAATTAGAAAAGAATGAGGTAGAGCTTTATGAACTGTCATGGGGAAGTCTGCAAATTGTATAGTATGATCCCATTTAAGGTTTTTTTAATAAAACAAAATAGCAACACACTACAATTTCTATGAATACTCATAGATGTATAGGGATTTATAGAAAAACCTGGATGGATATGTCCCAAACCATTAACAGTGGGTACCTGAGTAATGGGGGATGTACTCATGCTGAAGCTCACTTTCCTCCTCTGCAAAATGGGGATAATAATTGAACCCACTTGCAGGAAATTGTGAAAATTAAATAAGCTATGCTTGTAAACTCAGCATGGTTTCTGGCATAGCAAATGCCATTGTTGGCTAGTGTCTGCAATGGAGTTGGACTATGTAGGAAGGATGAGAAAGAATTGTATGTGGTGGTAAAAGGGGATTTTTTTTTTTTTACCCTTAAACTTATGGTTTTCATTTTTTAAAGAAAATATGAGTATATTATTTGTGTGATTTGAAGTTAATTTTTTAAAAGGGGAATGGTAGTAGCAAAACTCAGATTGTGACTACTTGGGAATCTGTAATGTAAGTGGGATTATGTCTTTTTCTCATTATCTTAAATATCCTCAGTTTTTTGTCATTCTCTGATATTGATTAACAAAAGGCAGTAGAAGAAAACTCAGGGATCATCCAACTTCATTTGTGTAGGTTAACTACGTATAAATAATTTAATAGGTAAATTACTCCAGAGTTGGCAGCATTCAGTCCCTTCCTTCTCCAAAGTAAATATCTTGACTAATGAAAGGCATTCCAGTTTGAGTTTTAAATTGCTTCCTCTAACTATTTGCTAAAACATTGTCTTGTTTTCCTTAGCAGCTGTCCTTCTTAAGCTATCCTCCCTTAGGAGTTAATAAATTCTTTGATTATGGAGGGGTTTTTTTGATATATATTTCCTAGATTTACATATATTACAATGGCTTTTGATTCACTATTTCCAGATAGTTTTGTATGCGTGAGAAGATTCTTCTGTAGCCAGTGACCTATCTCATAGTTGCACCCACCATGTTTTTGACTTCATCCTTATCCATAGAAGTTGAGAATTGATTTGAAACATGCTTGTCTAAGTCATCACTTCCTGAGTACAATCAAATGATGCTATAAAAAGAATGTTCTAATATATATGAGCAGGAAAGGAGAGTGGAATCAAACTTTAGGTGTGGCTACATCCTCCTTCTACTTGCTGAGTTTGTGAGAGTTTCCATATGTATCTCTAGTGCATTAGATTTCCAATAAATGTCAGAGCATCCAGTTCCAGAATTGAAAACCTGGAGATTAGGAGACCTCTTTGATAGAGGAAATGCGCCAGAAACTGCTGAGAGCTCTCTTTGGAGCAGTGGTTTCCAGCTGGTAACAATCAGCAAGTCGCCCTGCCCCACAGCTCAAGCAGTTCCCTGTAGGCGGCTAATGTTCTCCAAAGCACTGTATTGACGGACGATATGAAACCGGGGATGAGTCTGTGATTCCATTCGTAACCATAGGGTCAATAGGAAGGCTGAGTGCTCAAGACCACAGTCACCATATCACTCTAAATATTAGAGCATACCTGTAAGAAATAAACTTATGTGAATGAACATTGTAAACTTTGAATCACTAATGTTTATTATACTAAGCGACAGACCTTCCAATAAAGGCGTTCTCCTAGTTGGGACCCCTCTAAGAGTCCGTTTAAACTCTTCTTTTTAACAAATACAACCATGTTTACTTCCATGACTCTACAGAGCGCTAATATAATAGCAAAAGACCACGACTTTGAATTGTCCCAGTTTCCCAAGTTATTTAAACACTCTTAGCACTCTTGAGAATAAAGTAAAATAAACTGACAAGAGTAAAGCTGATATTCCAGACAAAGGGTCAAGCTCTGTGGAGCACCTCTTCTCTCTCCCCTCCCTCCTTCCAGGTACAGGTTGGATTGGAGCTCAGGCTGGGGCTGGAATTGGGTGGGTTGTTTGGGGACATCTGGACTTGAGGTAGAGAATTTTTGGTTTATGGAAATTCGATAGGACTGAGGGTTCCCAAACCAAAGTGAAGATGGAGAGTGGTTTGAGGGTATCTGACTTTAGACAAGAGAAGCCTCTTCCTAGAGCAGCTTTGGAAACAGTCACGTTAGCACAAGACCCCTCCCCAAAGTTCACCTGCTTCCAACTCAAGGACCCTCGTTCATATTCACTCTTCTCTCATGCATATGATGTTGACATCAGCCTCTGGTTCTTCCATATAACTGGGAGATCGCCTGAATCTTTTAGTTTCTTTTTCTTTCTTTTTTTTTTTTTTTTAGATTTTATTTATTTATTTATTTGAGAGAGAGAGAGAAACAGCATGAGAGGGGATAGGGTCAGAGGGAGAAGCAGGCTCTCCACCAAGCCGGGAGCCCGATGTGGGACTCGATCCCAGAACTCCGGGATCATGACCTGAGCCGAAGGCAGTTGCTTAACCAACTGAGCCACCCAGGTGCCCAGAACCTTTTAGTTTCTTAAGGGAATAACAGCTCTTATGAGTGGAGGGTTTGGGTAGTATCATTCCCTTTTACTATGTTTGTCGTGGAGTAGAAGGAATTAGAGGAAAGAGTGCTAGCTCTTCATCCTTCTTGGAAGACGTCCTTTCTCCAGCCAGCCTTTTTGTGCTACCTGAGCCAGGCACATTCAGGGTCTTCCAGATTCTTCTAGCACTGTGATTTGTTTTAGAGCAGAACAGAAATAGAGTTTAATTCTCTAAGGATGAGGGATTTGTCGAATCAGCCTTCTAAGTTTCAAGTGTTGTACGGAAGCACAGTTCCTGATTGAGGAACAGAACATTATAAGAATAAAAGAATGCCCACAGAAGTGCTTTGTAAACATAAGCCCAATGCAAATGATAGCGATTGTTGTTGTTACTAGTTCAAAGGACACCTGGATGCGTTCCTGAGGTTCATTGTTATTCCATGGTAGAAACACAAGTAAGGTACAGCATGTACCCTCATAGTACCCTTCATTCTCCCACAAAGAAGGGGCAGCAAAGTGTATACTCAGTAGATACAGAAATCAGTAAATCAAATGTGGGTTTTAAAGCAACTACTGTGAAAAGCCAGGCATAGCAAACCATGACTGAAATCCCATTTCAAATGGCTTTTTCTCTTTCCCATATTAATACACTGAACTGACCATATGCAGATGAACAGAGTTAGGGTGCTGGTACAACATTCTTGAATAAATCCCTATTTCAATGGACTCAATTCTCACTGGCAGCTAGGCATTGTCTGGGGCACTGAAAGAATATGAGGATTGGTGAGGCACCGTTGTAACTCTCGGGAAACACCAGGAGACAGACAGATACGCTGTAAGTCTCTAATAGTCTTTGGGGGAGAACCAGAATGGAATGGGGGACCCTTACTGGGATATCTGAGAAGATTCACAGAGCTGGCATTCCCACAGGGCCTTTAGGGGAAAGCAGGTTTTCATTGGCAGATGAGGTTGGGCAAGGGATTTCAAGAAACAGAATAGTGAGAGCCAAGCACGAAGACGTGGCACAAATAATGAGTGGGTGGGGAGGCGGATGGAGTGTGCTGTGAAGTGTTTTGGTTAGTTGGTGCGTTTTAGCTGGGGTTTTTTTGTTTTTTGTTTTGTTTCGTTTCTGTCACCACATTAATTTCTGGTTTACAGAGAGCCACAGGCTTTCGCCAGTTGGCGGCATTTGTAACTACAGAGTAAATAGAACACACCTCTGCTCCTCTGATTTGAAGATTGAGGGTGTTGATAATGGCTTCCGTTTTCTCAGCATTGTTGCAAAATGTGATTGCTTTTAAATATGCTTTCCTTGGATGCAGGGTGCTGGCTAAAAGTTGTTGGACATAGTTACTCTTGACCTTCTCTTGCCCGGGAAAGGTTGGCTTCTACTATATCCTCTGAAACTTTCCCCATTTAACTTTGGGAAGTACAGCAAACACAAACAGTACCTTAGAGTTCAATTTTTGGCCTTATCTCCAAGAGCAGTACCCTGATATTTAAGGAGAAAATGGAAAGGAGCCCTCTTCAAAGCTTGATTCTGTCTGATCCCCATGGTCATTCTAGATGCCAGATTTATTTATCTCACTGAAACATGGGTATTTTCTACCCAAGTGGCCCAGTTTCAACAACGGAGTGAGGGGAAATGAGTGACAACTGAGAGAGTCGCCGAAGGCTTCGCCACCGTTATCAGAGCTTCTAGAACAAAAACAGTGGTGTGCCTTTTCTGCAGGTTGTTCATATTTCTCTCTTATCTCCTATGCGATGCTAAAAATAAAACCAAAGCATATAAGTTTCACTCATCAGTTGGCAAACTCCGTGAGGTAACTTCACTCGAAATTAATAATTTATGCCCTGGAGGTGAGAATATCAAAAGACATGGTAATGTTTCCGAGTCTGGGCTTTGATAAGTGTCTCTCTCTTCTTGTGGACTTTATCTGTGAGCAAGTAATACCCAGGATTAACAGAGATACAGGATTTGCCAACCTCCTTTGTTTTTAAAAAGTCCCTGGTAATTCTAACCATGGATTCTATACCTGTCGTTCAGAAAAGGTGGGAATAAATAACCAGGCATAAAAAATTCATACATCATCTTTGGAGGGCAGAGGATGTATTGTTTTAGCTTGTCAACATTAAAAAAGATATATGAAGATGCCACTGTAATTGCCTGCTTTGTGTGCGTAGTAAGTCTAATTTAATATATTTCCTCAGTGCTCTGTATAATAAGAGATACCAAATTTCCTCCTTCTTTGAAAATTAAAACAATTGACAATGACAGCAATACTTTCCGAAATGTAATGAGCTGACTCCCATTTTTTTTTTGTTCCTGTCTGCGTGTGATGGTGTACTACAGGTTTTCATTTACTGACAGACTTCTTCTCATAACTAGATCACTTCAAGGCTTGCTTAATTGGAGAAAAACCTTTTTTTTTTTTTTTAAACACTTTATGGATTTGTACTGTTGAGGGCACTTAGACCAGAAACAAGATAGGAATCTGTTGATTGGAACTGGAAAATGAAGTAAAGGCTGCTGCCAGAAACAAAGCAAAAGTTCATTATTAGAAACAAGGAACAGCAACACTGACATGAATCTGGGTTTCTCAAATGCTAAGCCGGGTTCCTTGACTTCTCCTGAAAAAGAATGTCAGGGAGCACTAGCTGTAAGGAAAGAACAGAGAATCTCATTATAGTGAAATACTTCACAGTCTGTGTGATGCCTTAACACTCACAGCATGTAAACTCATATCGAAGAATCAGCTGGCCGGGAGCTGGCGGGCTAGTGAAACCAGATAAACAATACATAGCTATTGGATTTGGTTCACTCCTGTTATTCTCTTATCTAATTGTGCTTTTTATTTATTTATTTTTAAAGATTTTACTTATTTATTTGACAGAGAGAGAGATAGTGAGAGCAGGAACACAAGCAGGGGGGTAGGAGAGGGAGAAGCAGGCTTCCCGCTGAGCAGGGAGCCCGATGAGGGGCTCGATCCCAGGACCCCGGGATCATGACCTGAGCCAAAGACAGACGCTTAACGACTGAGCCACCCTGGTGCCCCTAATTGTACTTTTTAAATTAACTCTTTCATGATTAAATATGTGCTGCTTGCTTAAATTACTTAAAAATATTCTTGGGAAATACAGAAATGAATGAAAATAAAATCAGTCATAAATCACATAACTGTTCACAATTGTATGCCTAATATACATAGAAATATAATTTTTTTTTCTGAACAATATGGGCTCACATCTCTTACAAAACTAAATGTAGTCTTGGGGTGCCTGGGTGGCTCAGTCGTTTAGCGTCTGCCTTCGGCTCAGGTCATGATCCCAGAGTCCTGGGATCGAGCCCCGCATTGGGCTCCCTGCTCTGCGGGAAGCCTGCTTCTCCCTCTCCCACTCCCCCTGCTTGTGTCCCCTCTCTCGCTATATCTCTCTCTGTCAAATACATAAATAAAATCTTAAAAAAAAAAAATAAATGTAGTCTTAATATGTGTCCAGCAATCATAGCCCTAGGATATTTTCCCAAGTGATTTGAAAAACTATAATCAGGTCACCTGACTGGCTCAGTCGATAGTGGGTTCTTGATCTCGAGGTTTTGAGTTCAAGCCCCACATTGAGTGTAGAGATTACTTGGAAAAAAAAATAAAATCTTTAAAAAAAAAAGAAAAGAAAAACTATGATCACGCAAAAATCTTTACGTGAACATTGGTAGTAGCTTTATTCATAATCACCAAAAAACTAGAAGCAACTGTGATGTCCTTCAGTGAGTGAATTAACAAACTGGTTACATCCACATGATGGGATATTATTCAGTGATAAAAAGGAATGAGCTACCATCCATGTAAAAACATGAATCTTATGTGCATATTGCTAAGTGAAAGAACCTAGTCTGAAAGATACCTACGGTATGATTCTCCCTATGTGACATTCAGAAAAAGGCAAAGCCATAGAGGTGTTAAACAGATCAGTAGTTTCCAAGGGTTTGTGGGAAAAGGAAGGTTGATGAGGTGAATCACAGGGGATTTTTTTTTTAAGTATAGTTGACATCGTTGTATTAGTTTCAGGTGTACAACTTACTGACTCTACTATCTTGTCTATTACTCAGTGCCCACCAGGATAAGTATAGTCACCATCTGTCACTATACAATGTTATAACAATGTATTACAATGTTATTGACTATATTCTCTGTGCTGTACTTTTTATCTCTATGACTTATTTATAAGTGCAAGTTTGTACCTCTTAATTTCCTTTACCTATTTCACGCATCCCCCCACCCCACCCCCCACCCCCCGCCCCCCGGCAACCACCAATTTTTTTCTCTGTATTTAGGAGTCTGTTCCGTAGTGAAGCTCTTCTGTATGATACTGTAATGGTAGATACATGACACTGTGCATTTGTCAAAGCGCATAGAATGCTACAAAAAAGAGAGTGAACTTTAATGTTTGAAAATTTATAGAAACATCTAGGAGGTCAGGGGATCCAGGGTAGAATGTAGACTGATAAAGGAATCTAACAGTATTACAAATACATGAAATAACCTCACTGAAGATGGTGGGGGGAAGATGTGCTGACCTAAGTAGCTTTGGAAGTGAATAGAATCTGTTAAAACTGTAAGTAAAAGTAACTGTATATAGGCACTCTACACCTTTACTGTGGAGCTAAGAGTTAACAATTCTAAAAACAATTAATTAGTGGTGGCTGGATTGTGGAGCCAGGTTTCTCACTGTTGGAGTGGGAGGTTGTAAACACACAAGCAAAGTGGCTAGAAGCATCCTGTGGTAGGGCGCCTGGCTGGTTCAGTCAGTTAAGCATCCGACTCTTGATTTTGGCTCAGGTCATGATCTCAGAGTCATGAGATCGAACCCTGCGTCGGCTCCGCACTGAGCATGGAACCTGCTTGAGATTCTCTCCCTCTGCCTCTCCCCCTGAGCATGTGCGCAAACACTCTCTCTTTCTCTCTGAAAAAAAAAAAAAAAAAAGAAGCATCCTATGGCAGTGCATCACAGTTGGAGACATCAGTGAGAATTGATGTTTAGCCAATGTAGATACAGATGGCTACATGTAGAAATATTGATAGATATGTATAAACACACATACACGAGTGGGCATGCATATATTTGTATACATATATGTATACACATGTAGAGACATGGTGTACACACATAAGCGCACACACACACACACGTTTTCTTGCTGTCAGCTAAGAAGACCTAGAAGCAATGATACCCCAGTAGCAGCAAGCATATCCACCACGCAGATCTTGTGTCTAGAACCATTCTCCAGAAAAAAGGAACCAGGATTCCTTGGATACATGGCTTATTATAGGGCTAGGGGATATATATGATGAGCCTAGAGCATTTTGTAGTGCTAGAATATTAGGAAGTGCCCAAGTGCATGCACACATACACACACAATGATGGGTTATGTCACAGGGACACAAGAATCAACTGAAAGAACTTGGAGTGGCTAAAGCTGAAACAATTGAAGCAACAAAATTAATAATATCGTATTAGATTTGCTATAAATCTAGTATAATAATGTATTTACTTTGAACAAATTATAAAATAAATATCCATGAGTCCATACTGATATAAATGACTCAATAAACAAATGGAGAAGACTCTATAAAATTCCAAATCATCTATGTAGTGCTCTGTCCTCAAGGAGGCAAAGCATAACTTTGCATGGTGACTTTCTTAGAAAGAATACTTCATGGATACGGGAGAAAACAGATAACTTTACAGTGGAGAAACATGACAAACACTACCTCAGGCAGGTGATCCAAATGAACAGTGATAAGTTAGGTTGATAGCATACATCCTTGATATGATATGATGAGAATGGCATTTTATCTATGTAGTCTTCCTCCAAAAACCCATAACCTCAGTGTAATCATGAGAAGGAACATCAGACTAAGCCCAGTTAAGGGACATTCTACAAAAAGACCTGCCCAGTACTCCTGAAAACTATCAAGGTCATCAAAAATAAATAAAATCTGAGAAACTGTCACAGCCAAGAGGAACATAAATAGACATGGCAACTAAATGTAATATGGTATCTTGGAAGGGATCCTGGAACAGAAGGACACCAAGTAAAAACTAAGAAAATATGAATATCTTATCAATGTTGGTTCACTAATTGTGACAAGTGTACCATCCTCATATAAGGTGTTAATAATAGAGGAAGCCGGGTGTCCAGTATATGGGAACTGTGTACTGTCTTCACAACTTGTCTGTAAGTTAAAACTATTCTAAATTATGGCAGTTAATTAAGTATGAAAAAAATAGACCTATCCTAGGGACGTGGGTAGGGGCATAGGTGAAATAGGTAAAGGGAATTCAGAGTACACTTACCACAAAGAGCACTAAGTAATGTATAGAAGTGTTGAATCACTATATTGTACACCTGAAACTAATCTAACACTGTACATTAACTATACTGGAATTTAAAAAAAAAAAAAAACAGACTTGTTCTGTACACACTGTGAATATTTGAAGATACCATAATTATCCTTCCATTCAATTAGGATACAGAACTGGGATAGTAGTACTTTTTAAATGGTTTTGAAATAGTCATCACTCATTCCAACAGTGTTGAATTAAATGTATAAATACAGCTGGACAGTACCATTTCACTGGCTGCTTGAGGGTTGGGGTCATTCAGCAGGTTTCAAATTCCTGAAGAAGAGCACCCTTCCTCAGTGTTGTGGACCAGGAGCCTTAAAACTTACAAGGTTCCTGCCTTAACCTCAGGGCAGCTTGTAGTCTTGTAAATGAGATAATTGAGCTAAGATGAAACTCTTTGAACTGGATATTATTGGTCTTACTCACTTTGTTGTAGAAAATATTCTCAAAAGTTACTTCTTTTTTTTTTTATTCTTATGTTAATCCCCATACATTACATCATTAGTTTTAGATGAAGTGTTCCATGATTCATTGTTTGTGCATAACACCCAGTGCTCCATGCAGAATGTGCCCTCCTCAATACCCACCACCAGGCTAACCCATCCTCCCACCCCCCTCTCAAAAGTTACTTCTTAAAAGTATCCATCAGTTTGGGAGTGCATTGAGGTTACCTGCTAATAATACACATATTTTCTGAGTTGGAGCAATGGTAAATTTTTTTCCTCCTTGAACAAGACTCTTTTGCATCTAAGCTTTTGCAATATAGTGATATTTTGCTTTGTTTTAAGGCAAAGACAAACAATATACCTGCAGGGATGAGTGGGAAAAAATAGCTTTTATTTTAAACATAATTTTGGCTATTAAAGACCTCCTTTGTTTTATTTTTTAAATTTTGGTCATTATAATTATTTTCATTCCACCCGTTTCCATGGAAGATTAACTTCCAGTTTTAAAATCTTAATTGGTAATCTAATTATAAAATTTATACAATGTACTCTTCCTACCATATTTCAGTGAGCTTCTGATTTTATCTATTCATTTAAATCTTATCCCTTTGTTTCATGACATTTTGCTTTTCCATCATTTGGTTTTTGTGTTTTGTTTTGTTTTTAAACCAAGAAATCCCATCGGCATTAAGAAAGATTAAGTTTAGGGTTCTGATTGTGTAAGCAGAATCCATATAAGCATTGTGATATACACAGGAATTTTGTGATCAGATCATGAACTTTGTCCGAAGAGTAAACTACAAGAGAAGTTGTAGTGGTTTGTTAGGCAACAATAGATAATCAGAACAGTGGTGTTGTTTTTAACTGATCAAAAGAGTAGAGGGAAGGGTGGTTTCTCTGGGTAGCAGGGTTGTGGAAGATTCTTCTTCTTTTTTTTTTTTTTAAATTCCTTTCTGCATTTAAAATTTTTTCCTCCTTAGTGAACACTGATTACTTTTAAAACTTAGGAAAAGGAAATTATACAAAAAACATTTAAAACACAAGGAGTTATAGTGGAGCAAAACATCATGCTACCTCAATTGTTAGTTGCTGCTTTTTTTGTTTGTTTTGAGAGGGAGAGAGAGGGCTGGGGGTCAGGCAGAGGGAGAGGGAAAGAGAGAATCTTAAGCAGGCTCCACGCTCAGGGTGGAACCCAATGTGGGGCTTCATGCGGGGCTTGATCTCATGACCTTGAGATCATGACCTGAGCCGAAATTAAGAGTCAGATGCTTAACCAACTGAGCCACCCAGGCGCCCCTGTTGCTCTTGTTCTTGTAATGGACATCTCTGTGAGTGGTGGGGAAAGGAGCATTCATCCTGTTTCTATCTCGAGAATCAGTGGAAACTTCATCCTGCCACAGGTGGCGTAGTCTATGAATGAATGCAGCCGTTATGTAACTTTCCAGGACTTAATAAACTAGGGAGGGGAACACATGTGGACAAATTGCTTTGCCTTTTTAGGAGTTCTTTAAAAGACACAATGAAAGTACTGTTGTGAAATTATTTCCATTAGCAAAATGGCAATAATTTTTAAATCTTATTGTTAGAGTTAATGACAGAAAACTTGAGTTAACCAAATTGCCTCAGGAATGGAGTGCGCTAATCAAGCACCATAATTCCTTTATTCTTGCCTTGTTATTGAAAGTTTTTTTTTTTTTAATATATTTGCCCTCTCTGCTTAAAAGTGCAGGATCTTAAATACCAGTAAATTTTTCTTTCATGATTTCTTTCATGATTCAGTATCTTGCCTGACCTTAAGGTCATTGTTAAAACAAACAAACAAACAAAAAATAAGCAATAGATCCAAAAGCTGAAGAGGTTTGACAAAATCTGTGCTAGCCTTCTGACGTTCCCTAGAAAAGAGTTTATTTTTTTTTATTTTTTATTTTTTTAAAGATTTTATTTATTTATTTGAGAGAGAATGAGATAGAGAGAGAGAGCATGAGAGGGGGGAGGGTCAGAGGGAGAAGCAGACTCCCTGCTGAGCGAGGAGCCCGATGTGGGACTCGATCCTGGGACTCCAGGATCATGACCTGAGCCGAAGGCAGTCGCTTAACCACTGAGCCACCCAGGCGCCCCGAAAAGAGTTTATTTTTTATCTAAGCATTATTTTCTCTTATACTTAACCTTCAAGTATTTTTGGAACATCATTCTGTTCCCAGCATTTTATTCTCTTTCTTGGGATCATTAGTGCTGAATTCTCTCTCATCAGCTCAGGTGGAATTTGGCAGGTAATATAAAAGTAAATCAAGTTATTGGCATTCTGAGGCTGTTCAGGGATTTAAATCATGTTTGGTTATTGCTTTAAAAAAGGAGAATACTTTGACAGCACTATGGTAAACTGACTCCATATTTTCTAATCATTTTGCTGAGAACCCACTCTGTTTTCTTAATAAAACATCAGCTTTGAAACATAATACCTCTGTATGGCTAATTTATTGAAAAGTAGCCCAAAATATAAGAATGTTTATGTAGGTACATTTTCGTAGTCCCTCAATACTTTATAGGAATATCCCTCAACTAGAAAATGCTTAGCTACCACTTTGGGTATGTGTGAGATTTTAACATATCCCCTGCCCCCGAAATCTACCCTCAATTGCTTTAAAGAAATAGTTGCTTCATTCTAGAAGAAAACCAACAGAGATTCTGATGATCTCTTATGTAACAGACCACTCCAAAATGCAGTGCCTTAAAATAATAAGTTATTATTATGTTGTGGTTCTGTGGATTAACTGAGTTCAGCTAGACAATTCCTGCTTAGGATCTCTCGCACACTTGCATTTAGATTTTGGCTCACATTGCAGTTACCCCTAGGCTTGGCTGGGCTGGGTGTTCAAGATGCCTCCCTCACAGGGCTGGCAGTTGACGTTGACTATGAGCTCAACTGGGCCATCAACCAACACCTAAAAATTACTTTCCACATAGCGTGGGCTTCTCACAACATGGTGGTCTGAGGATAGGTAGTCATGCTTCTCACCTGACAACTGGCTTCCTAGAAGCGTGGCACTTCGATTCTGTTTGTCAGAGTGGTCACAGAACCTGCCCATATTCTAAAGGGAGTGGAAAAATAGCCTTCGCCTCTTGGTGGGGAAGTAGCAAGGTTTCATGATGGAGGAGCACCAGAAACAGAGATACGTAGCAACCATCTTTGGGAACCGCAATCTCCTACAGCCACCAACCTATTCAAGTTTCAGGACAGGTAGGGACCACTTTCTGTGAAAAGCATTGTGGGCAATCCCACTGATTACAGATTGGAAATTTAGATTTTGTCCTTGGATCTAATTTTTATTTTTATTTTATTTTATTTATTTATTTATTTTTTAAAGATTTTATTTATTTGACAGAGAGAGACACAGTGAGAGAGGGAACACAAGCAGGGGGAGTGGGAGAGGGAGAAGCAGGCTCCCCGCTGAGCAGGGAGCCCGATGCGGGGCTCGATCCCAGGACCCTGGGATCATGACCTGAGCCGAAGGCAGACACTTAACGACTGAGCCACCCAGGTGCCCCTGGATCTAATTTTTATTCTGAAAGAAAAGCTGCCAGAGAAACACAGCTACTTCATGCTTATGTCCTGAGGAAGACACCTTTATATAAGTACCAAATACCCAAATTGCTAAATATATCTAATCCAGGGAGACAAACAAAAAACCTGTTATGTTGTTCATAAGATCTTCTCAGGATACAAGCTGACATCAGTAATGAGCCTAATAGAAGCAGTCTGTCATCAAACGTAGCCAAGCTACTTTCTAACCAGATGACCTTATTCAAACTCCATATGCCTTGATCCCTCATTTATAAAATAAGAAAAATGATTTATACTTTCCTGGGCTGTTTTGAGGAACAAATTAGGTGATTTTTGTAAAACATTTGGTAGACTGCAGCAGATTGTAAGTACTCCATGAAAGATAGCTACTTTCTTCTTATCTCTGTTCTTCTCATTTCTCTTTGTATGATAGGCCCTCAAAACGTACCAGTTACTAGAGAGTTACAGACACTTCAGTGCTTGTTAACTTAGGTTTTACTATTTTGTTGAATACCTTCTATGGAATTTTTTAAATGGAGTCTCCTGACTAATTTCAATTTTGAGTCTTTGAACTTATAAATAATTTTTTACCCCCCACCTCCAATGTTCCCAATATGGCGGTCAATGTTGGGTCATTGTGTTTAAAGTGGAAGATCTTCATCTTAGTCTTAATGTCTAAATTTCAAGTTTAAATGAGTTCATGTTCTTGGAATTTAAGAAAGAACAAATAAAGTGAATTTATAGTACAAGTAAAAATGTGTGTTTAACTAGAATTTGTCATCGCTCATTAATGAGGAAAAACTGTCTATCTCTAGTGGCCCTCTTGTCTCAAGAGTCTGCTAATTAGCTAAATGTTTGGCATATCTCAGTAACCCTATAGCCTGTATAATTAAAATAAGCCTTGAACACACAGTATCCTACATCTTATCTTCCTTTTTGAAGGCATGAGAGCTTTCTAATAATAGTTCCTTAGCACTGAACCGATGTCAGGATAAAGAGAGAGAACATGTCCACCAAATGAATCTTCTTATTTTGTGCATTTTTAAAGAATGTTAAGTGGGAAGCATTTTTACTTTCTAAAAAAGTTCTATTCTGCTTTTAGAGGAAAAATAGAACCTCTATAAAGTTAGAGCTTCCAGTGATTTCCTAGTCATTGAAGAGAGTAGAGAAGGATATAACATAGATGGACAAGTTTAACTGTTGAAGTCGTTCATTTAATATTTACACAGAATTCTGGGAGCATCATGAAATTGAAACGTTATATATTTTTTTAAAGATTTTATTTATTTATTTGAGACAGAGAGAATGAGAGAGAGAGAGCACATGAGAGGGGGGAGGGTCAGAGGAAGAAGCAGGCTCCCTGCCGAGCAGGGAGCCTGATGCGGGACTCGATCCCGGGACTCCAGGATCATGACCTGAGCCGAAGGCAGTCGCTTAACCAACTGAGCCACCCAGGCGCCCGAAACGTTATATTTTTTTAAGTCTGGCACTAGTTTAGTAGAGCATGCTACAAGTTGAAATATTTTCTCAAGAACCCAGGGAGAGAAAAATGCCTCAACCCCATTATTTATTCATTCAGTCAGTCATTCAACAAATATTCCTTAATCACCAATTCCATGCCAGTTATTGTTGGTTTTAGGGTTTGTGTGGAATACCTACAGTCCTATCTAGAAGGGGAAGGCAAACCAGTGAGCAAGCAATTCCTATGGAATATGCTAACAGGCCCAACAAGTAACCACATGGCATTATGCACCCTTAATCCAAACGTAGTACATTAGGAAGTCCAAGTGGTGGGTCTCCTTTATATCCTCATTTTAGCTAAACTACCTCCATCAAAGCTCTGTGAAAAACGGTATAGGAAAGTATGGGCCCCTGACTGATGTTCCATCCTTTGTACACAACGGAGGGTGCTCCAGTGTTGGCCGGTGTGCCTGGAAACCTCCTCCCAGCCGGAAGTGTTTGTTCATTCAGCAAGCAGGAGTTGGGTCCTTATCACATGCTAGGAACCGTGCTTAAAGCCAGGAATACAACAGTATACAAAACTGTAAAACATGCTCTTTGCCTTTGTGAAACATAATTGGGAAGGAACAGCCTGGTAAAGAAGCATAGAAACAATATGGCAGATGTTGACTTACAAACATGAATTACTAGCTAAAAGAGCAGCAGACAGGAGTGCCTGGCTGGCTCAGGGGGTGGAGCATGTGATTCTTAATCTCAGGGTTGTGAGTTCAAGTCCCACGTTGTGCGTGGAGACTACTTAAAAAATAGAGAGAGATAGGAGATAAGGGAACAATTAATTATGCCTCTTGAGGTAAGGGAGATGGAACTTTGAGGGATAAAGAGGAGTTTTGGAGAAGACCAGGTGAGGAACAGAAGAAGCTAAGGCCAGGGACTTAAAAGGTCATCATGTCAACTCAGAACTCCCCCAGATCCAAAGTGAGGAGAGTGTGGGCCACGGTCAAGCTCTGAAGGACTGTGTACACCATCCTAGCAAAAATTGGAAGCATCATTACCTAGTGTCAAAGCACCTGGTTGGCTCTGAACTCAGACAAACACATGTTCAAGTTTTGGCTCTCTCACTCCTTAGCACGTTACATGACCTCTGAGGCTGAATATCGTGAGGACACAAGTATAGTACCTCTGTAATGGACTGCTCTAAGGACTATGTAGAATAATGCAAAGAATGGGCGCCTGGGTGGCTCAGTTGGTTGGGGGACTGCCTTCAGCTCAGGTCATGATCCTGGAGTCCCAGGATCGAGTCCCGCATTGGGCTTCCTGCTCAGCGGGGAGTCTGCTTCTCCCTCTCCCGCTCCCCCCCCTCGTGCTCACTCTCTCTCTCTCTGTCTCAAATAAATAAATAAAATCTTTAAAAATAATAATAATAATGCAAAGAAAACCCTTAGCACAGTGCTTGCCACGCTAGCAGACACGCAGTACACGTTAGCAGGTGCTCTTGAGGCTAGATTTGATCCAGTGGTCATTGGATGGCTGTTGACAGTTACTGTTTTCTTGCTATTGTCACTGTAGATTACTGAACTTCCTTGCGCGTGATCGTAAAAAGTTGTTATGCTAGTTAAACAAAGTAATATTTGTAAAGTGCTTAGAACGGTGCCAGGTACATAGTAAGTGTGTATCACATAATTTAATCTGCTAAGAGTTAGAAATAGAGTTTTCTTATTTTATAGATGAGTAAGCTAAGTTCAGAGACTTTAAGTTTCTTGCCTGAGGTAGTACAGCTTATTAAGTGCACGACCTGTATCCAAACTGTGTTTCATTTCATATTATAGCAATCGCATCTTAAAATTGGATTTTTAGAAGATAATATAAAACCTGATCATCACAACACGTTTTTTATTTTTGTGAATTCTCATCAGATGGTTTCTGTCCTTGCTCAGGTGCAAGTCATCGTTTTTCCACAGTGGCAGTCATAACCGGCGTGTAATTTTGCATTCCAGCTTTTTCTTAGCATTAGGTCATTTTCCATTTTCCTTTACAGTCATCATGTTAAATTTTAACAGATGTGTAAAAGTACTTCAAATTGATTTCCTTAGCTTTTATCCTGCTGTTGGGTATTCGTCTATTTCCTATTTTTCATTATTATATAGCATATAATGCTTCTGTAAGCATATCCCCAAATACAGCCATATTCTTCTGTTGATTTATTTCCTTAGATAAGTTTCCAGGAGTGGGCTCACTGGGTTGATGGTTGTGAATAGTTTTATTGTTTTTGACATACATTGCCTCATGCAATGTTTGGACCGGCAGTGTTTGGAGACTGCCAATTTCAACACTGAGATAAAGAGGTCCAATTGATAACTTCTTCAGCAGTGTGCATTTTATTTTTTTTTAATTCTTGCTAATTGAATTGAAAATGAAAATGGTACCCAAGGCCATTTTATTTTTTGCAGGTTTTGATTATTATTTTCATACTTTAAAATGGAGGGTCACCTAATATTATGGCCTTTTTATGCTTTCTTTCTACTCTTATTTTTATTATTCAATTAATAAACATTTCTGGAGTATCTGTACTAGACCTGGACTCCCCTTGTTTTGGAAACAGAAGGGAAATGAAAGATAAGGGATTTTACCGTCTGGCAGGAGAGATAAGTGGGTTAAGGACCACTTTGGCTTCATGTGATAAGGACTATGATAGGTATCCACCTGTGGTAGGAAGGCAGAGGGCAAGGAAGAACACACTTCTTGAATGGAATGGCTCTTGAGTCATTTTGAAAGAGATACAGATGCTGTTTGTACATGTGTATGTGTGAGTGTATTTATAGCAGGCAGATGCAGATACGTGTGTGTGTGTGTGCGTGTGGGCAGAAATCTGGGCCTGTATAATATTTGGTCATCATTATCATAGGGTGACAAGAGGAACATTTGCCCAGAGCCAGAAGCACTGACAAGTAAGGAGAGGGCCAAAGATGGAGTGGCCCAGTAAAAGAATGGAAAGAAAAGGGCAGTGAGATAGGAAAATTAGAGGACAGCCGTGGGAGGAGGGAATTTGAGGAGAGGAGTGGTAACCTCAGCCAGATGAGTGAGTGGAGGAGCATCTGTTGAACTGAGCTGTTAGCATTGGTAACCTTGATGGAAGCAGTGTTTTTTTAAAAGACCAAGTCGGTCTGATATTCTTTTATCTTGCAGTGCCATTCTGATTTTGAAAATACCTGTCCCTATATGGAATGTGTAGTAGAGAAGGAGTCTGTGTTCCAGGATCAAATAGACCCCAGTTCAGATCATGGCTTAACTACCTACCAGCTGGGTGACCTTGAGCAAGAATCTTAATACCTTTATGATCTTTACAATATCTTTACATAAACTCTTTTACAGTATCTTGCAGGATCTTAGGATTAAATGAACTGATGTCTTTAAAATGCTTAATGCAACCAGCGCCCGGCTAGCTCAGTCGGTAGAGCATGAGACTCTTAAAATGGTTAATGCAATGCCTGGCAATAATAGGTCCTCTGCAAATAGTAGCTGCTAGAATGATCATTATTACCTCAAATGTGTACTAGTGATTATTTTTAAGCACATCCCGTACATGCTGTGTTCTTCTAGTCATAACTAGTCACAGCAGAGCAGGAGAGTGAGGTGGTTAACAGCTGGATTAGGATCCCACTTAGCTCTGGGCCTTGAGCAAGTTACTTTGTCACTCTGGGCCTCAGTTTCTTCATCTGTGAAATGGAGACAATAATAACACCCACCACATAAGTTTCTTTTAAGGATTAAAATACTTAGAATGCCAGATAGTAAGTGTTGTTATCAGTGATAGCTTTGATGATGATGCTGGTGGTGGAGGTGGTGGTGATGATGATGGGGTGGAGGTGGTCATGGTGATAGCTACCTCTTTGGACAAAATAACTCTATTTTAAGAATGTGAGTAATTCAGTGCCTTTTGACTTTTTTCTCTTTACTCTCTCCCTTTCCCGTACTTCATTAGCTTATTCTGAGGATCTTAAAAATTCTTGTTCCTTTCTCTTGAAGTTTCATTTACATTTCTTTTTTTCTTTTCTGTTTCAATAATCTCATCAGTTATTAGACTTGTTAAGATCAATACTTAGGATTTTTCTTCGTGGCTCTTTTTTTAAAATCTACAACTATCTTCAACTGGTGATCTTGCTTACTTATTGCTGAATGGAAAATTGATTCCATGGTCACCCATCCCTTTTTCAACATCACTATCCCCCAGTAAGTGTATTCCTCTTTTATTCTGTCCCTGATATTTGGAACAACAGTCTCAGATTTCTGTGGAGTTGTTATTCGGATGATACAGCCTTTCTAGCATGCAGAAGCCATTTAAATATTCTTTGTAGGTTTCACATACACCCATTGGTGCATGCATGCACACACACACAGCCCCCAGTCCTTGTACTCCTATCGTACCTCCTCTGTTAGATTCAATTTTTACAGGGAAAATCTGAAGCTATACTAATTTTCACCTATTTGATAGTGATCTGATTTTCTGGTTGTAGACTTCAGAATGCTTTGTATCTTCAATAGGTATGCCTTAATGTATTTTTTTGCTTACGAATATAACAGAGAACACAGTGAGCATTTCCAATCTCCAATCCATAGGTTTTTTCTATTTGGCCTTGGTGTTAAGTTCTGGAAAATTGACAATTTTTTTGTTGGTTCTTCTCCCATTAGAGACTCCCCTTGCTTGTAAGTTACCATCTCCACGCTCTATTTTCTATGTCAGTCATCTCTCACCTTCTTTTCAATGTCTGATTATTTTTCAACCTTCTATGTATGTCTCTTGTACCTATTTCTGATTCACTAACTCAATTTTTCTGCTGTGTTGATTTTAATATTTACTGTATACATTAATGATCTTATTTCTTCTTTCGTGGGGTGAGTACATCCTGCTCTGTTCTTGTTTCTTAATGGAGATGTTTCTTTTTACCTCCTTGAGAATGAGTAACAGTCATTTGAAAATTTCTCACATGGTGTGCAACATTTACATCAGGGGGATTATAATTGTTTCCAAGATCGTCTAGTTTTTTTCATTTTTCCTTTGGGTCATGTAACTTTCTCATTAGGGCCAGATTTATTTATTTATTTATTTTTGGGGTATATTTTCTTAAACTGTCTCTCTTAATTTTGGAGTGTCTACTATATGGAAGTTGACTTTAAATTCAGTTTCCACCTGTTTGGGAGGTTGGGATCAGATCTACCAGAGATGAATTCTTTTTTTTCTCTGCTCTCCTACCCTTTTCAGTAATCAGCGGTACGATTCCTCCAGTTGAGATTGTAGATCAGACCATTTTAAGGGGACATTTTCATCTTGCCCAGCCATGTGGTTACTGCCAATATTTATCTCCTGAAACAGATTGGTGGAACATTTAAAAATGTGCATGCCATTAGTGTGGTAGGTGAAAAATGAAAAATTTCTTCTGAATTTTCTCAATTCTTATTATTCCTTGTGGCTGTATATATTTAGTTAACTTTTCAGAAAATTTCACATGGGTTTGTTGTTGTTGTTGTTTCGATTGAGGGAGAGAAAGTTTTCCCTCCCTGTTCTGATTTTTCCCAGAAGACCAGAATTCGGCATTTGACAGTGATAAAATCCAGAGTCAGTATGGTGCGATGGCGAGGTTTGGAGCCAGAGGGAAGTGGCTGTGGACCCCGATCCCACTTAACTATCTGTGTTACCTTGGGCAGTTTACAAAATATTTTTGAGCCTCCATCTTTTCAACTATGGAACAGTAAAAATAATACCTACCTGACAAGATGGTTGTGAAGACTAGAAATGGAAAGCACGGACCAAGTTGCCCAGTACATGGCAGGTTCCTAATAAATGACTGTTGCTATTACTGGTAGCATCATTCAGTTCAAAGTGGTGAGAAAGCAAAGTCAGTTCTATGATTACGTAGGTGGGAGTCAGAGAGTGGGAAAGCCGTGACTCCAAATTCAGTTATAGGTTGGAGGGTGCTTGTATAGAAAAGAAACAAATAAAAAACCTGAACCAAGAGTTAAAAGAGGGTGGTTCTTCCAGTATCTCTCTCTGTGTTCTTGGTCAAGTGACTTCACTTTTGAGGCTCAGTGTCTTCATCCACAAAATGTACACAATCTTGATGGCTTCCCCTCCCACCCCAGTCCAGTTCTCTCTCTTTCTTACCACTGTCCTCGGTATTAAAGTCACCTTTTGATGTTGCTTTTTACTGCATATCTGATCATGTTACTCCCCTTTTGAAAGCCCTTCCCATTGCTCTCAGGTTCTGACCCAAGTGGGGATGACCCCGCACTGCACTCTGGGCTCCTCTCTCCCCTCCCCTCCTAGCCAAGCTCCTTCCCACCTCGATCCTGCAGTCCCGCACTTCCTGCCCCTGAGCTTTTCTCATGTCCTTCCCTTGGCCAGCTCCGTCTCCCTTGTCTCAGCCCTAATGTGCTTGGTCCAGGGAGCATTCTCTCACCCCTCCACCATCCCCTCCACTGCCCGCCCCCCACAGATTTCACTGTAGCATGGAGCCCTGTGCTTCTCCTTTGTAACCCTTATCACCTTGTAATTAAAGTTACTTACGTAACTGTTTGCTTTAGGCCACCACTAATTGACTATGGCTGTTCTCCGGACACCTTGATTACTGCCTAGCGTGTCATAAGCACTAAATAAATATTTATAGGATAAATGAATGAATAAACAAATGAATATTATCTTTCACATGATGCTAAAGGAGGCATGGTCTTTGATTTTTTAATATTTCCGGTAGATCCAAGACTTAGCCAGGTTGGATGCTAAGGAATAATGAATGCCTCATAAACAACTTCAAAAATAAACGTCCTAATATGATATTTGCAGTTATTGGTTCTTTCACATAAGAAAAAGGTTAAATTATATCTCATGTCAAAATGGGGTGGGGCTGAGGGTTGGTGGTGGCTCTATTTGGAGTATGTCCTGACCTCAGAGGTGCACCTGTTCCTTTGCCATATCCAGACTTGCCCTCAGGCCATGATGCTCAGACCCGTGGAGATGGAAATTAGTTGTAGAGAGAGTCCATCTGAGAGTAGGTGGGTCTGTCTGAGGGAGACCTTGCCAGGGCAATCCTGAGTCTCCAGGCTTTCTTTGAATCCCTAACACCTGCTACCTTGTCTGGTCCACAGTAACCACTCCGAAGAGGATTGTTGAGTGAAAGGTACTTGTCTCCTTTTCTTTTCCGTCTCTGATAATAATGCATTTCATTTACATGTCACCCAGTAGTTTACAGAGCTCTTTCAAGGCCGCCTACTCACTGGAAGCTCACACTCTGTGACAAAGGTACAGCAGGTATTTTCATCTCTATTTTAAACTAATTTTAAAAAGGAAAAGAAAATCTCAGAGGGGTATTCCCTGCCAACTATTGCCTGAGATTTACTTTGGAATGAGGTATGATTTAGATTTCAATTTTATAAATGTAAATTGCCCAGAGTTAAGGAGGCAGAAAGCTCAGAGAAAAAACTCAAATCTGGGTCTTCTGATTCCTAGTGTAAATTACGTATCAGTTGCCCTCATCCAAATTTTCTACAGCATAAATTTTTTGCTTCTTTCTGTCTCAACGTAAGAGATGGAACAAAAAGACACTTATAAATTTTTATTTCCTTTACACATTTAGTTGGGATTTTTTTTTCCATTGTAGTTTAGGATCCTTTCTTTTTCTTTTATCCCCACAGTGATTCAGCAACCATGCACTGAACATCTCCTATGTGCCAAGAACTGTCCTGGATGTTCAGAATAAAATTAGGACATGATCCTTCTTGTTAAGGTGCTCATAACTTAGTGGTGTGTATGGATACATAAATAATTAAAATACAGTTAAACCAGTGATACTGTGGAGGTAGGAGGGTTTAGGGAATGAACGTGTCTATGTGGGAGTAGGAGAGAGGGCAGGCAACAAGAATATTTCATGGAGAATAAATAGATAAAGGGGCGGAGGGAGTCACTCCAGGCATAAAGAACAGAAGGATGCGGTGAGAACGTCCTCAAATGGATAATAGTCCAAGGTAGTTACGACAGAGAGGAACAGTGGGGGAAGATAGGTCTCAAGAGGCAGGATGGTTAGACTTGAAGGTCTTATGATGTTAAAGCTCAGGCATTCTCTAGGCAAAAGGGAGCCCTTGATATATTTTAAAACAGATGGATGACATCAGATTTTAAAAATAACTGGCATTAATGTGTTCCCGTCTAGAAATTCTGAGTTCCAAGTTGAAGATTATGAAAAGTAGAAGTGGAGTGAAGCAGAGAACAGTGTATTGTAGGAAAGCAAGCCCGATTCACGCTGATTTCTGCTAGCAGCAAAAGTGACTCCGGTCAGCTGTGTGGGAGCTCGGAAGGAGGGGTGGAAAAAATTGAACCAAATGGCTTTGTATTTTGATGGCTGGTTCGCTGCAGTCTGAGTTGTCCCTGATTCTGTGATGTTAAGACTCAATATCAGCCCTCTAAACATGAGGACACTAAGTAGAACCTACAAGAAATGCTTCTAAGCAATATTCCAAAGGAAAGAAAGAATTCTGGTTTTCCATAAACTGTATCCAAAGCTGAAACCAACAAGGTCAGATGTTTTTGCTCTCTGAAACAGTTCCCAGCCATTTCGCAACTCCTTAGAGCATCAGATGCATGAACCACGTCAAATAACATAATTCCTGTTGAATGTCATTTAAAACAGCAAATGAGGATATCAAAGAAATGGTGAATTGAGAACTTTTTTTTCCTTCTTTTCCTATGAAAAAGTTAACTAAAAACACATGTGGTTCAATGGGTGGACCTCATTTTAGTAAATTAAGCCTGTGGTTTCTTGTATGTGTACTTAAATCTGGGTGCTTACACCATCAGAGCCAAATTCCAATCACGTCTGAAGGCTTACTGTTCCTTCTCAGAAAGAAGTACAGATACAGACAACCCACTGATCATCTTCCTGTGGACTTTGGGAAATGTACTTTGAGAATATCTTCTGACAGTTTGGCTGTTGCCTCAACCACAACCTCCAGAATTTCTCATTAGCTCTAAACCCTGGCAATCTACATTGAATCAAATAATTTCTATTAATAGGATATGTTGATCATCCTAAGAAACTTGAAATGATATAGTTCTTAGCATTAAATTCTGTTCCTCCTGCTTAGTATGACATTAAATCAGTAAGAAAGGAATTGAGTAATTTTCCATCATTTTAATGAACAGTCTACAGAGAAGATAGCTTTATGACCATGGACACATCTTTTAGTCTCTCTGGTTTCAGTTTCTTCATCTGAAAACAAGAGATTTGAACCAGCTGACATGGCAGTAGGTAACCCTTTATTGTAAACATGTATTTCTCTAACATATAGTCTAGCAAACACACTCCAGGGCTGTTTCAGAAGGTTCATAGTTTCAGATACCCAGATTCCTTCTGTCTTGTTGCTCTGCCGTGCTCAACATACAGCTTCCATCTTGTGGTTAAAAATGTTGCTCCAGCACCTGCCACCACGTCCACCGAGCAGCCAACGAGAAGAGGAAAGGTGCCAAGGGGAAGACACACCTTTTCTTTCAAAGGCATGAAGTGACACACACCTTCCACTCATACCCCTTTGGCTAGAACACGGTCATGTGGTCACCCCCAGCTATGAGAGAGGTGTGAGATGGATCTCATGTCATGTCGTTGTCATGGATGCTGCACCATATAGAAGGGGCAGGGGGTAGAGATATGAAGACAACAAGCAGTCTCCTGTCCCACATCTCGGGTCCTTTCTAGTTTTAAAATAAATGGTAAGTGCAAGTTCCAGGTCTAATTTCCCATCAACTGCAAAAAATGGGAGACCGTAGGTACCTGTTTGAAGTGCGGGGGGCGGAGAGGGCAGGAGGCGAAAGGTCCAGCAGGGGGGGATATTGCAAAGTCCTGATGAAGTGTGTTCTTTGTTTGAAAAAACTGATTACTTTTCCTCAAAACAGGGAAAACAAATAAGAAACCTGTGTGTTCCTCTCTCTACTTACATTATAACTCAACAAGAAACAAATTAACTGGGACCTTAATTTCTCCTTTCTACTTTCATATCCAAACTTTGTTTTTCTTCAGAGGGAGAATCAAGTTCGTTCCTGTTGGAGGCAAATGACTAACTCCTTCCCTTGCACAGCCTAGAAGGTGGCTCTGTATAGCAAGGGGCCACTGAAAAGGCAGACAGGCTATATCTGATGCTGGAATTAGATACAGCGACATGTTATAACCTCTAAATTAAAGTGAAAGAATCCTACAAAGCTCCTTTTAATAGTGTGGTAGTCACCGGAGATACTCATTAAATCTTCTGCGTCCATGGGGCAATTTTTTGGCCCATGTGACCATGTGACTTGCCTTTCCTAATGGAATGTGAATAGAACTGATATATGTCACATTTAAGGGAAACCCTTAAGAGCCAGTGTAGAATTCTACATATTGCGTACTTCCTACCATGGTGACCAGCAAAGTTCTTGATGGCTGCTCTCTTTAAGACTATATCCCTGAGTGAAGATAAGACCTGGTGATACAGAGCAGCACCCCTGCTGACCTGTGATGGGCGTGTAGCATGAGTGAGAAATAAATCTTTGTTGTTTTAAGCCATTGAGTTTGGGGGATGTTTGTTACCATAACATAACCCCCTGGCTGATACAAACAGAAACTAAAAAATACTCCAACAATGGATGTCAAGTGATAGGGAGGCAGTTACCACTCCATTCATGAAAGTAAATCATTAATTAAACAAAAACACATCATTTTTAGTAAATGCCAAAGAAATGCAGTATATATAATGCATGCATCTTTTTGTTCCATCTTAATGCTTTTACCCAAATACTAATAGCTAGTGCTCAAATTATTAGCTTAATTTAGTTGTGTCTCTTCATGGTAGTTAGCAGCAGGATTTTCAGTAAGCCAATCCCTAAACTCTTATCTTAACATAATTGTTAGGCTATAAGATACACCAAGGTTTTGTTTTTGTTTTTGTTTTTGTTTTTTACGGCACACCAAGGTTTTAAAAGAAATTGACAGACTTGTAGTATGTCCTTGAGTCTGACAGTCTTCAGTATTTTGGGTTATAGAAACTTGTAATCTAGATTTGGAAAAGGTTTTTATTATGCTATAAAAAGTTTTTATTATGCTATAGTTCTGATGTCCTGAAATTTGGAGCAGAAACAGTGACTTTCTGATCTGTAACCTGTGAATGGTATTACCACAAACAATGTAAATGCTATCATACCAACTTTTTCTCGAAATGCTTATCATTTTTTAAGCATTTAAAAGAAGTGTCAAAGTATACTTGTAAATGTAAAAACAACTTTTAAGAGTCATTTTATTTAATTAAAAGTCAGTTCCAAAACCAATGAATAATAGCTAACGTTTATTGCATGCTATTTACCAAGTATTCTAAATGATCTACATAAATTATCTCACTCAGTCTTCATAGCAGTCCTCTTGTGCATGAGAAAATCGAAGCACAGAGAAAACTAGGAAATCTCCTGAAGCCCAGCCTAGTGGGAAGTGAAGGAATTGAGATTTGAACCCATGTTGTGTGGCCCCCTGAGCCTCCATCTATATCCACAGTGGCATCCTGCCTCCCCGAGGGGGTGGTGTGGGAGAATCCTGGGAAGGACCTATGTCCCTTGCTGATTTTGCCCAAGTGCATATGTAGAAGAGCAGCGAGATCACGCTTCTTGCTCATTGTTTGACAACAACCAGTGTGTGATTCCCCTCATCCTGAAATACTAGGGGCTTTTTTGTTTGTTGTTTTGGGTTTTTTTGGTTTTTTTACTTATTTTAAGTAAACATCCTAAAAAGATTAACTTGGAGCATCATCCTAAGTGAATATGCTTCCTATCATCATTAGAAGAAACAGCCTCGATCTGTTTGATCTCCTGTGTGTCTGGTCTGCTCTTCCCCATCCCAGAAGACAGAATCGTAACTTCGCTTTTTTAGGTCTGAGACCAGGACTCTTTACAGGTGACCTGTCTGGATGTCTTCCAGTGACAGGATAAGGATAGAAATCTTGTGTTCAGGTCCTAGCAGAAATGATGGGGAGTGAATATCAGATCCTTAAATGTTTACTGAGAGATCACATCATGGTCCCCTGATGATGTTGAGGGCCCACAGAGCCAAAATTGTTCATAATGTTGTTCAGTTAAAACTTGAAAAGCAGTGTCTGGCTTTCTTCTTTTGCATAAGCAGAGCAGATCTATCTGGCTGTCCAGATGGGAAGTTCATGATCTTGGTTGGCTTTTGGGAAAGGTGTGCCAAGGTGTGCGTCTTCACTTACTAAGCTGGAAACCAGAGGGTATCACAGGCTGATGTGCAGAGCTGCTCAGTCAGAACCGCCTGAACTTGAATGGGAAGGTGACAGCATTCTGTGTGACTTCTGGCAGCTTTGGCATGTCAGCTTGGCCAGCTCTCTTTTTACAATTTCTTAAGTGTAGAAATTCCTGAATTTGCTGAAGCTGAATGTTCTGGGAGCAGAGGGATGAGAGTGATTAATTGCCTGAACTGTGCTCCTGTTTTTGCTTTCAGGCAAATTCCTCCTCCAAACAGGGTGCAGTCTTCAGCTTGTCAGCAGGTTGTTGTCACAACACGTTGGGAGGCTCGTCATCTTAGGCACTTGCAGCTAGATAACTGATCTCACCTGCAGATCTCACCATGTGGGGATACTGAGATATAAGACAGGCAATTCATGTGATACACCAACAGTAAACACTGTGCCAGGCGTGGTTCTAAGCCTTTTACGTGCATTAACTCATTTAATACTAATAAAAACCTATGGAGATGCTTTTTTTTTTTTTAAGATTTTATTTATTTATTTATTGGAGAGCGAGCGAGAGAGAAACAGCATGAGAGAGGAGAGGGTCAGAGGGAGAGGCAGGCTCCCCGCTGAGCTGGGAGCCCGATGTGGGACTCGATCCCAGGACCCTGGGATCATGACCTGAGCCGAAGGCAGTCGCTTAACCAACTGAGCCACCCAGGCGCCCGGAGATGCTTTTAATATTCTTACTTCACAGATAAAGAAATGTTAAGCACTTAGGGTCATGCAACCAGTCGAGAGCTGGATTCAAACCCAGGCAGTCTAGCTCCAGTAGCTGGAATGACCCAATCACCCAAAAGTAGTATTCTCTTGAAAATGGTAAATCATAGGATCAATGATGATTCAAAGAAAGGAAATACATATTTTAGCAAAATACTAGTTTTTATTGTAGGAAGGTTATAGATGAATACCTGACAAGCAGGTCAGAATTCTGAGCTGCTACTGGATGCGACACTTCTATGTGGGAGAATCCTTTATCACCTCTGCATGGAGAGTTAGTAGAGGTTGTGGATACCGTAACAGACCGTGCTTATACAAAGGTAGATGATTAGAAAATCTCTTCAGGGTGCCTGCCATGTGTGGAGCATGTAGCAATGACAAGGTAGGGGTGATCATCTTTGTGTTTGCCCGAGGATCCAGCAGACCTTTAGTGAGCAAGAGTCAAGTTGACGGTAAATGGGCCCAGAGCTCCTGCCAGAGCTCAGAGACTGCCTGCCTCCCATGGCCACAGCATCCTGGGGGGGAAAGAGAGAGATGCAGTTCCATGGCTTTATCCAAAGCTCTCTTCAACCATGAATGGGCAGAAGTGCTTTCGAGGATGACAGACACTGTGTAGGATGACTAAAATGTCCTCTCACCCAAACCTCGGAGAGCCGCAAGCATGGCATCCATCCTACTGTGGGAGCCAGTAAGAGGGCCAAGGGTCACTGAAAGTGCATTCTCACATTGCTCAGTGACCCAGCTGCACCAGTACTAGGGAGGGTGCCCTCCCTCACTCCGGAAGAACATACATGCACGCTGGTGCCTGGGGAGGTCTGGCTAGAGCCTGTCACAAGCCCAGGACAATGGCAGGAACAGTTAGACCAACCCAGGTCAGGGCCAGATGGAGCAGAAGCTGCCCATTAGAGGTATCTCTGGAGCAGGGCAGAGCGGCAAGAAAGTTTAGTGCCCTGTTGTCCACCCTGGGTTTCTCTGCCAGGAAAACTGGAGGGGAGACACGGGGGTCCCAGTGTGTCCCCTGAGAGGAGACCCTGTTTTTTTTACCCACATCCTTCTTTTTTACTGCCTTCGGCCAGTGTAGCTTGGGGGAGCAACAATGATAATTATATTGTCATTTACTTGTCATGTACTAAGTGAGAAGTCAACTATAGTTGACCCTCGAACAACATGGGTTTGAACTGTGAACTTCGATGCAGATTTTGGGGGGATAACTATACTACAGTACTATAAATGTATTTCCTCTTATGATTTTATTAATAACATTTTCTCTAGCTTACTTTATTGTAAGAATACAGTATATAATACATACATCATACAAAATATGTATTAATCAACTATTTAGGTAATCGGCAAGGCTTCCAGGCAATAATAGGCTATTAGTAGTTAAGTTTTGGAGGAGTCAGAAGTTCTATGTGGATTTTTCAACTGCATGGGGTGTCAGTGCCCCTAACCAACTCATTGTTCAAGGGTCCACTGTTACTAGTTTAATAACCATACAGAGCCTTCTACCATGCTCATTTATGTGCTTCAGGTGATCATTTGATATCATCTGCAACCAGTTTGTCTTGGTTTTCAACCCTAGATACTTGGATATTTAGGAATGCTTTCTAGAATTTCCCTGGTGCACTATGTCCACTGTATTGTTAAAAGTAGATTGGTTGTTCTAAAAATATTTTTTATGATTTCTGGCAGGGGAAGCTGATATATTTTATAATTTAGTGAAATGTTATCAAAAGGATAAGGTTTATTTTTTTAAAGATTTTATTTATTTGTCAGAGAGAGAGAAAGAAAGAGAGGAAGTGTGAGCACAGGCAGAGGTAATGGCAGGCAGAGGGAGAAGCAGGCTCCCTGCTGAGCAAGGAGCCCAATGGGGGACTCGATCCCAGGACCCTGGGATCATGACCTGAGCTGAAGGCAGATGCTTAACAGACTGAGCCACCCAGGCCTCCCTAAGGTTTATTTTTTTAAAATAACCAAATGCTTTTGTTTTCACTATCATGAAGCTGGGGTGTGGCAGCGGGAGACCCGTGATGACTGCAGGTGCTTTTCTCTAGTGAAGAGCAGGATTTCTGCTTTTCTCCAATATCACTGAATTCCAATCCCCTCGATAATTTTTTATAAAAGATAAAGGATATTTTTCCAAAACCATTTATTCTCACTAGCAGCTGAAGCCGTATAAGATTCAGTTGAGTTTATATTTGATTTGAGACTATCGTGATGTTTCATTTAAGTAGTTTTGAAAAATACAGACATTTAGTTCCCATTTGATTCCACTCACTCACTCAATTTTTGTTTTTAAACTTCTGGTTCAGAACCACTAAAGAGAATTAATATTTAGATTTAGATCACTTCTAATTTAGGGCTCCGAGCTTGAGATTCAGGGTCATGCCTCTTGTTACAATTACTGTTCTGTGCATTTTCGAGAAAGTAATTAGAACCAGATGCTTACTTCCACTCCCAGACTCAACTCCAGTGGTTATTACTTTTATAAAATTAATAATTTGATATAAATTTTAAATAATTAGATAGTGGCTTGAAGGTTGAGGCACGGCGGCCCACAGTATCTCATTTGTAATTAATCATTTGGAACCCTACAGTGCACCTTGTCTCTTGCATTTCTGATGATGCAGGGTATATGTTCAAAAGAACTTTTGAAATTAAAAAATACAAACCAAAGCAAACAGACACCATTTTTCACTTAATAGTTTAGCACAATGGCTAAAGTTTGATAGTTTCTGGTGCTGGTGAGGCTTTAGGGAAACCGACATTCTTATGCTTTATTGGTATGGTTATAAATTGCTGCCACCTCTTTGGTAGACAATTTGGCAGGATCTTTTAAAATTATTAATGCATATACCTTTGGTCTAGTAGGCCACTTGCTAGGACTTTACTGTGTGTGATGAATGAGTCATCTGTTACCGTGTAACACATTACCACAGAACGTAGCCAGTTTAAAATGACAGATATTCATCATCTCATGGTTTCTGAGTTCAGGAATGGGGGATAGGTTAGCTGGGTGGGTCTGGCTCATGCTCTCCCATGAGGTTCCTATCAAACTGGAGACAGGGCGGCAGTCATCTCAAGGCTCAGTGGGAGTGGGGAGTTCTTTTCTGAGCTCACTGTTATGGTTGTTGGGAGGCCTCACTCCCTCACCACATGGGCCTCCCCTCAGGGTGCCTGAGTGTCTTCATAACATGGCTATTGGCTTCCCCAAGAGCGTATGAACCAAGAGGGACCCAGCAAGCAAACCAGGGAACACACAAGAGAGAAGCCACCATCTTTTATAAACCAATCTTAGACCATCATTTCTGTCATAGATTCTGGGCCACAGAGAACAACCGGGTACCGTATGACAGCCAGGAGGCAGAAATTCTTGGGGGTCCTCTTGAAGGCTGCCAACCACGTGTGGCCACTTTAAAATGAACAAAAACCCAAGCTGTATTGCCAACCTGAATGGCCATCTCTGTGTTAAATAAATCACGATGCATCATACAGTGGAATATGTGCCAGGTGTTAAAACAGAATAAAATCTTGGGTTGCCTGGGTCGCTCAGTCAATTGAGCATCCAGCTCTTGATTTCAGCTTCACGATCTCAGGGTCGTGAGATCGAGCCCCCTGTTGAGCTCTGCGCTCAGCGGGGATCCTGCTTAAGATTCTCTCTCTCTAACAACAACAAAAAAAGAATGAGATCTATATGTGCAGATATGAAAATATCCCTAAAATATACTATGAAATAAAAAATTAAGGTAGAGAAAGTAGTATACAATGATATATAGATTTTTTTAATAGTATACATGTAATCTGGTATAGCATACATTTTTTTGCTAGAATGAAAAACTATTACCAGTGATTATCTTTCATCTTTTTCCCTCCCTCCATTTCCCTAATGAGTAATTTTTTTAAATTTAGAATTGGGGCACTGATGTCTGCTTGAACAGTCCTCGTGCCCTGCCCCCTCAGCACCAAGGTCCTGCACCACACAGATCTCTCTTTTCCAAGTCCCTGAGGACCGCAGGAGTTTCTGAGTCATAACTGTTCCTACACTGGACTCTGCTTTTCATTTGCAGCCCATGGCCCTGCTGTGCAGTGTATTGACGGAGTGGTACGTAGAGGCTTTCTGCCTCCACATCTTCAGCCACTGGGCAAGAATTTTTGTTTCAATAAATTTTGCAAGTTCCAAGATGCCTGGTCTACCTGGAATCTCATGAGTCATTAGATTTTTGTCTCACTTAGGGTTCCTCCCAGCTTGCCGTCCTGTCTAAAACTCCCTTGATTCCCAAGCAAGCTCTCGGGGTACTGCTGGCCTGACTCTGCTTTCTTCCAGAAGCAGCATGTTTGTTTCTAGCCCTGGGGTGAAATGCTTCAGTGAAAATTCTGCTTCATGAAGTCTGTCTTTTGGTCTGCCAGCTTCCACGTCTCATTATCTGTTGAATCCTCATTTATTCAGTAAGAGTAAATATGTTTGCTAGATACCTCTCTTGTGTCCCCAAGTCTGGGTATTTCTTCCATTACAGCATCTCTGTGGCTCTCCTTTTTATTAATTCATTCTACAAATATGCATCGAGCACCTACTCCATGCCAGACACTGTATTAGAGACTGGAAGTAGAATCAGGAGCAAAAGCCCACGGTCCCTACCCTAAGTGGATCTTACTGTCTAGTGGGAGAACTGCCACTAACCAATTGAGCGTAGGAAGCAATGACTGCAGACTCTGATCAGGGCCATGAATGAGGAGTCTACCTGCAGATGTAAAGCAAGAAGACTTGCAGGGCCAGTGACTGTGCCTTTGTGCAGATTAGAAAAAGCCATCCCCCCTAAGTGGACAAATTAAAAGGTAGCATCTCCAGGCAGATGCAGCCCAGTCCCAGGGCACATGACTTGGCCAGCAGAGCAGCCTTCCTCCCTACCCGCCCCCCTTGATTAGGAGCCCTTATTTAGAGCACCTCCTGCCCAACCAAATCCACAGGCTCTGGGAGCCTGTCTGACCTGGAGGATCTAGGCAGGCCTGAGATAAGACCGGAAGAATAAGTAGGTATTAACTAAACAATGGAGGAAGGATGGTGGGGAAGACCATCAAGAGTCTTCTAGGCAGAGAAAACTGTTTAAGAGTCCCCAAAATAGGACAGAGCCTAGGATGTTCCAGGAACTGAGACTAGAGAAGGAGAGGGAGGGCAAAGGTGGGTTGAGATGAAACCAGAGTGGCTGAAAACCTCCAGACCAAACAGGGCAGGCTCTTCTTGTACAAGTCAGTAGGCCCAGATGGAGGATAGCCTTGAAGGCCAAGCTAAGGAATTTGAATTGGAGTATCATTCTTTTTTTTTTTTTTTTTAGTACCATTCAAATTTTCATTTATATAGGGACTGAATTATTCTGCCTCCTTTTTGTCAAGTGTAATCAGTCTTTGTTCATTTACATTTCTAATTATGATCCTACTTTCTTGCCAATTAAGGATACATATAAACTTATGTCTTTCTCTCTTAGAAAAACTGCAAATGGCATGCATGCTCAAAACAAGTTCTTGGGCTTGCTGCAAGGAAAACAGTTTCTGAGAACCACAGGGAGGAAATCTAGAAAATCATAAAGAAGCTCTGTTCTTTTCCCCATGACTGGCACACATGTATACACATACAAATGCACACAGCGGAATGTTCTTTCCCACATACAAGGTCAAGGAAATAAAGCCAAATGTGTTTGTCTATTTTCCTTTGGCAGCATTTCAGGTATTTAAAATTTTAACTCACATCTTCAGTTAATTTAAAAACTTGAATAGGTTAAATGAACATACCTTATCATTTATGAGAAGAACAATCAAAATGAATATGCTGTTCTCTAGGAAGATGATGTGGGTGAATATCAGACAAGAATTTCTCAGAAAGGAGTGTTTGACATTCATAACAATCTGAAATGTTGACCTAAGGCATCAGAGTGTACAGCTGCAAGGTGGGCGAGTCACGTGACTGGAAACAGACACCTGTTTCTGCTGCCTCATCCGCATCCACTCTAGTGGTCCCTGCCCCTCCGGACCACGGCTGGAGGTTGCTACTGCTTTGGGAAGGCCGTTACTCTCTGCTGGGCCTCACCTCCTTGCTCCTCGCTTCACCCCTCCTTCAGGCAACCTAACAGGGTCTGTTTCCCAAAGACCAGCCATCACCTCCTGGTGGTACCTCCATTGCATGCTCTGAAGGACAGAGGGTCAGCAGGTGCCCGGCACTGGTCAGGCAGGTTAAAAAGGTGCCTTTCAGAAGTGTGGTAATTCATCTCCCACCTCTGACGCACACTCAGACATGCAGGCGTGCGCACACAGACCCACTCTAGGTGGGGAGGGTGGGCGCGTTAAATTGTCCCTGAGAGAGCAAGTGAACCGTCACTGTAGAGTGCCCGACCCTGGAACTGACCCGTCTTTATTTGTTTGACTCACGCTCATCACCAGTTCATTATGGCAGTTTGTGCGGCATGTACGTGCAATCTGCATCCAGTACTTAGGCAGTTCCTCACTAAGGCTGTGGACAGAATTCTGGGAGCCCGTGAACTTGAATGAGAAAAAAAAAATTAGATCTTTATTTTCACTAAAATGTAGACTTCTGGTTAGTGTCAGTGTTGAGGGTGCCTTCCTTTGGAGAAGGAGCTAAGGCACGTAGGAAACAACATGCTAATTACAAACACAGGCAACTAGAGTCAGATACTTACCTGACTGAGCCACCCAGGGCCCCCATCCCTTCTCTTTTTAATGAAAAGTTTATCAGTAAAGTCTCCAAATGACTAATTTTCCTACTTATCTTCATGTATTACATGTATTTCATGTAATTTTAAATAAACATAAAAGTCACTGAAAAGACCTAATCATATATAGAAAATGCCTTCAGAACTATGGTGAAAGACAAAATATAGTAGTTGATTAGAGATGTTCATGGATATTTTCCCTTGAAGTACCAATAACTATTATATGTTGTTGTAAAAAACAAATAATAGAAATAAATGCCTAAAAATTAGAAAGATCTCAATATCAAGGAAAGCATATCGTACTAGACCAGATTGTAATGTTAATGTCTATTTAAAAAACAAACAAACAAAAAGCTTTTGGAAGGGAAGTAAATTAATTTGTTTTAATTTTGTGAACTACCCAGTTTTCTTCACCCAATTTAAAAAAAGGCAAATTCTAATGCTGCCCACAGCATATTTGCAAAATTTCTTGTAGCTGCCTTATTGATTTAATCTGGCAGGACTGCTGAGCCAGTAACTAGATCTGGCCTTCCAGAAGTAAGTTCTCTTCTGGTTTTATAAAGACAGACTTACTAGACTTGGTTAAACTGTAACTGACTTTCAAAAGCTTGAGATAGCCAGTTAGTGACATTATGAAAGAAAAAGATGGGGCGACCTGGGGGGCTCAGTCGGTTGAGCATCCAACTCTTGATTACAGCTCAGGTCATGACCTCAGGGTGGTGAGATCGAGCCCTGTGATGGGCTCTGTGCTGGGTGTGGAGCCTGCTTAAGATTTCTCCCCCTCTCCCTTTGCTGCCCCTCCCCACACTCTCCCTCTCTCTTTTTCCAGCTTTATTAAGGTATAACTTTATTAAGGTATAACTTTATTAAGGTATAATTGACAAAATTTGTATATATTTAGGGTGTACAGTGTGATTTAATACATTGTGAAATAATTTCCAGAATCAAGTTAATTAACACATCCTTTACCTCACACAGATACCTTTTTCTTTTGTAGTGAGAACACTTAAGATCTACTCCCTTAGCAAATTTCAAGTGTACAATACACTGTTATTAACCATAGTCCGCATACTATACATTTAGATCCCTAGAATGTATTTATCTTATAACTGAGAATTTGACCCCTTTGACAAACATCTCCTCATTTCCCCTACTCCAAAGCCCCCCAAAAGATATCTTCTGATAACAAAATAGTTTTGGACAGGGTAGCTATGAAAATTTTTAAAAAGTGATGAAAAGGAACATGCTATTTCAAATATTAGAATATATAATAAAGCTACAGTAATTAAAACAGTGCACTGAAATACACACAAAGACACACAGACACCAATTTATAATCATTGAAATACAAAAAACCTGTGGGGGAGGAAATAGATTATTCAGCAAACCACATACCAGAATAAACTCGGGAACTAGAGAACCATGTGGGTTTTTTTAGATGATTCTTTTAAAATCTAGGAGAAAGATATAGGTGAATACTTAACCAATAGTGGGAGGGGGAAGGATTTTGAAATACAAAAGCAGTGGAAGAAACCACAAGGGAAAGAATTCTTTTTATTTCATCATGTTTTAGTAAAGATTATGAGTTTGAGGAACTAAACTAACTCAAAATACCACACATAAATCGAAGGTTGACCAGAGAAAGATCTCAGATTAACACCAGGGCAGGGACTGGGCGGGGCCTTCCCGGGGTGAGGCAGAGAAGCCACCCTGGATTCTGGAAGGACCAGGAATCTGAGCTCAATTAAACAGCCTGTGTCTACTGCTTTCTGGGCAGGAACAAATTCTCTGAAAAAAGGGATATGAATTGGACAGAAAGGGTCTCTCGGCAGGGCAGAGATGAATCCTGTCTAATATATTCAAATTTGAAATTCCTTAGGTCAAAAAGTAAAGTAAACATTTAAAAAGGTAAATACCATGGACTAAAAAAATATTTGCAACAAATATTACCCAAAAAAAAATTTAATATCTTTAACATAGAAAGTGTTTTTAGGGCACCTGGTGGCTCAGATGGGTAAGCGTCTGCCTTAGGCTCAGGTCACAATCCTGGGGTCCTGGGATCAAGTTCTGTATCAGGCTCCCTGCTCGGCAGGGAGCCTGTTTCTCCCTCTGCCTCTGCCTCTCTCTCTCTCTGCGTCTCATGAATAAAAAAAATTTTTTTTAAATCTTTAAAAAAAAAAAGTGTTTTTATCAGACAATAAGGATATTTCTAACAATCCAGTTATTTTTAAATGGGCAAAGGACATAAATATGTGGTCTGCAAAAAAAAAAGAAAGAAAACAGTATACACAGAAGGGGCAGAAGTGATATTGACCTTATTATTGGCCAAAAAAAAAAAAAAGGGGGCAGATTTAAGAAAACAGTAACATAAATTTTTTTGTCTAGGAAATTGACAGTTTTTGTGCCATTTTGTGCTTGTATGTGTTTTTAAAATCATGCTGCCAATTCAAGCAAAGGTCAAGTGGGTGTTTTCCGCTGGGGTTGTAAATTGTTACAACCTTTCTGGATGACAATTTTTTGAGCCATGAAGACGCTCATGGTTCAAGTTGATCAAATTATTATTCTACGAAGGGAAGGAAGCCAAAGATATGTATAAAGATAGTTATTACAACATTATCTGTAATGGTGGAAATCTGGAAATAACCTAAATTCCAAATATTTCCGTTAGGGTTACTTAATGGTTATCCTATAATGAAATATTAAAAGCCATTAAAAACCATTTGTTCAAAGAATGTTTATTTACATAATTCCAATTTTGCAGATAAACAGCAGAGAGAGTGGGGCACCTGGGTGGCTCAGTCGGTTGAGCATCTGCCTTCGGTTCAAGTCATGATCCCAGGGTCCTGGGATCGAGTTCCGCATTGTGCTCCCTGTTCAGTGGGGAGTCTGCTCCCTCTGCCCTTCATCTTGCTTGTGCTCTCTCTCACTCTCTCTCTCTTAAATAAATAAAATCTTAAAAACAAAAAAACAGCAGAGTGAAGAAAAGAGAGAGAAACAAAGAGATGTAAAACGAACATAGGAAATATTCCAAGTTGTTAGTGGCACCCAGGAGGGTAACAAGTGATTTATTTTCTGCAAGGAAACTATTACTTCGGTTATCAGAAAGAAAACAACAGTGATGTATTTGGCATTTACATGAAAGTAAAATGGACATTTTTATCATTTGGCCTAGAGAAGGGACATATCTGCTCAGGAGAGAAGTAGCTTCCATATAATCCTCATATGAGCTTTCAAAGAATTAAATTAGAGAGTCCATTTCTAAAGGTCTTGGTCCATGCCTGGTACTCATAATAGTTGCTCAGTGAATGTCAACAGCACATGCAAATCCCGAATCTCTGTTTGGGACAGAGGGTCCCAAAGCCTCTGAACAGATCTCCTGGATTTCTTTTTTCTTTTCTTTTTTTAATTAAGATTTATTTACTTATTTGAGAGAGAGAGCACGTGTCTCATTCTGGGGAAGGGGTAAGGGGAGGGGGGAGAGAGAATCCTAAGCAGACTCCCCACTGAGCGTGGAGCCCGACACAGGGCTCCATCTCATGACCTTGAGATCATGACCTGAGCTGAAATCAGGAGTCCAACGAGTAAGCAGCTGAGCCACCCAGGCTCCCCTCTCCCTGATTTCTTAATGCAATCTGGGTACAGCTTTTCACAGACACCAGGATGAGGAAAGACATATTTTATTGTTTTAGGTTAAGAAAAAACATTTAGGGGTGCGTGGGTGGCTCAGTTAAGTGGCTGCCTTCAGCTCAGGTCATGATCCCAGGGTCCTGGGATCAAGCCCCACCTCGGGCTCCCTGCTCAGCGGAGAACCTGCTTCTCCGTCTCCCTCTGCCTGCCACTCTGTCTACTTGTGCTCTCTCTCTATCTCTGTCAAATACATAAATAAAATCTTAAAAAAAAAAACAAAAAACAACATTTAGTTGTAAACTCTATTAATGAATCTAAGAGCAACAAACTGATTCCATTTTTTTCTTGAGAATGCCTACTAGGTTTCCATGAATAATCCTAGGCTCAGCAGTTATTTTACAGGCTGTCTTTAAATAATTTTCATTAAACAAATAGTTTAGAATTCACATAAATTACATCCTAGTATTTATTCTTAAATTTTAAAAAGTCAATACCTGTTTACTGTTTACCCAAATCTGTGCTACACATTTTATTTACTTTTTAAAATATTTTAAATGCATTTTTTTAGATTTTTTTTTTTATTTGACAGAGAGCACACAGGTTGGGGGAGGCACAAGCAGAGGGAGAGGGAGAAGCAGACTCCCCACTGAGCAGAGAGCCCGATGCGGGGCTCAATCCCACTGGGATCATGACCTGAGCTGAAGGCAGATACTCAACCAACTGAGCCACCCAGGCAGCCCTGGTGTTACACATTTTAAGCGCACTATCTTACCTTCACAATCCTATGGTTATGGTTTTTACTCCCATTTTACAGAAATAGAGGCTTCAGAGTCAAGTGACTAATTGATAACTTTGAACCCATCTGTTAACCGGAGTATCGTGCCTCCATTCATTCACTCATTCGATGGATAAAATAAACATCACTTCAAGAAAGTCCATGGTTAGCAAAGATTTGTAAACTTTAGTTTATGGCACACTTCCTTTGCATCATAATTTATGAAACAAAAATCTAAATACAATAAAAATTAGGAATAAGGGTGCCTGGGTGGTTCAGTCATTTGAGCATCCCACTCAGCAGGGAGTCTGCCAGAGATTCCTCTGCACCCCCCCCACCCCATCCCCCCTCCCGTTCTCTCTCTCTCAAAACAAATAAATAAATCTTTTTTAAAAATTATGAACATTCATTAAAAATTCCTTGTAAAACTTAAATTGGGGTATAATAGGATTCTTTTAACTTGATGGCTGGAAGATTCTTGAAAATAGAAACAAAAATTGAAGCTATTTTGTTGTTTAAAATTCAAAAGTATATATGTTTCTGTGTACATCTGACAACAATATGAACATTTCCCTAATTCCAGAGACCTTGACCTTCTCTGCAAACTCCCACTCTCTATTATCCTGTCGTATTTTCTTCTTTACTACTTCTCACCACGGGACTTCATATTATGTATATGTGTGCTCATTTTTTATTGTCTCTCCCTTCACTGGAGTCAAGGCTATTAGGACACTGGTTTTTGTCCTTCTTTCCCCTGCTCAGCATCTAGAACAATACCTGGCACATAGCTACTCCTCAATTTCATTTAGATAGAATGAATGAATGAACTAACGGATGAATGAATTTCTCTGCTTCTATGTGCTATGTGGGAGGAGAACCCCTGCCCCCCCCCCACACACACACCCCTCATATTGAGGCTCCTGAGCTATTTGGGGGATTTCCAAGAGATACCTGGCAGGTGACTTTGAACACAGTCCAGCACTACCAGTGGCCACTACCAGTCCCTCTACCCTTCACCCACCCCGCTCTGGCTTCCTGTGGGATCTGCTGCCGGACCCTTACACCCTTATACCCTCTCCGTGGGTGCCAGGCAGAGGCCCCTCTGAGCCACTGCTGATGTCTGCACAGGCACGGTCCCTCGGGGTCCAAGCTGAGGGCACTGATGTCTGCGGCCAGATGCTGCTTCTTTCACTGTGGGAGACTCCTAACCAAAGTCCACTCACTGTTCTGTGGAACTATGCCTTGAGTCTTCTCTGCTGAGGTGATAATGAGCACATACACACACGTACGTGCGCTCACTCACACACGTGCATGCATACACTCACACCCACACGTGCATGCACTCACACCCACACGTGCATGCACTCACACCCACACATGCATGCACACACTCACACACATGCATGCATACACTCACACACGTGCATGCATACGCTCACACATGTGCATGCATACACTCACACCCACACGTGCATGCATACACTCACACACGTGCATGCATACACACTCACACACGTGCATGCATA